>NC_060119.1:414849490-415180990 GCF_021461395.2 Schistocerca americana
ATTTAAACTCATAATGTGTATTGCCTTACTCCACAAATGAATATTTTATTTTGCAGAACACTTTTCAACATAAAATCTTTATAAATTTTCCTTCAGTTCCCCTGAAAGTATTATTTAGGCCAAACCAGATACTCCTAAAAATATTTGGCTACTTTTGCAAACCCAAGTAACAGAAAATGGTTTACAAACAATAATTAATGTCACTTGGGAGGATTTAAATCAAAAAGTTTAGTCTAAAATAAAAATGAACTGTATGCATTACAAAATTTCTATCTCAGAAATTGACGCCCAGAAAGCACAAGAAAGAAATCTGCACTCTTAATTAGTAAATTTGCGCTCAAACGCATAGTTTCCCGTTTAATGTTCTACTGTATTTTCAATGTGTCTGCTGATTAGTGTTTGAATTAATTATGACGAGATCGTTAAGTCTGTCTGCATTAAGACGTGATCGTTTTTCGCTAATTAGGTTTCCAGCGCAACTAAAGATTCTCTCACTAGACGCACTAGTGGCTGGTATATTTAATATTTTTCTTGCCACACACGCAAGTCGAGGAAGTCGTTGGGAGTTATTTTTCCACCACTGTAGAATATCTCCCTCGTTCACACAGTGTTCTTGCAAGTATCTGCTGACTTCATCATGTAGGAGAGGAGGCTCTTCTGCCCAGTCCTCAAATTTCGCCATTTTGTACGGCCCTGGATTTGTTTCTTGGTTGCTGTGATTGGGCACTTGTACTGAAACTGTACAGGTTCCAATTAATATTTGCAGAATAATGTGAAGATCGTACTACACATAGTTGAAATTATAATAGGTTTTAGATGATGCTATCATTTATCGTCCTGTAAAGTCACCAGAAGATCAAAACTAACTGCAGGACGATTTAAATAAGGTATATATTTTTGGTGTGAAAATTAGCAGTTGGCAATAAATAATGACAAGAGCGAGTTTATCCCTGTGTGTACTAAACTAAGTCCGTTAAACTTCGTTTACAAGATCAACCAGTCAAATCTAAAGGCTGTAGATTCTACTTAATACCTCTGATTACAATTACGACCTACTTAAATAGGAATGGACACACAGAAAATACTGTAGGCGTTTTAATGACAAAACACTCTTTTGGAGCATTGCTACGAAGTTCGAGAGCCTTACTATTGACGGAAGAGGTCGAAAGAGTCTAAATAAGGGCAGCTGGTTTGGTATTATCGTAAAACAGGGGAAAGAGTGTCGCGGAAATTACACAAGAGTTGGGGTGGTAATCATTACAACAATGGCGTTTTATGACGTGGTGCGATCTATATATGAAATTTCGATCACCAACTTACACCTCCGAATTCGAAGAGATATTGTTGAGTCCCATATACATTGGAAGAAATGATCATCAGAATAAAATACAAAAAAGCAGCGCTCAGACGGAAAGCTGTAGGTGTTCTATCCCACACGAAATTCGAGAAAAGGAGACAAATAAGTTGAAAGTGGTTCGATGAACCCTCAACTAAGCACTTGCGTGTGTCTTGCAGAGTAACCATGTACATGTAGACGAAGAATATATGCATTATCTTAGGAGCTTACCTTCAGCACACATGTGTCGTGCTGCTTGGTAAACTTCAATTTTTTCATCCTCGCTTAGCTTTCTTAATGTGCGGTAGTTAGCCACCATAAACGTTGCAATTTTATGCAACATACTAACGCACATTTTCTGTTCTAGGAAGGCATCAGCGGCTTGTTTCAAAGGTTTCATGTCCTGAAAATACATTTTCTCAACATACATATTTCACAAGTGGTTTTATAATATTCAGATGGAATAAAATTACAAACCTCTTCATCGTTATCCCGTACGGTACAGTGAGTTCTTAAGGCATAAAACCACGGTAGAACTAAATGTAGGGTTGGATCCTTGTCACTCTCTAGATCAACTGTGGCTTCTTTAAACGGCCTAAGAAATTCTATAAGCTGGCCAGTTATATGGTGGTCATAACCCAGCATTTTATCAGAGGCACCTTCATTATGTAAAACAGCCTTCACTGAATCAATCTGAGAATGGACTGATACAAGCATGTCAAGATAACTATTCCAACGAGTTGAAACCCACTGCTTTAAAGATGAGTTAAGTCTCACACAGAGACCTCTTCTCTTGAAGTACGAAACCGTAGCCCGCACTGTATTAAGAATGGCTAATATATTTGGAACATTTTCTTTCAAAAACTGTTCGCTCAGAACATGTTTCAAGACTGTGTATATACTATGAGCCATGCATGGAAGACGCTGATATACTTCGAGAGCTTTGACAACGTTACTGCCCTGGTCTGTGACAAACGTAATTTTGGCAATGTCTTCACGAGAAACACCCATAGTTTCTAAGCCATCTTCCAACTCGTTTCGAATATTCGAGCCAGTTTTTGGGCAGTCAGGAAACGCAGAGCACATCAGTACATATTTATTCAAACGCCAGTCTGAATTCATGTAATGCATTGTCACGGACATGTAATGCACCCCTTTGTAATTGTCTGTCCATAGATCAATTGTACTGGCACATATACCAGAACGAATCGCATGCACTATATCTGGGAGCATTTTGTTGAGCACTTTATCAGCTAAGGTTTGAACTTTCCTAGCTACTGTCACTCGGGAAGGCATAACATTTTTAATATCAACTGAGCCATATTTTTTACCTATGTCGATCAGTATCTGCCCTAAATTAAGAAATCCTTCTCCCTCTATACTGCTAAATGGTCTCAGGTCCTTAGCACACATTTCGACGCACTTTTCGGCCACTAAATCTTTGTCCTCTTTCAAGATATTTACGGAGTGAGGGAACTGCTTGTCAAATTTGCACACATGTCGTAACATACTCGAGGTTCCCGAATAAGTACTTAAGAGCTTTTTACATAGTTTGCATTGAGACACACCTACCGATTTATTTGAAGCGGCCTCATAAACACACGAAAACGTTTCCTATGCGGCACTTGTGCTCTGTTTCGTTACCAGCATGTATTCGCCAGTTGTCAATTTTTTTTCAATCTCACTAAAGTTCGACCTATTCATTGTGCTGCCTCCACCGTTGCGATAAATGAACTGCGGGCTAACTACCTGGCTACTCTAGTCACGGTAGCTTGACAGCGCAACCTGTTGTCAGGCGCAGCAAGCTGAGCGGGTCCCGTGAAGCTTGGCAGGCTTGCGGGAACCCAGGTAGCCCGGGCTTGCGGGAGCCCGTATCGCCCGCATTGCCCACTATGCCTCAGTACACGCGCACTCTTTGTGTTTACGTCGCGGCAGGCTGACCTGCATGAATGGTTGCAGAGAAGCTAGGGGCAAGCAGGCTGCAAGGGGAATTTGTACACCTCTGAGTACAGGTGGTTCAGCATGGGTCGATACCCTGTACCTCAGAAATGCTTGTGCTATTGATCTGTAAATCCAATCATTCCATGTACTCCGTGTTCTTAGAGGTACTTAAACCTAACTAACCTACGGACATCACACATACCCATGCCCGAGGCAGGATTCGAACCTGAGACCGTAGCGGTCGCGCGTTTCCAGACTGAAGCGCCTAGAACCGATCGGACACCCCGGCCGGCCAAACACAAAACTTTTGAAACATTTTGCGCTGCCGCAAATATTGTGCTGTCTGTGGACAGTATTCACAAAATCGTTGCCATTCTCTCGTGTGCTACAGACTGTGGATATCAGTGTGTTTACTGTTCGTTTGCTGTGGTGTTGAAAACAATTTCAAAACAAAACGAAAGAGCGTTATGATTGGAATGCATCGAAATGTATAAATAATTGCCGCCATTTTGGGAGGTTAGGTCAGATGAGCACAAAAACAGGAATGTTATCAATGAATCGAATGTTGTTGCTCAGAAAATACAGCGAAACCCCATAAATGACAATGTTTTAAAAAATTAATAAAAGGAAAATTATGAATAAAATTTTACACCTATATTTATGTGCGTGTGTACATTATCCAGCCAAATATAATCGAGCAGCACAATTATTATTGCGTGACATGACACGTTTCCATTACTGCGCCTCAAATACTTTAGGATGACATTGCACTTGTAAATTTCAATCCTTCGAAGTAAATGCCAGTGACAAGGTATTGCAACATAAAGGATAACCGCTGACTTGGTGGGATTACGTCTCTCATTGTAGTATTTTGTTTTTTGATCATGCAAATATGGCCATCCCCAGAAATTTATCCGTGGAGGAGGAGGGGGGGGGGGGTGCGACACTCCCAGATTGCCGTTTTCGATGTAAATGAGTTAGTCAGTTTTGAGACACTAGAACTAAATTTTATAGATGACACAAAAAACAGTATATCCCAAATGGTTTAAATGGCTCTGAGCACTATGGGACTTGACAGCTGAGGTCATCAGTCCCCTAGAACTTAGAACTACCTAAACCTAACTAACCTAAGGACATCACACACATCCATGCCCGAGGCAGGATTCGAACCTGCGACCGTAGCAGTCGCACAGTTCCGGACTGAAGCGCCTAGAACCGCTCGGACCACGGCCGGCAGTATATCCCAGAGAACTGATGGTTATCCATTCAATATTTATCATATGTACATTACTTCGATATTTGAAATAACAAACGATTATACAACAATTGATACAACATAGTATTGCCTCACTGCTGTCAGCCAGGTTTGGCTAAACGAGAGGAATCATGGGAAATCACTTCTAGACATGCGCAAGGATTTTGTACTGAATGAAACCATGGTATTCCGGATTCCACGCGGGAGGGGGGGTAAGTCCCACTGGATGGGGACGTTGACAACCATTTCCAGCGATTTATCAGATGTTGGACGTCAACACATAAGAATTACAATAACATTTTTTTTCTTTCATTTTCGTTCAGCCTCAATTCTCTTGAGAAGTTTTCGTTGAGTGATTTTTGAATCTGCTTGACTCACTTTCTCATCATCCACCTTTTCTTTATGTTGCAACAAAATTGAGCAATTTTCACAGCTGCAGCGTTTTTATGGCAACATTCCGAAACACAGTCTTATTGGGCAATCTAGGCCGAACGTTAATAATATTGCACAATATTATTGCGCCGTATTATTGACCGTCCAGTTCTAGGGGCGGTTAATATTGTGTGGCCGGTTCATGAAGCTCTGCCAAAATCTGAAAGGCGAATAATATTGTCAAGCAGTCGATGCTCAATGTCACAGGCTCAGTACGTAACGACAATGTTGATAATATTTTGGAGCCATCAATGCAGCTCGTCAGTATTTCTACCATTGCATCCTCAGTCTGTCAGTATAGTGATGGAGTAGCAGTGTTATTGAATCTGTGAAGGGCTCCTTTACTTCCGCGGCACAATGTTGGGAGCGGCCCGCCGAAAAGTATGACAGGAACGCGAGATGCTCTGTCAACAGCTGATTTCAAGTTTCTAATGACTGATATGCTAACGTAATCACAACCTCGTGAGCACGCCCATACACAAAGTGTCCTTCACGTCATCAGTATGGTGGGTGACTCTTGTCGCACACACTACGCGTGAGGTTAGATTTGATAGTTAATTGTTCGCCAATATCGTGCGTATCATATATTTTTAGCGATGCCACTCAGTTTTGTTGGTTCTGTAGCAAACGTATGTTGTGACTCTTAAGCTTAACTATTTTACATTTGTTTTAACAGACCTATTTTACTTATGCTGTTCGATCTTCCTACATTCTTTTAATGTCCTTATTTTTTGCCAATGCTTTGTAGTACACTACCGTCCGGTCATTATTTCGGTGTTGGGTTACCAATGATTTCAGCCTATTTCACTTCTGTAGCCGGTAAAGTGAGTTAAACAAAGGTTTTATTGTGCAGCTGACGACAGACGTTTTACATTTGTTGAAATACTCTGCAACCGCTGAATTACAGCTAAGAACAAAATCATCACTGGAATTTCCCGAAATGGATGAGCAGCTGGAAGCCATAATAAGTTCCGTCACATTATCTTCGTAAAATAAAGACTTTCATTATTCCAAGTTTCGTCAATTATTCTCTTCGTATACGTCACAACACCCTTCCTGTCCGTTTCCGTGGCGTATTCCAAGCACTGAACAGCCAGTTTCTCAACTTAACTCACAATAAACTTATTTATTTCCGCGAACAACATATCCTTTCATAAGCACCCAGTTAAGTTGAATTGCGTTGAAGTGGTACTGATGAGGTGATAGTCTTATGACTCTGTGTCCGCATTTACAGGGTACTTCGTTGGTAACGTAGGTCGGGAATTGTGGCTCACAAAGTGACGCGAGCTCAAATAATTCTGCTTCCTTTATTGTTTCATCCACACAGTTTATGTTTTCGTAAACAATGAATAATTTCTTTCTTTCAGGAACACATTGTTTTAGCCTTATCATTTATAACTCAGAGGGGTCGAGTACTGTCGAGAATAATTACTGATGGATTTTTTGAAGTTGGTTACAGCCTGTTTTCGAACGCATTAAATTTTTTTTCATGGATCAGTTCCTCATAGTATTGTATTGTATGTTCACCGGGGGCCTAGAAACGACGGAGAGGCTCCATCTCCGCCGCAGCCGCAGTGGTCCACAACCCTACGACGACTACCACAGTTCACTTCACCCCTCCGCCGCCCCACACCGAACCACTCTTTCAGGGTTATTGCGCGGTTAGGCCCCCCGGTTGACCCCGCCCCCCCCCCCCACCATCCGAGGGAACGTCTCACACCAGACGAGTGTAACCCCTATGTTTGCATGGTAGAGTAATGGTGGTGCACGCATACGTGGAGAACTTGTTTGTGCAGCAATCGCCGACATAGTGTAGCTGAGGCGGAATAAGGGGAACAAGCCCGCATTCGCGGAGGCAGATGGAAAACCGCCTAAAAACCATCCACATACTGGCCGGCTCATCGGACCTCGACACAAGTCCGCCAGGCGGATTCGAGCTGGGGACCAAGTGCTCCTTCCTCATCCGGGAAACCGTGTGTTAGACCACACGACTAACTGGGCGGGCTGTACCTCATGGTACTTTGCCCTTTTCTTCGATCTGGTAAGCAGTTGATAGCAGGGAATAAAGCCATGTTAGTACCAGTACTCTAAAGAATAACTCTACCACCTTTGCCCTTGGAGAGTGCCATACCTTCTCCTTTGTCGTCGCTCCAACCTTTCGTACCAGTATGACCTTCATTCAGCCATGTTTCTTCGATACAAACAATGTCCTCGAAATTAATGGTTTTTATTTCGCGCAAAAATCTGCATTGCCATGTGGCTATGTCTTTTCGTTTCAACATTTTACGTCTTGAAATATTTTTGTTTTTAAAACTGAGATTCTGCAGAACCACTGCGCACTGTCTTACGAAGCATATCTAATGTGGGCCGATCTCTATTATGATAAATGTATATGTGACGGTGACTCGCTTCTTGTGTGAAAGGTTCCACATTTGTTACGCGTTTCTGAATACGAGGGTAGTTTGAAAAGTTCGCGGAACGGAATAGAAAAAAAGTACTTACACCACTGAAACTTTTCTATTTTTCAATGTAGTCTCCTTGTAGATTAATGCACTTGGTCCAACGATGTTCCAGAGCCTTGATCCCATTTCGGAAATGAGTTTCCTCCAGGCCTGAAGAACAGTTGTCAACTCCGGCTATCAATTCTTCGTTTGAAGTCCATCTTCGTCCACCAAGAAAAATTTTCAGTTCTGGTAAGAGATGGAAGTCTGACGGTACCATATCAGGTGAATAATGCGGGTATGGCAACAATTCATACCTTAGTTCGCGTAATTTTGCCGCGGCCACGCCACATGTTTTTGCTCCAGGGTCAAGAGTTGCGGCTCCCATCTTGCAGATAATTTTTTCATTTCTCATTCTTCAGTTAAAATGTGATATACCCTTTCAGATGACGCCTGGCAAGCGTGAGAAATTTCATGCACTTTCAATCGGCGATCCTCCGCAATCATTTTGTGGACTTTTGCAATGATTTCTGGAGTAGTGACACATCTTGACCGACCACTGCGCTTCAGACCGGCACCGCGCGACTGCTGCGGTCGCAGGTTCGAATCCTGCCTCGGGCATGGATACGTGTGATGTCCTTAGGTTAGTTAGGTTTAAGTAGTTCTAAGTTCTAGGGGACTGATGACCTCAGATGTTAAGTCCTATAGTGCTCAGAGCGATTTGAACCATTCGACCACTGTGTGGATCATCATCTAAGCTCTCCCGACCGAATTTAAATTCATTTGTCCACTTGGCAACAGTTGAATGTGAAGGAGCAGAGTCCCCTAGTGTATTCTGGAAATCGGCGTGAATGTCCTTTGCTTTCACACCTTTTTTTACAAAGTGCTTAATCACTGCTCGAATCTCGAATTTTTCCATCTTCGAAAATCACTACGTGGGAACAACAACAGAACCACGTCACTGTCACAGCTCTCTTCCAAGAGCACTGACGTGGCACCTGTTTACAGGCAACAGTCCAATAAATATCACGTGAACAACTCGTCGTGCTAGCGGTGACCTCTTGTGGTGATTCCGAGAACTTTTCGAACCCCCCTCGTACTTCTCTTCTGGCCTGACGTATGAAGACAAGACGGTTCTGCTTCACTTCTTTCCTTCTCGCATTTTTCTTTACCGTTACGAAGTACGGTCAATTAACTAATCTTAACCGCAACTGCAGTTCGCGTAGTTACTTTGGAAACCGGTAATAGAGGTCTCCCATTTTCCTCCTCTCTCTCAGAGTGTTCCCACCCACAACACAAGAGTTGTCGCGATTGTCCTCTAAACTCGTTTCCTTGCCAGCTTTCTTTCCTGATGGGTTGCATCCCTAATCCTGGGTTGCCCCTATTCTTTCGCATTTCATCAGACAAGACAACCACACCAAAAACCACACATGCACAACAATGGTAAGGAGATATGCACTTCTCATACACCATACACATAGGGTTGCCACATCTAGAGGAACCTCGTTGGGACACTCTGAGATGGGGGTGCAGAATGCCGGCCGGGGTGGCCGAGCGGTTCTAGGCGCTACAGTCTGGAACCGCGCGACCCCTACGGTCGCAGGTTCAAATCCTGCCTCGGGCATGGATGTGTGTGATGTCTTTAGGTTAGTTAGGTTTAAGTAGTTCTAAGTTCTAGGGGACTGATGACCTCAGAAGTTAAGTCCCATAGTGCTTAGAGCCATTTGAACCATTTTTTTGGGGGTGCAGAATGAAGGAAAAAATTAATTTAATACAATTACTTTTTATTTAGAACACAATTATATCTAACTTGCTGCACAGAAGTATTGGTCAAAATGATGATTTCCAACTTTATAAACTGTTGTTAGTTGTGCAGCAGCAACGAGCAATTCTTCCTGGGTAACTCCTTTAATCATGAATATAGAAATAGGCTTTGATGTCAATGCTACCACGAATCTGTTTTTATGATTCTTTTAGAAATGTGAAGCCTCACATCTGTCCCACCTCCGTGAGTTACTGAGATGAAGCAACTACAAATCTCACGCAGTACTTCTTAATCCATATGTTCTTTCCTTACAAAAGACCATTCTTTTGCGTAATCATCCATTAGTAGCACTTTGTCTTTCCATCCTGAGACATCTTCATAAGCTATGGATAGTTTATTAGACAGTAAACAGTCGACAGTAACACTTCAGTCATCGAAGTACACATCACCACACACTTCACACCCTATATACCAGCAGTAAACACTTCAGACATTAATAACGTGCACTTGTTGTTTGTATTATGTTTAGAAAGAATCATCTTATCAGATCACTATTCAAATAGATTCTTCTTTTTTATTATTGTTATTGTTATTTCATACCCCTGTCCCATGTGGACATTGGAAGTGGAGGATAAGTTCAATGTCTTGTGGTGCGAAAGGAGTGTTCAATTCTGAGGGCGGTAACTGGTCCAAGTGCTGGTTGCTGGGATCAAGCAGTGGGACAGTGGTATTGGTGCGATCACGGACATTGGGCAAGAGTGATTAATCAAAGTGAGGGTCATTGTGTACGGAGAAGACTTAGGTAGGTGGGCAGAAAAATGGTTAGCTTTACTGAGGTTGTCAGGGAAGGGGCTGTCGTATGGACGAGTGGGTAATGTGGGGTGGGATGGCTATTAGTAAGGTGGTGGAAGGCGGACCAGTACTTTTCTTCAGATTGTCTAAGACTGTATCAACTATAGAAGTGCTATGATCAATAACAACTGCAATCTGTTTAACTATATTTATCTCTTGTTGCATGTTTTCTTATTTTAGAGGTATTTTAGTGGCCCTATGTAGAACTGACCAGTATGCTGGCCCTTTTTGGGTGTTTGGGAGAAATGAGGTTGCAAGGATTGTGGTGCATGCTATTTTATTTTTTTAAATAGATTTTGAATGTGCATGTTTGCTGTGTCATGTAATATTCAATTATACCATATTTATGCAGGGTTCGCCGGTCGAGGTGGCTGAGTGGTTCTAGGCGCTACAGTCTGGAGCTGTGCGACCGCTACGTCGCAGGTTCGAATCCTGCCTGGGCTTGAATGTGTGTGATGTCCTTAGGTTAGTTAGGTCTAAGTAGTTCTAAGTTCTAGGGGACTGATGACCTCAGAAGTTAAGTCCCATTTGAACCATTATGCAGGGTTCTTGGCTGCTAAATAATTTCTGTTCTAAGTGATGTATGTATATTCCAGCAATGGTACCAGATATATATGATCTTATTGCTAGGCCATCTGGTTGCTTATAAATGTTGCCTTTAAAGGTAATGTAGTTGTAACTTAGGGTTAGCTGGAGGAGTTCCATGCATTTAATAGTGTCTGTGTATGGAAGTTTCCAATATTTTATAATATTTCTTTGGATTACTATTACAGATTCTTGTATGGGATTTCCAAGTAAAGACTGGTACCATGAAACAATAAAAACTGAGCATCTGGTAGGAGGCTTTTGGCTTTCAGTTCTTCAGCTAGTGTCATACTGTTTTTTGTAGAATATGTTGTTTAATATGTATAATTTTTCATCCCATTTTATTCAGTTTTTGTGACAGTTTGTATACTAGGCCATTTATGAAGTTTATGACAGGACATATCATATTATCTTCTTTGTGTAGTTTTGGCTGTGGTCTTAGGGGTGGTGCCTTTGGAGAAAGAAATGAAGAAAGATAAATTTACATCTAAATATGCAATAAATTATTAAAAAAACCCTAAAATCCAAAAATAATAAACTGTAAAGCTTCCAAGCCATAGTTACAAAGTCAGACAAAGAAGTACATCAGTTGTGCTGAAATAAAAGGTGTACATAAAGCAAAAACATGAATTTTTTAATAATGTTTGACATATTAAAAAAGAACCAATAAAACAATTTGAAAGTTAAATTAAGGAACAACTAAAGAGCACACATTTGCTATTGACAGAAACTGAAAACAAATATCTTACTTGCATGAGCCACAAACAAGTACAATAGAAGATAGTGGTAATTTTAAACTTATTTTAAACCTATTTTGATGTATAATGTAAGTGAGGTAAAAGAACAATTCTAGAACATTTATAAATCTATGAATCTTAATGGATCAATTTTTGTCAGTCATGCAATATTGAACCCAAATATCCAACGGCACCTTATATACAGATAACTAATTCTACTGATTTCTACTATATTTCACGTTAATACTTATTTATTTCATCCAATGAATCGACTAAATATAAGTTTGAATGAAACAGAAGAACTGTACATGTGATAAATACTAGCCATGATGGTTTGATTTAGTTCATGCTTTAACACTCTCGACCAGTATCGACAAGCTATGCAGAGCAGGATTACATTTAAACTTCCAATTAGGTTAATCACAACTTTCCCAAACATTTTTTCATGTTTGACCACGTTTGGTTTCTTTGAGTTAGAGTGTTCAAGACCCTTTACACGTCCCAATCTGAAATGTATTGCTACCAATGACTTTGTGGTTGACTTGTCATTTATTACAAATGAAGCATAAAAAGTCAGGTGTGTGAGCACACCATCCTTTGCTACAATATTAGAATTAATGCAGTAGAGAAACGTTCCTAAATAAGCCACTCTGGTAGCTCGTTTTTACTGGGGAGGCTGTTGTAAGAGAGCGGAAATAGAGTAAATGAACATTCAGCCTCCAGCACTGTAAGTGCATTCACACATGTGCTGAATCTTCACACGCAGGTCATCAACCACGAAAACAACGGGCCATGCAGAATAAAAGTGCCAGCTGAGTGTTGTGTTATCACTAATCGCATTTCGTCCATGTTTGCTTTCGCATTGGATGGCCTCTGGGTGTTGATCGGTCAAGTGCATGTACAGGGTGACAATTATTAGACGATATGAAAAAACGTAAATTAGCTACAAACTACGACATGTACGCACTTTATTCAATATGTAAATGTCGTTACAGATATTCGGATGTCGGTTAGGACATGTTCGATATACCTGCCGTCATTGGCAATGAAGTGGCACTGAAGAACAGCGAAAGTTTTCATGAGCTGCTGCAGTGTCAGAATATTGATGCTGTCGATAACCTCCTGAATCCCTGTTTTCAGCTCAGCACTTGTCTTTGGGTTATTTATGTATGCCTTGTGTTTAATATAGTCCCACAAAAAGGAGTCGCGGTGTTCAGATCCAGAGAATATGGCGGCCAGTAGAGGCTCATGCCAATGGTCTCTGTGTAACTCAGAGACAGAATGCGGTCCCCAAAGTGCTCCTCCACGCCATCAAACACTCTCCTGCTTTGATGGGGTCACTCTTCGTCTTGCATGAACACATCTTGTCGAAATCAGGGTCACTTTGGATAATAGGGATGAAATCTTCCATATCTTCACGTACCGTTCGTTAGTCACCGTACCATCAAGGAATATCGCACCAATTATTCCCACAAATGCGCATATTTTGCTTATTGATGAACCCCTCCAAGTGAAAGTGGAGTTCATTGCCAAACCAAACCATATTCACATCAAAGTACTGTTCGTCAATTCTGTGGACAATAGTGTTGGCGAAAGGCAAATGTTGTTCTATGGCCCTGGGGCTTAATGGCTGGTGGGTTTGAATTTTGTATGTGAAGAGATGCAGGCCTTCAACCACAATTTTCTACAGTGTCTAAGGTTGATTCCCACCTGTTGTGCAGCTTGTCTGATCGATTTCCTGGGGCTGGTTTATGTCTTCTGGATGTTTTCAGGCGTTGTGACACTCTTTGGACGACCGACATTGCCAACACTAGCATCACGGACACTACCCATTCTCTCAAACTGGCGAATCAAATTCTTGATTGTTAGAACACTTGGATCAGTTGTCTTCAGCTTGAACTCATTCGCAAACTTCCTTTGAGCCGCAGGTGGGCTGTTATTGCTTGCACAGTAGGCCTTCACAAGTGCCATACGCTCAGTCCACTGTACCGTGACATTTTCACGTCCAAATGACTGACAACAACAAGGTGCCTGTGCATGTGCATGGTACTTCCCATCATGCCCCACGGCCAACCTTGCAGTCTGAACGTCCTAACGCAAACCGTTTAGAAGTTATGACGATTTATTTGATATAGTTCAATAACTGTCAAGTAATGTGTATCATGTTATGAATAAAGGCATGTAAAAGTAACTGGTCTTTGTCTTTGAGTGCTGATCAACTGTCTGCCCTCATGACCCCACAGCCCACCACCATTCATCCTGGACCAGTTCCCTCTATAGTAACACTTTATTTCTTTTGGTTGTAGGTTTTTTCAATGACACTGTGGGGATGGGCATGGATGAGGTGCAGACAAACCAAATAACTGTTTTAACTCCATGCTGCTGTCTGTGTCTGAAACAGAGGCAGCTCCTAGTCAATCTGTGTTAAGGATCACAGTAATTGAGTAGACATCTTTCTTCAGCATGAGCTCATGGGCCATGATGCCTGTCATTGAGGATAAAATACGTAATTAATTCATTCTACAGTAATATGTTATGTACACATTCTTGTATAAATTACTTAAGTGAGATTTTATTCCTAAGTGCACTCAATGATGAAAATAATTTGGATGAATGGATTATTGCAGCTGGTGTGGATAACCAATCGAATAGGTTAACTCAAGCAATGTCTCCATACTCCTATATTAACGCATAGGGATGGCACCAACCATTGAGGGGATTGGATATCTGATAAAAATAATAATTATTGTTATCATGGATATCTGCACATTTCGTTTTTACAGATACATGATGGTTGTCAATATCGATTTTCTTTCTTTGCATATGTGATGGACATATGTGGACATAGACTTGTGCCTGCAACAGCTCCAGTACATAACCTGATGATGATGCACTTGTTGCCCCAGCCTGGTCCATTGCTATGCCTGCTGCATTGCAACCTGATCCATCAACATAATGGTACAGTTTGACAACTCCGACTTGTTTGCCATTAACTGGACCACGTTCCCAATGCCTTGGATCATCTCAGGATCATCATGGATCTTCTTGGGATAGGACGTCATCTCGACATCGCCCTGGACCTGGCAACAGCAGCTCACCATCCGCTCTTTTACCGATAGCCAAGTAGATCCTGCATGTCGTAGCGGCCCCTTATTGTTAGAGGGTCTGCAGAACCGACACACAAGATTGGTTGCAGACCCTCTTTCAGGAGCACGGAGAGAAACATCGCCAGAGGACAGAAACAATAACAGACATTCCAAATAAACACGGAACTACTTCGCCAGACAACATCTGACAGTGTCCCACCAATCGGAACTCATATGACTGATGTAGCACTCCGCCGACCTGGCGTTATAAGCACGCCTAGACCGTCAGACCGACAGTGTTTACCAACCGCTAGGAACAGCTCCGGCCAGTACTTACGCTGGCCCTCGCATTATATTAACTCGCCGTAGCACTGTAGTAGCACGTTGTATTTTGTAAAGTAGATTTTGCTCAGTATTTCTTTCATTGTCTTGTTTCCTTATCTGGTTTGCCACCACAAGAGTTGTGGTTTTTTCTGTTTGTTCTTGCATTTAACACTTAGTGTATGCCAAGGTGTTTTTCTTTAATTATAATAAAATGTGTTCAAATTGACTGTTAGTTCTTTCCTGCTGACCGCAGGACGCTACAGTTATTAGCGACGAGGATGAAACTTTCATTTTCGAACGGAATGGGCTCCTCCAAGGAGCTTCTTCACTCTTTGGTGGAAACTCTACAGCAGATTCAGGCAACGTTCATGCGTTCAGAAATTCGCTCTCGCTCGGCAGCGTTGCAAGAGGTAGCTCATAGAGTTGATTCCATTGCAGGTAAATTGAACACTTTGCACATGGACCCACCAACGTTTCCGGCTTTCTATAGGTCCCTCGAACCATGGTCAAATTATGTCGAACAGCTGGAACAACATTTACTGGCACATGGAATCCATGACGAAAATGAAGTCGGGCTTTTTTTAGCAACAGTCGGTCCACAAGTGTATCGTTTAATTCAACAATTGAACCCTGAGCAGTCCCCTCGTGATCTCTCATTTACTCACATCAAGGGCTGCCTTTCTGAGTACTTTGACGCACAAATACACGTCGTTGATTCGCGATATGGCGGTGTTTCACGTTCCAGACGAGAGTCTTCGGGCTGATATTTTGAAGTTACAGGACCCGTCCCTCGACACCTGTCTGCCGGTCATTCGTGTGTCTGAACAGTCCCACCGGCTACAACCACACATCTTGAACCAGCTTCTTTTGCAGCTCGCCAGTGGCCTAGCGCCGAGTGGAAGCCTCGTTGATCCATTGGTCCACTTCGTGACAGGAAGTCTTTCACCCAGCTTCCATCCCGTCTGAATTGCTTGCGGACTCACCAAGGGTCGGGGTGCCCCCACCAGCGAGCAAGATGTATGGCTTGCAGCCGAGTGGGCAATATCGCCGTGGTGTGTCATGCTTCACAGAAACATCACATAGATGCCATGCTTCCTGTGGATGCACAGGCTCATCATGAATCATCACCTCTGGACCTGGAAGCCTTGCATTCCACTGAAAGCCAAGTATTCTCCATCATTCCCCTGTCGGGTGCCCATTTTCTCCTTACCTTGGAGGTCACGCATATTCTGGTGGTCTTCCAAATTGAAACTACATTATCCGTTTCTATTGTGGATGGTGCCACATACCAACGTTTTGGCTCGCCAGCTTTATCCCCATACACTCGTGCTTTGCACAGTTTGAGTAATCACTCTATATCAGTCAACGAAGTTTTTTCCACACAAATCTCTTACAACGGTCATTCCTTCACCACACGGTTTTTGCTGGTCAGAGCCCCCGGCGCTACTAATCTTATGGGTGTGTACTTTTTTGGTCGTCTGAGTTTATCAGTGCAGGACGCGGTACAGGTGGCGTCAGTACCCTTATCGGATACCCTCCTCCCCCCGCTGATCAGCAAATATGGAACGTTGTTCTCATCCTCCACACCAGGGGTGAAGGGTTCACCATGCATGTTCAGCTTCTTCCCTCTGCTGTTCCTCATTTTTTTAAGGCCCATCCAGACCCCTTTGCTCTCAGAGACAGGCTCCAGGTGGAACTTCGCCGATTACAAGAAGAAGGTGTCCTTTCTACCACCGCACACAGTCACTAAGCGAGGCCTATCGTGATAGTCGAGAAGCAGAACGGTGCTTTACGTATCTGTGTCGATTTTCAGATCATGGTCACTTCTCAGTCGGTCATCGATGCCTATCCTGTCCCATTGGTGGATGACATACTCACACGTCTTGAGGGCTCGACCGTTTTCTCCAAAATTGATTTGTGCAGTGCTTATTTGCAGCTGCTGTTGGACGAGGAATCCCAGCGGATCCTAGTCATCAATACCCCATGTGGCCTTTTCCGGTACAACCGGCTCTTGTTTGGCATTGCCAGCTCACAGCCATTTTCCAACGTTATTCGGAACGCCTCACAAGCCAGGTGCTTGTGGTGGCCAATCATCTGGACGATGTCATCGTCAGCGGCTCGTCCGCGGTGGACCTTGCAGACAAGCTGGATCGGCTGTTTCAGGTTTTTTCCGAGACTAACCTCCGTTGCCGGAAAGAAAAGTGTGACTTTTTGGCGCGAGAGGTCAGCTATCTCGGGTTCACGATTGATGCCCGCAGCCTACACGCCTCTAAGGAGTATGTTGAGGTGATTCAAAACCTGTATCCTCCCACCAACGTGAAGCAACTGCAATCCGACCTCGGTCAAATCAACTATTTTCGGCGTTTAATACCCCACGCCACCGAAATTTCGGCGCCCCTGACCAGGTTATTGCGCAAGGGTGTGCGTTGGGTTTGGGACATGGCACATGAGCAGGCTTTCATGCATCTAAAAAGTCAGCTCTCTCCCACCCTCCTTGTCTGGCGGCTTACAATCCTTCCTTGCCTCTCATCGTCGCCGCTGATGCTCGAACTAAGGCCTGGGTGCTGTCCTCTCGCAAGTGGTCGACGGTGTTGAGAGGCAGGTGGTTTTTGCACCCAAAAAATTGACTGGTGCTCAAACCAAATATAGTCAAATTGAAAACGAAGCTTTGGCGCTAGTTTTCGCCCTGACGAAATTCTGCAATTTCGTGTAGGGTTGTCATTTCATGCTGCAAACCCACCACAAATCTTTGGTATCTTTGTTTCACCCAGGTGCTGCTGTGCCCACCCAGACTGCGTGCCGCCTCCGGTGCTGGGCGCCCTTCCTGGCGACATTCGATTTTGATATCGTCTACCGCACCTCTGAACGGCAATGAAATGCCGATTTTCGTCCCGGCTGCGTGCCCTTGGTTTGTTTCCATGTGGAACCGGACGTGGACGCAGCTCTGGACGCGCTTCCATTAGATGCCATCGCGGTCCAGGATCAGATGCTGAAAGCTCTCCCCCACCAAATCGCTGCAGATTGGCCAGCCAGCTGTTGTAGCGTCTGTGATGCAGAGGTCCAGCATTTTTGGGAACATTGGCACAGTCTCTTTTTCTGCAGTGGCTTCATCCTTTCGTATAGTGATTCCAACATTCCCTTGGTGGTCATACCACATTCGTTGCATTGCCGTATCCTCGATTTCCTCCACGCAGGTCACTGGGGCATTGCCCTCACCAAACAGCTGGCCTGCCGACACCTTTATTGGCGCGGCTTGGATAAAGATATTGCCTCGCTCGTGTCAGCCTGCAAACGAATCAGGCAGCACCACCGCGCCAGTATTTTTTGTCGGATGCAGCTGCTACATGGGAATGTCTTCATTTGGATTTCGCAGTGCCGTTTCATGGTTCCCACTGGCTGATACTGATCGACTCCGGGTCGGGATACCATTATGTCTCCCCCATGATAAACACCACTTCTGCTGAGACTATCAAAATTCTCCGACACTTCTTTGCTGTCAAGGGGCTCCACAAAACGATTGTTACGGATAATAATCCACAGCTTACTTCGACTAAGTATAAGCAATTTAGTACTGCCAATTGAATTTCCCTCATTCATACTGCTCCATTTCACCCTGCATCAAATGGCTGGGCAGAACGTTTTGTGGGGACGTTCAAGAACCAGCTTCATAAGCTGCTGGTCTGTCACCCACTGGAGGAGGCCGTGCTTCTTTTTTTGGCTACGTACCAGCACTCGTAATGACCAGGTCATTATGCAACACATGCACTGGGGAAAATCGTCGTCCCAAAAGTTGACAGGGGGGGGGGGGGGGGGCGGTAGCTGAGCAAGCTTTCTCCTCGATGTACGATTACAAACTGCCGAAATCAGAGACCCTCACCCCTATCCTTACCTCCTTCCCTCCACGTATCGTGGGGACACAGGATTTTACAAATTGTCTACAGCTACCCAGTGCCTCGTAGTTTTTCTGCTATCTTCCACTGGCAGACGAGTGGCACCCAGCCTGCCTTAGGGCGACGGTCCAGCTTCGGCCCTTTGCCAACACAAAAGGATGTATAGTCAACTAAATAACAGGAGATAAATGGAAGGCCAGCCCAAGTGCAAGACTATTTCGATGTATAATTAGGGCAGAGACGCATTTTCCACAGTTGCGGTAGCGTGTATTGACTTCGATTACCTGGGCCGCAGGGTGATTGTAGAGTAGGTGTCTATAGCGAACTCTGACATCAAACAGTGACAGACACAGTCCTCAGATGTATATTTACAGGTGATACATTTGAATAGCCCAGTTGCAAAAGTGGCTAAGTCAGTTTTAAAAGATTTTTGGGAAAAACTGAAAAACGTGGCCTTGCTCTCACAGCAATATTACAACGGTGGTTAATGTCTAAAAAAAAAAAAGGAACAAAAACATAGCGACTAAATCATAAATGTCTCTATAAGCCTACATTAATCCCTTATTAGTATTTCTATGTAAAAATTTGTTCTTAGCCCGTTTTGCAATCGAATGGGCCAGTTAGTCGTGTCTGAAACCGCATCGGCGGACATGATGGAATGCAGTCGGTTACAAAATCGGCAGAAAAATTAATTCCAGTGTTAATCTGGCTATATCGGAAAGAATGGTAAACTACAGTAGTATACTAAAATAATGCGAAGGAAGAAAATTAAACGAACAAAGTGCTGAAATACTTTTTTATTTTAAATATTTAAAAAGATTGAAACCTTAACATAAAAAAACTAAACGTGAACTACTACAAGGTACGGTATTAATATTACTCAGATTTAATCACTGAATTCAGTCTTAACACCTGTCATGAAAGTGAGAAATCTTTGGGTATAAGTCTTGGGAAAATGAAGTATTGCAAAGAAACGATGACAAGATAAAATGAAGTATACAGCGTTTAAGCCATGTTCGGAGACTCGTCGTCATCTAAGAGCTCAAAATCAAGTCCTTCATCCTCGCCGTTTTGACAGTCGTCTGTTTCCATGATCTTCTACTGCTCAAAAACATCAGCATAGAATTTTAAATTTTCCTCCACGGGTCATGTCTCTCCCCAGTGTAATTCTAAGAGCCGCTTGACGTCCATAATTTTACCTTTTTTCAGTGGGGCGACTTTTGGAATCTCCTCAGGAAGAGTTCCTTTTGTGATACGTTTGCCTCTTTTAAGAATAGGTTTCGGCTCTCCACTTTCAAAATTGAAGAATGCTTCTCCTTTCACAAGACATAATTTTCTGTTTGCTGTCTTCATGATGATAATTCTCTTCGACTTTTGAAACTGAAGTGCCAGGATCCAGGAGCTTTGATGACGTCAATGGCGATCTTCTTCCAGTCTTTCACTTCGCAGTCATCCGACCCCAAATGCACCATTGTGACGAATTTTTCTAAAAATGTTCAAATGTGTGTGAAACCGTAAGTGACTTAACTGCTAAGGTCATCAGACCCTAAGCTTACACACTACTTAACCTAAATTATTCTAAGGACAAACACACACACCCATGCCCGAGGGAGGACTCGAACCTCCGCTGGAACCAGCCGCACAGTCCATGACTGCAGCGCCTGAGGCCGCTCGGCAAATCCCGCGCGGCGCGAATTTTTCCATTATGCCGACGTATACTGCAGTGTTTTCGATTACGCTCAATTTTGAAAATTTTCTCTCCATGTTTCCAAAAACTCTATCAGGGGGTATAAAAGAATGACCAACGATTGGGAATCACACTTAAACGCTCTCTTCGTGTACTGGAGCAGCGTATGGGAACCAGTACATCAACATCCCAATTATTGTTGTATTCTTGCTTTGCCCACCGCATCCATACGAAAGAGGCGTAGTTTGGTGACACCATGCAAATTGGTGTTAAGTAGTTGATGATGAAGAGGTGAAGCAATCTTATTCGACCCCTTTGCAAATTCGTTCGCCAGCCAAACAGACGAGGTCACATTGTCTTTCGTCTGCCTGCTCGTACGGGAACCTCGGCAAACCATGAAATTATGTAAGTACATATGTCTGGACTAATAAGCAGCCTGGTCTGGGACTTCTGGAAGGACTAAATTTTTCTGGCAGTCATAACTTAAAATTAGTTGACCTTCGATGTCTTCCTTCAGTCTCTCATAAAAAAACATCTCTCCGGACTTTGTGAGCTGTAAGCTGATGTTCCAAATTTTTCTTTTCCATTGGCCGATTTTCCAAGAAAATTATGCTTTGTAGGGACGAGCATGTGGAGCATGTGTCAATATAAGGTGCTCCGAAGCCAATATTAAAATTATTGCAGAATATTGTCCAGTGTAGTCATACTTTACGTCCAGATTATGATGTTTGTCACACAATATTTCCCACATAATTTTTGTATTTAATTCACTGGGCAGATATTGGCGATGTAGCATTTTTCCTCTAGAAAAAGTGACTTTAGATCGGCTTGAATTGTTCAATGTGTCTGACAACTGCATTTTTCCTATCTTCCTACAACTTCGTTCTTCTGCCACCTTTCAGTGGTTGCAAGTGAGCAATCGTTCATTATACTCTGACAAATTTTGTTGAGTCTCATTTTTTTGATGTGCAAAATCCCTATGACATACACTCTGCAAACCCTGATGCTTATAGAAACTCCTTCACGGTTTTTTGGGTGCACAAACTCCGTAATTAGTTTCTTTCTTGATACTTTGTCTCCTGTAAGCTTAAACTTTCGAAGAGATGACACAGTGACATGCTGTCGAATGTAGTTGCTCTGCCATTCTCGGTTATTTTGTCTGTAAAATTTTTGATGGATCCGTCTTACGTCCTGCATAGTGAGCTCTTTACATTTCTGCTTTCCAACAGGATGTCTAAAGTTTGACATCTGTGGAAACCCTTTCGGTTGGTACCTACAGATAAATGAAAATGAACTTGAAGACCAACTGATAGTAGTTTTATGTCAATGCAATCATAAGTTCAGTTTTTCTATTTCCAAGTACGTTGAATCTAAAAGAAATGTGTTCCAGAAAAGGTTAGGTAATGTTGCCAGGTCATTCATTCTAACAACATTAAACCTGTGATGAATATTTGAATATTACTATAAGCAGTGGTCTTCCTTACCTCTTCCTTTTCTCGATGTTTCGTTTCCATTGCTGTAAATTCCGTCTTTTCTTCCTAGATGTAGAATTTATCGTGGCATCTTCCCTCTCATTATTAATGCTAATCTCAGCTCTGTTGTCGTCGGGTTCGTCGAAATGTAATTCAATAGCAGAAATTTCCTCTTCATTATCCTTGTCCATTTCAAACTGTGCTACAATAAAACTGCCTACAAAGTCGTTTTAAAATACACAGTGGAACGTGTGTGCTGGTAGGTCTTTTTATCATATAACAATGCCTTCTCGCACTTTCCTTCCTACAGTATATCTGGTGAATAAGGTGGCTGTGGTAGTACTGAAATTTGTTTTGAGGTTAAAAATTGCTGAACTGACAGAGCAGTATGGAATGGTGCATTATTGTGATGCAGATCTTCAGTTATTATTAGACGAGCCGTTTCTCGATTGACATTCAGTTCTTCTGCAATCATTTTCACGGATAACCTTAGATCAGATCGTACGAGTTCACGCACCCTGGCCAAGTTGACATCTGTCTGTGAGGTTGATGGTCGTCCACTGCGGTCTTCATCTTCATCATCCGTTCTGCCTTCACTAAACATTTTATACCAACGAAAAACTTGAGCTCTTGACATAACCTCCTCTCCAAAAACCTTCTGAAGCTTTCTGTAAGTTGTCGTCGCGTTTTCACCCAATTTAACGCAAAAGCAAATGGCATACCGTTGCACAATATTATGCGGTTCCATTTCTGTGACGAGAGACACAAACACGTGTTCACTTATTACAGCACAACTCATGACTGAGTAGTTACATCGATGTGCTGCTTGGACTAGAAGCAGCTTATAGACCAAGATCAAAGGTATCATGCCTACGCAAGCCTGCAGGATTGCCACATCTTGCAAAGAAAATCAGTCTCATTGTTTTATTGCCGGCCGCAGTGGCCATGCGGTTCTAGGTGCTACAGTCTGGAACCGCGCGACCGCTACGGTCGCAGGTTCGAATCCTGCCTCGGGCATGGATGTGTGTGATGTCCTTAGGTTAGTTAGATTTAAGTAGTTCTAAGTTCTAGGGCACTGGTGACCAAAGAAGTTATGTCCCATAGTGCTTAGAGCCATTTGAACCATTGCTTTATTGTCGCACCTCATATGTCAGATCATAAGAATGGCATAGATATTTCTATTTCCAAAGCCACAGCCATCAGCACGGGGTATGTCCCATACTTCGCTCATTGTCGAATGTCATCCGATTGACACCGCAATCGCAATATTTATTATGCGTATAGCAATCAAATATATACGTAGTCGGTTTCCTAGGATGATTCTGTCGGGGGTGTGTGGCATCCGGCAGCGGTGGCCTTTGGTGAGAATGATTTACTTTTCCAGTTAACAGCAAGAGCTGTCCGAATAGAAAGGCTGTTGGGGTGCAGGAATGTAGCTGACCTAACCATGTCGTCCTCTAGACGGCTGAATAGTGAACTAACACACAGTATGTGTTGGATAGTCTTCGTGATCGTGTGTGTTCCCTGTGGAAATCTGAGGAAATTCAATATGGACATGTGTTTTAACTGGACCATTATTTCTCTCCCATGTAAATTGACTGATTGACTGCTTCTGCACATTCCCCATCTTTATTTAGTCGAGAGAAGATAGATTGTCGTGTGTGTTGTGAGCATCTATCAGGTGAAAGACGGATTGAAAACACGTTTGTTGGTTCTCTAGACATGCGAAACCCCTTAGTCTACTTTGTAAATTATAAGGATGGTTTGGAATCTGTTATATCACCGACATCATTATTTGCGAGTGGAAATATCAGTTTCCTCTATTTTTTTTTTTTCGAGTTTTCACCTAAAGTCTTCGCAGACGAGATAAGTATCTAGTTACTCAGTGTTTCATGGCACGCTGCACCTCGCTAAAGTTCTGGGTTTCTAGAGAAGTTATTTCCACTCTATATTTTCGGAATTATACTGTGCAAGCAATACTGTTATGCAAGCGATATTACCATGTGCCTGATATCGAGAAGAATCGCGAAAATGGTATGATATTCTGGCAAACCATGTTAAAATATATATGTTCTTGTAAACCCAGAGTCTGGAGATGGGTGTTGAAAGCAAGCAAACAGGCAGGTCGGGACCAGATACAGTGACGCCTTTGTGCTCAGGGGAACCAACCCAGCCGTCGTACAACAGTTCAGAGAGTGACCTCAGTCCACGAGGGTGCTCTCGTCACATGTTGAGCCACAGTGTGTGCGGGAGCACATGAAGTGTGACTGTCGGCTGCAGCAGATGACCTACTGACTTCCCGGGAAGTATCTAGTGCCGTGAGGACTACATACAATCCATGTGCTTATCCTATCTATCTTCATGGTATATATACGAGTGTCTGGTGGTCGCTAGCTATAGGCAGGATGCAGAAGTGGTGATTTTGTATGGAGCAAGATACGAATTGCGTGTTTATCACATTACTACGTTATGTAGTGATATATAGCCAGGTTGGAGATCAGTTTCACGCAGAAATATTCAAGCTTCTGTCGTCAGTGGCAGAGCAGTGAAACTGAGGAAATGTCTTCGTGTATTTCACGATCTGGTGACAAATTTTGCAAGGTTTAACTGTGCATGCGATACAGTGATCTGAACAAAGTAGTTTTGCTGCTGAAATTTTTGTCTGCTGGGGAAAAAAAGATGGACAGTGCTTCCACACCAGCAGTGTCAGAAATTTACTGGGCAAATTCAGTAACAGCAAATCAGAATGATCCATTCATTCACAAGACATCATTTGCACTGGGACTTAGGAGCCTCTACGGACTGGTTCAAACAAGATGGCGGCAACATATCTATGTAAAGTTCTTCTTTGTTCAAATGTTCAAAGACAAGTTGAAGTAGACCATCCATCTCTGGCGCAATGCTGTCCCTTATCCATAACTGTGGCATTAAGAGATCTCCAGATCAACAGATGTAGGACACCGAAAATGCCAGCCATTTTTCTCTTCTGCAGGACAGTGCTCCGAATTCTGTTTGCGTGATTGTTCTTATTTTTCCGTCTATGCTTAGACAGTGCCCTCTTTTCAAACAACAAAAGTGCTTTTATGATTAACTGTGTTTTCGGAAGTGCCCACATACATGATGACGACTTTTAGGGGTGAGAACGCTTAACGTTTCTGACACTTATCTGCCCGCATCTCGTGGTCGTGCGGTAGCGTTCTCGCTTCCCATGCCCGGGTTCCCGGGTTCGATTCCCGGCGGGGTCAGGGATTTTCTCTGCCTCGTGATGGCTGGGTGTTGTGTGTTGTCCTTAGGTTAGTTAGGTTTAAGTAGTTCTAAGTTCTAGGGGACTGATGACCATAGATGTTAAGTCCCATAGTGCTCAGAGCCATTTGAACCATTTTTTTCTGACACTTATCTTGAAAGCAGGACGTCACAATTTTCAGGAAGGGCAGCACAGGATGACTCGTTAGGACCATAAGAAAGAACGCATTCGTTGTTATACTGGAATATTTTCGTAAACAGGTGCTGTTAGGGCAAGAATTTACGTGCAGAAAAACTTAGACATCACGAAAGCTCCTACAACAACAAAAGCGACCGTTAACTATTTCTGCAACTCTTCACGGTTTCCGAGAAGAAAACTTGACTCTTATTTACATAGACGTGGGACATCAGCATAACACTGACAACCTTTTAGCTGCATGTGCGAAAGTGAGCCGCTGTTCAAACATCTCTCGCTCTGCGCTGGACCCGCAGCTATTTTCATAGCTACGTCAGCCACGATGGCCAGGTAAACACGTGCGCTTCCGGAGGCGTATCGCATGTGGGTCAGGCTGTCATGTTAGGATTGCTGGGAATAATGCATCCAGTCAACATTCCGCCTTGGAACTCTGTAGGAAACAATTCGCTGATATGTCGTGGAATTTCCGAAAACATTTTTACATGCAATGAGTGATTATGCACTGCATTATTTTCGGCTGTTCAAGTGCTGTGTGCGTGTTTGCAGAGCGCTATGTATGTATTGCTGTCCGACACTTTTACGCGTAGTGAAGCTGTCTGTGCATCAGTGTACTGCATTATTTTTTAAAATGTCTGTAGGCTGTGAAACGCATTATTTCGACAGTTTACAATTAGTGAGCTTGTTTGCAGAGTGTTTTACATGCATTGTTTTGACAATATACAAGTTATTCGCGTGTCTTTACATCATTGTACTGCACTATGCCGGTAATTTACGAGTAGTTTGCAGGTCTGTAGGCTGTGGAATGCATTATTATGACGGTTTACAGTTAGTGAGTTTGTTTGCAGATCGCTAAACATGCATTTTTTGACAATTTACGAGTTGTTTTCCTGTCTGCACAGCCGGCCGAAGTGGCCGTGCGGTTAAAGGCGCTGCAGTCTGGAACCGCAAGACCGCTACGGTCGCAGGTTCGAATCCTGCCTCGGGCATGGATGTTTGTGATGTCCTTAGGTTAGTTAGGTTTAACTAGTTCTAAGTTCTAGGGGACTAATGACCTCAGCAGTTGAGTCCCATAGTGCTCAGAGCCATTTTTGAACCTGTCTGCACATCAGTTTACTGCATTATTTCGGTGATTTATGGGTGGTTTGCTGGTCTGTAGGCTATTTACTGTGACCCCAAGCATGCCAGGGCGAGTGTTTTGTACTCATGTTAGGGTAATAAATAGTCCATCCCTGAATAAATTGTTCCAACTTCCCACTGAAAAAATAAATGAAAGTACACTCCATTCTCCCTCCAGCAGCTGGACACAAACAAGTGGTTCTAGGTGTTACAATCTGGAATCGCGCGACCGCTACGGTCGCAGGTTCGAATCCTGCCGCGGGCATGGATGTGTGTGATGTCCTTAGGTTAGTTAGGTTTAAGTAGTTCTAAGTTCTAGGGGACTGATGACCTCAGAAGTTAAGTCCCATAGTGCTCAGAGCCATTTGAACCATTTGGACACAAACTGAATCCTTTTTCCGCAGTATTCCCTTGACCGCCATCGGACAACAGCGCCCTCTGGTTGCAGTACTGTGTACTAGGTCAGTTGGGCTCTAGACCTCATGGTAAACACAGCGGATGGAGCTAATCCCTATGATAAACTGTTTAAATAAACACTGCATGGAAATTAAAGACTTATGTCCATACTATCAAGCAGCACAGCACAGGCTGAGTCCTTTTGCTGCCAATTGCATGGAAGAATTAGTGGTCAGATGACTTATGTTAGTGGGGGTAGTCCAACTGACCTAGGCGCGCAGTCCGGAACCGCGCGACTGCTACGGTCACAGGTTCGAATTCTGCCTCGGGCATGGATGTGTGTGATGTCCTTAGGTTAGTTAGGTTTAAGTAGTTCTAAGTTATAGGGGACTGGTGACCACAGTAGTTAAGTCCCATAGTGCTCAGAGCCATTTGAACCATTTTCCAACTGACCTATTTTCCCACCAAAATTTTCCCACCACTGTCTTAGGTTGGTGGAGGTAGCCCAAATGACCTTTTTCCAGCCAAATTTTGAACTTCCCCCAAGATGTCTTTGCGACATTGCCACATCTATCGCCACCATCTTGGATCGGTCATCTTGAATAAATTTGGCAATAACACAGTGTGGTATGGTACGAAGGTTGCCCTACTACTAATGTGTGTATGGGTTTGTGTGCACTTCACTTCTGATACCTCACAGGCTGCCATTCAGGCCGCAGGGTCATAATGCAGCATTTAGTGTACACTGCAGAATTCTCTTGAGTGAGGTGGCGCAATGGTTAGCACAGTGGAGTCGCATTCGGGAGGATGATGGTTCAAACCCACGTTCAGCCATCCTGATTTAGGTTTCCCGTGAATTCCCTAAATTCGAGCTTGTCACGGCATGATTCCTTTGAATGGCCACAGTCGATTTCCTTCCCCATCCTTCCCTAATCTGATGTGACCAATGAACTCACTGTTTGGTCCCCTCCCCCCAAATCAGCCAATCAATCAACCGATCTCTTTCCATGCAGTGTGGTGCAATGGTTGCTCACTGCCAGATCTAGCCCTCCTGAGGCGACTGGTGCATGCAGACTGCTCCCTGATGTGATGGCATGTCTTTTCGGCCCTTTCTCTCCGACAGTGTAATGATAAAAATGAAAAATAGAAAGATCCAAACTTAGAGGAGAAGCAGGCTTATAGTGTTTTGATGTGCTGGGCAGATATAAACAATTGCTTAAGTTGAGAGGAATTTCTTAACTTAGGCCTGGAGCTGTAGGGGAAAGCAAACATCCTTTGTCTCAGGTGGTGATCTGATATCATAATGCCAGTATTCTAGAAGTTGGATTCTAACATCATAGTGTGGATGCCTGTATTCCAGGTCTTGGATTCTGGCATCATTGTGCTAGTATCAGCATTGCAGGTCCTGTATGACAATTCACCATCCCGTAATTTTGAATTTTCTGTCAATTTATGCTTAGGATAGTAACCCTTCAATAGGAGCGGGGAAAAAACAACTAAAATATGGATTTCCTGCAGTAATATAAAGATCCTAGCATTTCATACAAAGGGCAATTGACCTTTGTTAGATGGGGGAAGGATGGGGAAATCTGATTACTCACTCATGACATCATCGAAGATGTCATTAATGGCGTACTAAGCTCCAGAACAGCCTTTGTGTACCTACTTACATTATGGACGGCCATCGACTCGAAAGCATCACAAACACAGCCGATGCTGCATGGTGGTTTCCAGCTGAGTTCACAGGATTACCAAGGAGCTCTCGCTGAAGTCAGAGACGGCGGCCCAGAAAGTAACCCGAACCTCTGCATGAGGAGCCATCGTAGAGAGTAACGTTATGACATCTCTGCAGGAGACCCGCCAACAACACTGGAGTTTGCTCGTCACTGGGAGCTAAGGGAATTACAGCGAACCCCAACAACGTTGGTGGTTGATCAGCTTGTGAAGGATCATCAGTGATGCCTGCAGAGGCCTGGTTTTGGAAGGTGCTGAAGTCTTTTTATCAGAGATGGTGAGAATGAGGCAGCAGCAGCTGTCAGCAACAGGTTTCATCAGGTCCTGTTGGCAATGTCATTGAAGGTTGTAGTCACCACAATAAGCCCCAGATGGAGAGTCACAGGTTCCACCTCAGTACTAGTTAGCTGCAACATTGATCTACAACTGAGAGCTAAGAAGTGGACGTCAGATACATGTACTTTCGTGTTATGTCAATGGTGTAATTCTTCTGTAGCGATCACTGAATGTTCCCAAGTTTTCTGAACTCATCAGTGCTCTTGGTCACTTCAAGATGCCGCAAGTTCGCCTTTCAGACGCTCTTTTCTGCTGTGCCAGTAACTGAATACTTGCTCTTGCGTTTGACATGAGCTTTCGTGTGACACTTTTACGTTGGTTGTCAGAGCACTCAGCCTGTCTAGGGTTTTAGAGTGTCTTCCATGATTGCTGTTAGTCCATCAGTGTTTCTCTCTCGCTGGCATTCTGGTTGACTGTTGATCCATTCTGCTCTGTCTCTGGCATTGCCAAGGAAGGAGTTTAACAATTTTTGATATCCGCCCTATACATTCCTGATGGGACTGACAAGGTAATACAAGGGACCTGAAATGAATTACGAGCAAGTGTAAATACCGTGCTGGATGCCACTTCTACATACACTTTCCTTTATTGCCAGGTCCCACAGCT
Organism: Schistocerca americana; assembly: GCF_021461395.2. Classification (NCBI taxonomy): domain Eukaryota; kingdom Metazoa; phylum Arthropoda; class Insecta; order Orthoptera; family Acrididae; genus Schistocerca; species Schistocerca americana. Next base: position 414,878,921 of record NC_060119.1, read on the forward strand.
GATTCCAACATTGGAATATGGTATTTATCTAGTAGTCACCTTTCACCTCCACCTACAGTTGATGTGGCATCACAGCTTAACTTACGAGTGCAATGATTCACCATTATGCACAATTGCTCTCTTTCTGTCAATTTCTTTCCAAAGAATTCTATGGCCGATATTGCAAAATACCAGTAGTGAATGAATACTGGTTACTTTGCAGATACTTATATGTAGAAAATATAGCTATGTGAAATAATGAACGAAAATACCGTTCATCTGGACACAATTCGCAACAAAACAGCATTCGTTACATTATTTCACATATTAGCATTTTGAGCGAAAAATTCGCGTTTATATTCGCATTTGTCGCAAAATGTGAATTTTTCTTATCGGTAGCCGCATGGGACAGTATTGAATGAATAATAATTTTGTTTAAACTGGCAATGATTTTTTTAATTGTAGTTTTTCCGTTTGCAGTAGGATAAGCGGCTGTTGTTTCCTGTATTAAAGAATAATAAGCAGCTGCTCCCTTATCTTGATTGCTGCAGTCCTTGTTATTAACTTTTCACAAACATGTATGACCCCTATATATTTCATCAAATTTAACAATGAACTCACTAAGGCACCTATAAATATCAAACATTTTATGTTTCACGATGTATTCAAAGACGAGAATCACTAATTAGACTGAACAAACAACTGATTCGAGCATGTTTCACGCGGTAGATTTGCGGCGACCTCTTGTGACTTGCGACGATGTGCCTGTGCAGATGCGATCTGTGCCCATATATTTGAGCAATTTTGCTTACACTTCGAACTCCAAGTTCCAGATTTGCGCCGATCTCATATCTGCACAAATCTCTTCCTCAGACACTACTAACTGTCTGTGCAGATGCGATGTGCATAGACATTTGCGTGGATAGTTTTTTGCGTGTGGAATGGTCTTAAAATGAATGCCGTACAATTGGTGTTTAGCTGAAATCCATCAATGTGATTGTGCTCACAGATTGATCCGTAGCAAAGACAAAGGGCTAAGGTAGGTGCCACCAAATGAGAAAATCAAAACTAATTACAAAGTGATTTAGACAAGATATCTGCAAGGTGCGAAAAGTGGTAACAAACTCTTCACAATGAAAAGTTTGAGGTCATCAATATGAGTACTAAAAGGGAACCGCTAAATTTTGGTTATACAATAAATAACACAAATCTAAAGATGGTCAATTAAACTAAATATCTAGTAATTACAATTACAAACAAATTTGAACTATCATGTAGAGAAAGTTACAGGTAAGGCGAAGCAACGACTGTGTTTTATTGGCAGAAAACTTAGAAGATGGAACAAATCTACTGAAGAGACTGCCTACATTTATCTTGCCCGTCCTCTTCTAGAATACTATTACAAGGAATTGGATCCTTACCAGATAGAATTGACAGAACACATAGAAAAAGTTCAAAAAAGTGCAGCTCCTTTTCTATTACAGCGAAATAGGGGAGGAAGTGTAACGGATATAATAAGTGAGCCGAAGTAGAAATCACTAAAACAAAAGTGTTTTTCTTTGTGGCGAAATCTTTTCACAAAATTCTAATCACCAACATTCTCCTCCGAATGCGAAAACATTCTGTTGACACAAAACACCTTCGTAGAAGGTAATGAACATCGTAGTAAAATAAGGAAATTCAGAGCTTGCACAGAAAGACTGAGGTGTTCGTTTTTCCCGCACGATGTCCGGGAGCAGAAGGTCACAGAAATCTTTGAAGTTCGTTGATGAACCCTCTGTAAGGCACTTACGTGTGAACTATGGAGTGTTATGCAGATATAGAAATAATGGTTGTAGTAACAGATTGACCTGTAGCATAACATAAAGTTTAAGTGGTCCATTACAGTTGAACTATGCACATTTTAGTTTTTCGTGGAAACTGCTCCAGTTTGTAAGTACAAACATATCTGTGTAGACAAATCGTAGCATGTGGGCAGGATATCGCCGCAAAGCTTTCACATTCAAAACGCGTTTGACTTAGGTGTTTGTTCAGTCGACTGACTGATTCTTGTCTGTGAGTGTGCAGCGAATTCGAAAATGTTTGATACTCAACAGTGTTCTAAGCGTTTATTGTTGAATTTATTGAAATATTTAGGAGCCATACATGTTTGCAGAAAATTAAGAGCAAGGAATACAATGATCGAGATAAGAAGACAGTTGTTTGTAATACTGAAATTCTATTCTAAACTTGTGTAACAGGTTGTTGTTAGACTTAAGGCAGGGTAAAATGTTATCTGTAAATTGTCACATTACACGACTGAGTTACGATAGTTTTCTTTATGGCACCCTTCTGAAGAACGTGGTTTTGGACTTAATTCGCTCAGTGCTTGCTTTGACATTGCAGACATACCTTCGTAACTTTTTCTATTATCAGGAATCGTAATGTCGTTGTAAGCGTCTCAAGTGGAGGAATTGCTTTCTTCATACAGGTATTTTGTCGTATTTATAAGGTCTTAGGAGGGTGAACAGGTATTTGTGCGTCTCTATGTCCATTTACGAATTATTTCACCGTTTTCGTCCTGCACCCTGGGGAGTTAATTAATATGTGAAAAGCGCCATCGCTCAAGGATCCACTGTCTTTGCTATTTACAGTTCATACTGCCTCTCACATTTTATTTACATTTTTTTTTTTGCAAAAAAAAAAAAAAAAAAAAAAAATACGAGCGCTGACCACGTATGAGTTTTCTACATGACGGGCTCGTGACCTGAACGAAACCATTCTTCATTTCTATTTGTTCGAGTATTTATATCAAACATATCAAAGATACCTCAAGCATTATTCTCTCCTGTCAGTACAATCACCAATTTTTCCCTTTATTTTTTTTTTTGTCCAACTAAATACTACGAACCAGTTTTAGTTCCTTATTCGTTGTTCTCTTCTTCTCCTCCAGTACTCTTTCATCTGCTCACTATGTTTTTTCACACTGTCTTCTGACCACTACATACCAGTTTTTTCACTCTCGAATCCTGGAATCCTTCCATATTCACTATTTTTTCCCTAAACACTTCTCTGTCAGTCGTTTCTTCAGATTTTATATTATTTTTCTTAAATGCTTTTTAACTCCATGAATCCAACTTCTTGTTGACTTCTTGTCCCAAAAGTATTTGAAGATCTTTCTGGTTAAGCTAGTGTCGTATTCGATATAACTGTTCAAAAATGGCAGTCTTCTTTTTCCCATTACTTCTGATATGTTTTCTTTGTTTTGATAACTTTCATTATCACTACATAATTTCAAAACTTCCGCTGGTTTTTCTTCCTAATGGTTCACTTTTCGAGGATTTCTAGTTTACCTAACTCATAGTTCAGCGGTTCGCTCGCGTAAAGACATTCTGCCTTCACTACTATATTTGTAATGCTTTACTTTTGTATTTTTATATAGACATTTTTTGTTGTAACAGTCTTTAGTTATACCATCTGCGCTTCTCATTTTATGTTTCCTTTTCTTTACATTAGCTCCTCTCAAACTGTTTTCTTGAATTGTCTCCCAAATATATTTAAATGTTTTAACATTTTCAATTTGTTCAGTATCCGTTATTGGTAATATAGGTATGGACATTTTCTCTGCAAAAATTCTTAAGCTGGTTCAACTGGCCATCTCTTCTAAAATGTTGGTTTGTGTTACAGCAAATATCACTTTCTCAGAAGGTGCAGCACAGTCATCTGCAAATGTGAGACTGTTTATTCCAAAATATTTGTTTCCTCTTTCCAATCTTTCTGATGAAATCTGATACTCATTCAGTTTTTCATCGAAAATTCTCGCGGTTTTCCTAGTACACAATTAAAACATATTAGGCATGGGGCATCAGCTTGCCATACACCTGTAGCTACTTCACGAGACTGAGATATTTCTCCCATAAATGTTCCATGAATCAGATTTGGAAATTTAGACTTTACACCAAATCATCACATTATTTTATTTATAGTTTGTCTGCCAGCGGAATCAAAGGCCTTTTTAGTTCAGTAATCTGTGGCTGATGACCAACTTCAGATTAAATACGTATTCAGAACATTATCCGCCCTTCCTAAAATCATCTTGTATTTACCTAAACGATTGGCCATTGTTGTTTCTGCTCTGTTCAGTAAAATCTTGGAAATATGCACCTAGCAGCAAAGAAATTCATCTGTGGGTGTGGACGTCTTGTTTATTCCTTTTGTGTGAAGTGGATGCATCAAGGCTTCTTCCCACTCTCCTGGGACGTTTTCTGTTTTCCAAATTTCCATGAAGGTTTATTTTGGTCCATTTTTTACTTTTTGTAGAGACTATTTCAAAAGTTCCACTGGAATAGAGACTTCTCCACTACAGTCCGATAGCTGACGTCTGCCACTTCCCACTAGTGTTGCTACGACTGCCGGCTCCTACTCCATTGTAGCGACACACGGCAGTCACTTCAGAATAGTTGTTACGGGAGCACACGTTCAAAATTTGCTAACAATACTAGTCTGTCACTGCAGTGAGACTCACGCCATCAATAATATGATCAATATTGTCAGTTGACAACGCAGTTTTACAAGTTTAACATGCTGAACACCAAAACGACGGCGTGTGCAGCAATTATTTTAGCTGCAGGTGTTTAAAAACAGACAGCAACGAAAAAGAGGAATTAATTCCGTCATATGTTAATTTAGCGACTAAAATCATAACCATAGAAACAAAAGATGTCTCAACTACTTTCGCATGAGTCCTGCAACTTTCGACAAATTAATAATGTTCAGACGACATAAAACAGAGAATCAGAGTTCGATAATAGAAGAGAGGTTAGTCCCACTGAGATTTCTGGCGACAGGGAGGTCATTCGAATGCTTTGAGTTTATTCCTGTAATATCAGCAAACACAATTAACAAAATGTTATTGAGACCTGTAAAGTAATTACACTGATGAGCCTAAACATTTAATTCTGCGTATCGGGTTGTTGGTACGTTTGTGGAGATATGTGGCATTAGACGTCTACGCACAGGTCATGTAATTCGCTGACTTGCGTACGCAGTGATGGCGCCTGATAACGACCTAGATAGGTTTACATGAGGTGACGACGAGACATAAACGTGAGTTCGCTATAATGCTCCTCAGACCACTGTAGAACGGTTATGGCTCCGAGACACGGCCAATTATACCGCTGAAAGGTGACATCGCCACCATGGAAGGCGTCAAGCATGAAGGGATGCAGTTGGTTCATAGCTGTCAACGTATCTTCGATTTCTACCACAGGTTCCATGCAAGCTCAGGAGAACGTCTCCCATAGCATCATACTCCTCCCACCAGCCTGTGTCTGTGGCTTGCTCTACGTTTCGAGCCACTGTTCAACTCGAAGACGGCGTTTGTGGAGATGACCATCGACATAGTGTAGTAAAAATGTGATTCACCCGAAGAACCAACACATTTCCATTGACCGTCTAACGTTAGGGACGTGCTTATTCTGTATAAGAAACAACAGTAAATAATAATAATGATGCTGTCACTGTTGGTTGGTAATATTTACTGGCAAAATGCAACCTAATACTAGATTGCGTACTTACGGCTATCCTGTGTGGTCGTTTTTCATTACGACTTGAAAAGAGAGAGAGATTATTAATTGGCCACCGATGCGTCGGTTCTCGATTGTGTTCAGGAGACGTACGGATTGATTACGCGAAGGGGCTTTCTTAATTGCCTTTTGACCCGGATTGCCTTCACGCGATCAGAATCTTCGATGAAAATACCTAAGGGACCTATTTGAATATAAAAATGGAAATGAAAGCAAATTAGTTGAATTTCGTAAGAGAAAGGTTAACAGAGCGGAAGTTGAACTCATTAGTGGTCTCCCAAATACAATCGAGACACCGCGATAAAGAGCGAACCTGCAACAAAGCTCATGTACAATTTGAACATCATTCTTGGTTAGTGAAAGAAAAGAATAAGATGAAAATTACTGCAGCGTAAAATATTAATATATTTTGAACAAATTGGCTTTAAACTTCTAGACATTGACAAATACACAATAAATACATGACTTACATACGATATTTCTTTTGTACATGGCGCAGTCGCTGCTCTGTCACTCCGTTCCTTTTTAAAATTAAATGTCCTTGCGTGCGCGTAAGTACATTATATCTTCACTCGAGTTACCGAAACGTTTGTTCGTCGTTCCACATAATTTTTACACAAAATAAAAATACAACTTGTAGCAAAGCTATGTAGTACATCTTAACATGTCAGCGGCCAAAAGTACAAAGGATAATGAAGTCCCTAGAATATTTCTTAACAAAAGATGGATTGTTCTTTCTTCTGTTTCGCAACTTCTTGCCATCAAGCGCTGTGGCAATGATTTTAAAATATCTGCTCCCAGCAGGTCATAGTGTTTATTTACAGTATTTAAACGCTGGACGCACGTCTTCGTATAGGCGCACATTATAAAAATATTTCGTCTCTTTACTCTCGCGCTGCGATGCTTAGCATTTTTACGAACTACAGCTCATTAGCTGTCCTTTTCTTTCATGACAAATACGTCATATGCAAAGTATCTGTAATCCAATAATATTACAACCCACAGTAGAATCCCGGTGGTCCTTGCCCACAGTAATCGTAACTGATGATGTCGTTGGGACAACATGTGAACACATAGGGGTGGTCTGCTGCAGAGCTCCATGTTCAACAATGTACGTTGAACGGTGTGCTCTGAAACACTTGTGCGTGCACAGCATTGTGGTCTTTCAGCAGAGATGCCACAGACTCCCATGTATCCTATTTTATGGAGCAGACAATCATCCGAACCCGACGTTCTGTAAAGAGTCGTGGCCGTCCAACCATTTAGCGTCTAGTGGTAGTGTCATAGTTCTTCTACCCCTTCCTGTAGATGCTCATGACAGTGGCACGTGAACATTCGACCACCTTCGCCGTTTTCGAGATACTCATTCACAAGCTATGCGTAATAATAATCTGCTCATTGTCAACGTTACTTATATCAATGGATTTTCCCGTTTGCAGACAACATCTTCGCTAGGGTGATCCCCAGTCCATGTCTGTTCGCTCATATACTGTTGTTACCGCGTCTCATGGCCACAGTACCACCAGACAGCATCCAACGTCGCAGTAGGCAACGATTATAATGATTTGACTGATCAGTGTATACACTGTCGGAAAAAAAAATTATACACCTGGAAAGACGACGTCAGTTTGGATTCGATGATAGTGTATGCCACCTGGAGGATAGCAGATGTATTGATAATGGTTCCTACGTCGTCCACCAGCAGATAGCGTGGTGCCATACCTAATAGAGCACCATCTATGTCTACCCTTTAATCCGTATGTGGTGCGTAGAGCCAGAAGGCTCACTGTGGTGCAAACTAGTGAAGGAATCAGGCAACAATTGCACGAAGATGCACTTGTGCTTTCCACAGCAAACTAAGTAAGCTTGAAAGGGGTCATACTGTGGCCTTCCGAGTGGCAGGATGGTCCTTTCCGAGAATTGTCACGCAAGTTGGACGTGCTGTATCAGTGGTCACGTGAATATTCTCACACCCATAGACGAGGTTCTGCGCGCCCACGCAGCACAGATGCCCGCCAGGATTGTTGTATTGTACGGCCAGTAGTGACTGATCGTACAGATACAACAGCACAGGTAAGGGGTCTTACGAGCCAATATGTGTCAACACGAACTGTTGCGAACGGGTTATTAGAAGCAAGACTATGAGCACGTACATCTCGAGTCCATCTTCCACTCACACCAGAGCGTCGACGTGCCTGGCTCAACTGGTGTTGTCAGAGAATCACATGGAAAATGGAATGATGTGCCTTGATCTGCTATGAAACAGATCCCATATATTCACACAAGTCATGTTCGTTTGCATGTACGATGTAGACCTGGTGAGCACTGACTCTTAAGAATGCTGTTTTCTGCATCAAGGGGTCCCGGGTTTGATGCCCTGCAGGCTAGGATTTTCTCTGCCTGGGGACTGAGTGTGTTGTCCTCATCATTTCATCATCATAATCAAAAATGGTTCAAATGGCTCTGAGCACTATGAGACTTGATTTCTGAGGTCATCAGCCCCCTAGAACTTAGAACTACTTAAACCTAACTAAGGACATCACACACATCCATGCCCGAGGCAGGATTCGAACCTGCGACCGCAGCGGTCGCGCGGTTCCAGACTGTAGCGCCTAGAACCGCACGGCCACTCCGACCGGCCATCATCATCATCATCATCATTGGTGACAGTGGATAGATTAGACTGTGTAAAAATTGGACTGTGTAAAAATTGAGACCTTGCACGGGCACTGATGACAGCGCAGTTGAGCGCGCCACAAATTAAACATCACCATCGTAGAGTGCATTCTATGACACACTAGCCCCAACCCATCCCTTATGGTATGGGGTGCAATGAGCTACAACTCTCGTTCAACTTTGGCGTTCCTGGAGGGGACGATGGCCAGCGCTTGGTATGTGCAGAATATTGCTAAATCCGTACTTTTGTCATTCTTGCAACAGGAAGGTGATGTGTTGTTCCAACAGGAAAATGTTCGCCCACAGACTGCCCGTGAAACTCAGTGTGCTCTGCAAGATGTGCGGTAACTTCCCTGGCCAGCACGATGTTAGTACTTGTCTCCAACCGAGCGTGTGTGGGCTATGATGGGACGAGAAGTGTCTTATGCAACTTGTCAACCAACTTCTGTTACAGAACTACGTGAACAAGTCGAGCAGGCGTGGCATAACGTATTCCAGGATAATAATCAACATCTGTATGATCAACTGGATGCCAGAGTCAGTGCCTGCATTGCAGCCCTTGGAGGCTACACCATATACTAATACAGGTTCAGCATGGGTCGATACCCTGTACCTCAGAAATGCTTGTGCTATTGATCTGTAAATGCAATCATTCCATGTACTCCATATGCGCTGTTGCAACAATAAATCTTGAGTGGAATTGAAACCTGTGAAACGGTGTACTGATTTTTTTCCGGCAGTGTATTTGTCCTGCAACGATATATTCAGGTAGTCATTAATGTAATTTTTTTTATGTTTTGTACAATGTGGTAGGCCTGACATGTATTTTGCATTCATTGCATATATAGAGCGAGGCCACCTGTTTCCATATTAATAAGGAAAGCGATGCCATAGTGAATGCACTATTGACCACCATACAGTGGGAAAAATTACTACACTGCATAGTTCTGTCAAGACTGTTCTATGTTAAAAAACTACTCGAAAAACTGAATCTGAGTGTTGTTGTGCTTTAAGGCGAACTGAAGACATAAACAGTACTTTATATTAAAAAACTACTTGAAAAATTGAATCTGAGTGTTGTGCTTTAAGACGAACTGAAGACATAAACAGCGCTTGCTAAAGCGCCCCCTACGCGGTCAATAATGTTGCACAATTTTTCCTGGAATGCGAGAATGCTGATCTTCTAGAGGTGAGATTGCACAATAACGTTGAAAACATCAAAACAAAAAATAATTCAGATGGCTCTGAGCACTATGGGACTTAACATCTGAGGTCATCAGTCCCCTAGAACTTAGAAGTACTTAAACCTAACTAACCTACGGACATCACACATACCCGTGCCCGAGGCAGGATTCGAACCTGCGACCGTAGCGGTCGCGCGTTTCCAGACTGAAGCGCCTAGAACCGATCGGACACCCCGGCCGGCCAAACACAAAACTTTTGAAACATTTTGCGCTGCCGCAAATATTGTGCTGTCTGTGGACAGTATTCACAAAATCGTTGCCATTCTCTCGTGTGCTACAGACTGTGGATATCAGTGTGTTTACTGTTCGTTTTGCTGTGGTGTTGAAAACAATTTCAAAACAAAACGAAAGAGCGTTATGATTGGAATGCATCAAAATGTATAAATAATTGCCGCCATTTTGGGAGGTTAGGTCAGATGAGCACAAAAACAGGAATGTTATGAATGAATCGAATGTTGTTGCTCAGAAATTACAGTGAAACCCCATAAATGACAATGTTTTAAAAAATTAATTAAAGGAAAATTATGAATAAAATTTTACACCTATATTTATGTGCGTGTGTACATTATCCAGCCAAATATAATCGAGCAGTACAATTATTATTGCGTGACATGACACGTTTCCATTACTGCGCCTCAAATACTTTAGGATGACATTGCACTTGCAAATTTCAAGCCTTCGAAGTAAATGCCAGTGACAAGGTATTGCAATATAAAGGATAACCGCTGACTTGATGGGATTACGTCTCTCATTGTAGTATTTTGTTTTTTGATCATGCAAATATGGCCATCCCCTGAAATTTATCCGTGGAGGAGGTGGTGGTGGGGGGGGGGGGTGCGACACTCCTAGATTGCCGTTTTCGATGTAAATGAGTTTGTCAGTTTTGAGACACTAGAACTAAATTTTATAGATGACACAAAAAACAGTATATCCCAAATGGTTTAAATGGCTCTGAGCACTATGGGACTTGACAGCTGAGGTCATCAGTCCCCTCAGTCCCCTAGAACTTAGAACTACTTAAACCTAACTAACCTAAGGACATCACACACATCCATGCCCGAGGCAGGATTCCAACCTGCGACGGTAGCAGTCGCACAGTTCCGGACTGAAGCGCCTAGAACCGCTCGGCCACCGCGGCCGGCAGTATATCCCAGAGAACTGATGGTTATCCATTCAATATTTATCATATGTACATTACTTCGATATTTGAAATAACAAACGATTATACAACAATTGATACAACATAGTATTGCCTCACTGCTGTCAGCCAGGTTTGGCTAAACGAGAGGAATCATGGGAAATCACTTCTAGACATGCACAAGGATTTTGTACTGAATGAAACCATGGTATTCCGGATTCCACGCGGGAGGGGGGGTAAGTCCCACTGGATGGGGACGTTGACAACCATTTCCAACGATTTATCAGATGTTGGACGGCAACACATAAGAATTACAATAACATTTTTTTCTTTCTTTTTCGTTCAGCGTCAAATCTCTTGAGAAGTTTTCGTTGAGTGATTTTTGAATCTGCTTGACTCACTTTCTCATCATCCACCTTTTCTTTATGTTGCAACAAAATTGAGGAATTTTCACAGCTGCAGCGTTTTTATGGCAACACTCCGAAACACAGTCTTATTGGGCAATCTAGGCCGAACGTTAATAATATTGTACAATATTATTGCGCCGTATTATTGACCGTCCAGTTCTAGGGGCGGTTAATATTGAATGGCCGGTTCATGAAGCTCTGCCAAAATCTGAAAGGCGAATAATATTGTCAAGCAGTCGATGCTCAATGTCACAGGCTCAGTACGTAACGACAATGTTGATAATATTTTGGAGCCATCAATGCAGCTCGTCAGTATTTCTACCATTGCATCCTCAGGCTGTCAGTATAGTGATGGAGTAGCAGTGTTATTGAATCTGTGAAGGGCTCCTTTACTTCCGCGGCACAATGTTGGGAGCGGCCCGCCGAAAAGTATGACAGGAACGCGAGATGCTCTGTCAACAGCTGATTTCAAGTTTCTAATGACTGATATGCTAACGTAATCACAACCTCGTGAACACGCCCATACACAAAGTGTCCTTCACGTCATCAGTATCGTGGATGACTCTTGTCGCACACACTACGTGTGAGGTGAGATTTGATTGTTAATTGTTCGCCAATATCGTACGTATCATATATTTTTAGGGATGCCACTCAGTTTTGTTGATTCTGTAGCAAACGTATGTTGTGACTCTTAAGCTTAACTATTTTACATTTGTTTTAACAGACCTATTTTACTTATGCTGTTCGATCTTCCTACATTCTTTAATGTCCTCATTTTTTGCCAATGCTTTGTAGTACACTACCGTCCGGTCATTATTTCGGTGTTGGGTTACCAATGATTTCAGCCTGTTTCACTTCTGTAGCCGGTAAAGTAAGTTAAACAAAGGTTTTATTGTGCAGCTGACGACAGACGTTTTACATTTGTTGAAATACTCTGCAACCGCTGAATTACAGCTAAGAACAAAATCATCACTGGAATTTCCCGAAATGGATGAGCAGCTGGAAGCCATAATAAGTTCCGTGACACTATCTTCGTAAAATAAAGACTTTCATTATTCCAAGTTTCGTCAATTATTCTCTTCGTATACGTCACAACACCCTTCCTGTCCGTTTCCGTGACGTATTCCAAGCACTGAACAGCCAGTTTCTCAACTTAACTCACAATAAACTTATTTATTTCCGCGAACAACATATCCTTTCATAAGCACCCAGTTAAGTTGAATTGCGTTGAAGTGGTATTGATGAGGTGATAGTCTTATGACTCTGTGTCCGCATTTACAGGGTACTTCGTTGGTAACGTAGGTCGGGAATCGTGGCTCATAAAGTGACGCGAGCTCAAATAATTCTGCTTCCTTTATTGTTTCATCCACACAGTTTATGTGGCTCTGAGCAGTATGGGACTCAACTGCTGTGGTCATAAGTCCCCTAGAACTTAGAACTACTTAAACCTAACTAACCTAGGGACATCACACACATCCATGCCCGAGGCAAGAAAAATTTTCAGTTCTGGTAAGAGATGGAAGTCTGACGGTACCATATCAGGTGAATAATGCGGGTATGGCAACAATTCATACCTTAGTTCGCGTAATTTTGCCGCGGCCACGCCACATGTTTTTGCTCCAGGGTCAAGAGTTGCGGCTCCCATCTTGCAGATAATTTTTTCATTTCTCATTCTTCAGTTAAAATGTGATATACCCTTTCAGATGACGCCTGGCAAGCGTGAGAAATTTCATGCACTTTCAATCGGCGATCCTCTGCAATCATTTTGTGCACTTTTGCAATGATTTCTGGAGTAGTGACACATCTTGACCGACCACTGCGCTTCAGACCGGCACCGCGCGACTGCTGCGGTCGCAGGTTCGAATCCTGCCTCGGGCATGGATACGTGTGATGTCCTTAGGTTAGTTAGGTTTAAGTAGTTCTAAGTTCTAGGGGACTGATGACCTCAGATGTTAAGTCCCATAGTGCTCAGAGCCATTTGAACCATTCGACCACTGTGTGGATCATCATCTAAGCTCTCCCGACCAAATTTAAATTCATTTGTCCACTTGGCAACAGTTGAATGTGAAGGAGCAGAGTCCCCTAGTGTATTCTGGAAATCGGCGTGAATGTCCTTTGCTTTCACACCTTTTTTTACAAAGTGCTTAATCACTGCTCGAATCTCGAATTTTTCCATCTTCGAAAATTACTACGTGGGAACAACAACAGAACCACGTCACTGTCACAGCTCTCTTCCAAGCGCACTGACGTGGCACCTGTTTACAGGCAACAGTCCAATAAATATCACGTGAACAACTCGTCGTGCTAGCGGTGACCTCTTGTGGTGATTCCGAGAACTTTTCGAACCCCCCTCGTACTTCTCTTCTGGCCTGACGTATGAAGACAAGACGGTTCTGCTTCACTTCTTTCCTTCTCGCATTTTTCTTTACCGTTACGAAGTACGGTCAATTAACTAATCTTAACCGCAACTGCAGTTCGCGTAGTTACTTTGGAAACCGGTAATAGAGGTCTCCCATTTTCCTCCTCTCTCTCAGAGTGTTCCCACCCACAACACAAGAGTTGTCGCGATTGTCCTCTAAACTCGTTTCCTTGCCAGCTTTCTTTCCTGATGGGTTGCATCTCTAATCCTGGGTTGCCCCTATTCTTTCGCATTTCATCATACAAGACAACCACACCAAAAACAACACATGCACAACAATGGTAAGGAGATATGCACTTCTCATACACCATACACATAGGGTTGCCACATCTAGAGGAACCTCGTTGGGACACTCTGAGATGGGGGTGCAGAATGCCGGCCGGGGTGGCCGAGCGGTTCTAGGCGCTACAGTCTGGAACCGCGCGACCCCTACGGTCGCAGGTTCAAATCCTGCCTCGGGCATGGATGTGTGTGATGTCTTTAGGTTAGTTAGGTTTAAGTAGTTCTAAGTTCTAGGGGACTGATGACCTCAGAAGTTAAGTCCCATAGTGCTTAGAGCCATTTGAACCATTTTTTTGGGGGTGCAGAATGAAGTAAAAAAATAATTTAATACAATTACTTTTTATTTAGAACACAATTATATCTAACTTGCTGCACAGAAGTATTGGTCAAAATGATGATTTCCAACTTTATAAACTGTTGTTAGTTGTGCAGCAGCAACGAGCAATTCTTCCTGGGTAACTCCTTTAATCATGAATATAGAAATAGGCTTTGATGTCAATGCTACCACGAATCTGTTTTTATGATTCTTTTTAGAAATGTGAAGCCTCACATCTGTCCCACCTCCGTGAGTTACTGAGATGAAGCAACTACAAATCTCACGCAGCACTTCTTGATCCATATGTTCTTTCCTGACAAAAGACCATTCTTTTGTGTAATCATCCGTTAGTAGCACTTTGTCTTTCCATCCTGAGACATCTTCATAAGCTATGGATAGTTTATTAGACAGTAAACAGTCGACAGTAACACTTCAGTCATCGAAGTACACATCACCACACACTTCACACCCTATATACCAGCAGTAAACACTTCAGACATTAATAACGTGCACTTGTTGTTTGTATTATGTTTAGAAAGAATCATCTTATCAGATCAATATTCAAATAGATTCTTCTTTTTTATTATTGTTATTGTTATTTCATACCCCTGCCCCATGTGGACATTTGAAGTGGAGGATAAGTTCAATGTCTTGTGGTGCGAAAGGAGTGTTCAATTCTGAGGGCGGTAACTGGTCCAAGTGCTGGTTGCTGGGATCAAGCAGTGGGACAGTGGTATTGGTGCGATCACGGACATTGGGCAAGAGTGATTAATCAAAGTGAGGGTCATTGTGTACGGAGAAGACTTAGGTAGGTGGGCAGAAAAATGGTTAGCTTTACTGAGGTTGTCAGGGAAGGGGCTGTCGTATGGACGAGTGGGTAATGTGGGGTGGGATGGCTATTAGTAAGGTGGTGGAAGGCGGACCAGTACTTGAAGGAGTTGACATGGAGGGTGGCATTGAGCCGCATGCATGTATGGTGCCAGCCCTGTCGTTTCTATGTTGTCAGAAGGTCTTTGTAATTGCCGGTGGCAGAGGAGTGTGTGCCAGTCACTACTGGGGCGGAAGGAATGGAAGAGCTGGCGAGATTCACAGAGAAGCAGCACAGCCGGTGGAGGAAGGGTAGGATGGTGGGTGTGGATAGGTTTTATGGGAAGATGGGCAGCTTCCAATTCTTCAGTTTGGCGTTGTTTAAATAGTTCCAGCTCTGTACTACTGGTAAAGTCCGGTATTTTCTCGAATGATGGTGCTTGATCCGTAAGGTTCTTGCATCACTGATGCAGGATAAGCAACATAAAACGCCATATATGAGACAACATTGTCAACATAAATTTGTTTGCATAAAGAAAACTAACTGGCGCTGCATTTACATCTTATGCTAACGTACGGCATTACTTCAGTACTTGAGCCAAGCTCTTAACGGTATTTTGCAAAGTTGGGGCAAAATTGGGTCTTGTCAAGATGTTGGGACAAGAAGGTCCACAATGGTGACTGTCCCAATATATCGCGATGGATGGCAACCCTACCCACGTAACACTTGACAAACAATGGAAGTGGAATGACCATTTATGGTGACAGTTTGGGTAACAGCGAAAAATTTGAGCCTTATACTGAGAGCTATGATTGGAGGAAGGCAGCTCTAAATATCACTTAGTTTCTTTGCTAGTCAGAGGTAAATCATCTTCTAGATTTTCATGAGTGTTTGAGAATTACATGTTATGCATTGGTTCTGGAACGAGTTAGGTTTACAAGCATAGAGATGCAATATACATATGTGTAATAACAAAAATGAAGTTAATTTGCTGAATAAGCTTAAAGGTTGAAGTAGAACTAATGAGATGCATTTCAAGTAAACATGACAAAAATTGCTGAAAATAGCTTTAGGTGCTGGCACAGAAAAAAATGTTTGTACACTGTCCTTTTTAAATAAGTAAGAACGAATTATGACTAACACATTAAAAACAGAAACTATTTTATCAGAATATAAATGCAAATGACAACTCATATTTACAAAAACAGTAATTGTATTATCTGCAGGTACTTATCAAGAAAGTAAAAGGACTTTTCTGTAACGTCTTTCCTTAACTTCGAAATGTAGGCAGAAATTAATGTGAACTTCGACATTTGAAGGAAGAGAACTGAAAATTTTTGTAGCTGGATAATAGATATCCATTTGTTCAAGACTTAGATGTTTTGTACCCCTGTGTAAATCATTTTTATATCTTGTATTGTAATCATAGAATGCACTATTTGATGTATAAAGGGAATGGTTGTCAGAGACAAAAGTCATCAAAGAAAATAAGTATTGAGATATGGTGATAAACATTTGGACCAGATTTCTGCAAGAAAGTCTTGGATGAACGGTGCTCATCATTCTAACTTCCCTCATTTGCGCAATAAGAATCTTTTGCTAAATGATTTTATCTGTATGGGAACTCAGGATTGTCACCATTTATTGACTTAACAGAGAGTGACATGTCACTGGCAAGTCTAGAGATTCTGTACAGAGGTGGTAGATGCATGGGAGAACTCAGGGTGCTATATCCACCTCCATACCAACGAGTCTGAGGTGCAGCCTCTCATTGAAGCTGAATTCACGACATTGTGACAAGCACCCCCCTGTAGGATAATCTTCTGTATCCCATGTCCATGGGGAGACAGCATAAAAGGTAGGGAGTCTGATAATTATCAGCCATTCAAACAAACAACAATTAATGGTACCCCTTATGAAAATGACAGCAAAGGATAAGAAAGATCACCTTGTGTGCTCAGTGGGCTCCCCTCAAAATGTTGATGTTGTTATTGTAGTAGCCATTGAGGAAGCAGGATTCAAACAGTGACAAAATGTGACACACATTGGAATAAATAATGCCAACTTTCTAAGCTCCAAGTACATAATTGGTTCATTCCAACCGCTGGCAGAGATGACCACCATTTTTAGGAGAATTTCGGCGGAGTTCACTAGAGTTTTAGATTAGATGATTATCCATCTCATTCAATTATTTCTAACTGTAGGAGATCGCAAAATTAATCATGAAGAACCTTTCACCTAATCAAGACTGATGTATGACTCTCAAAGCTTTTGCAGTTAAGTTCCAGAGCTTACTGCACCCCTACAAAGGGGTTGGAGATCATACAATACGAGAAGCAGAAGGCTGATTACAAACCAAATTTGAGAACAGTGAAATTTTTTTTGTAAATCAAACTTTATGTCTAAAGGATAAAGTAAATGAAGGTTCTATAATTACACAAGAAACATAAATCCACGAAGATACAAATTTAAACTGCATACTGGAAGGTGTGGGCAAGAGTCAGTTTTCAGAGTTGGCATTAGCGTATTATTGGATCTTTCTAGTGACCACCTGACTCCAGATGTAGCCGAAAATGTCACAGAAAATTTCAGTTCACTACTAGATAATTATGTCCCCCAATCACACTGTTATCATTGGAGAACAATTGGATCATTAAACTATCAGTTGGCATAAATATAGTTGTGCGAGTGACGGGCATTACAGTACAGAATGAAGTCTCATTACCCCTTACTGCATTTCCACATATTCATAGATGGTCACACTGTTCTAATGTTGGATCATGGCATAGGAAAACTTTGAGGTAGAGTGATTATTCTTTATTATCTATTCCAGAGTGTTTGCATTTATACCATCGTTTTCATAACAGAGTATGATCTTCCTCCATGTACAATGTGAAATTCTCTTCAATGCCATTGTGGCAGAAAATGCATGACGAACAACATCCTTAAATTCGTCAACTCTCTTATAGCGTGTGGCGGTAAATTTCTGTTTAATGAACCTCTATAATGCATGGCCGCAAGATGACAGATCAGAACTACAAGGTGGCCACTCCAAAGGTGCAAGCAAATGAACAGAACCACGTCCAACCTATTTATCAGAAAATATCTCACTGAGACAGTCACTAACGGCTATAGCATAATAGGCTGGTGCTCCATCCTGCTGGAACCATACACGACACAGCAGTCCCCACTCTAGCAGATGTAAGATAAACGAATCATGTAAGATGGTGAGATCTGTAATATGATTCATAGCACTGTTAGAGAAATATGGAACTACCGCGTGGGTTTTGACATTCCAGCCCAGATCATGACATTTGGTGGGTTGTATTCAAGTTCATAAAACTGTGGGTTTTCTTTACTCCGGAAGCAAATGTTTCTCGCTTTTGCACTGCAGTATATTGCACACTCGTACATGAAAAATACTTTCCTCCTTGACAGAAGAGCTGTAAAGATATCGAGCATTCGGCCACAACAATGATGATGTTTTTGCACGTCATTAGCAGACAAGTAGTTTACAAAAAAAAGGTTTAAATGTCTTTAACTTCGAATCAATCTTCACACGTTTTTGTGATATCAAGTGCGGAGCTCCTCATTTCCTGTGGCCGCCTATTAGTGAACTTTTTCCGCGAACCTTCGACAGATGATCCACACACGTTTCCAGTCGTGTTGGTGGTCGTCTCTTATGTAACCATCTGCAAGGATCTTTTTCTCCCGCCATAAAGTTGTTGGTTTTGGTGGGGAAGGTTTCTGAAACTTTACAATGAAATCGTGCTGATTAACTCATTGATTTTCCTGTATGTGGCCAGTCGCAGGCCCATGTGCTCATTACGATCCGTCCCTGCCTGGAGTAAATGGACTCATCAGCCGTGATTTAGCTGTATATCAACACCTACAAAACAATAAAAAACAGCAGTTCACTAACACCTCTGTAATACATATGTGGTGATAGGACTTTGTGATCACTCTGTACATCATGTGAAACAATATGAAATGCTCTCTTTAATAACTACTTACAACGATAGTTAGGAAGCTCACTTAAGATAAAAATACGGCATATCTCATGGCCACAAAAGGACCTGACCTCTCTGAGGAGGTCTGCATTGAAGCTGGTATGAGTGACCCTGAGGCAGTTGTAGCAACAGAGATTACCAAAATATGTATGAAGACTATGGCATGTAGAAAGATTTGTATGTTCAGGAATTTGAATAAAGAGGCAAAAGTCTCCTATCCCAAGGGCGAACTAGAAACATTTAGCTTCGTGCAGGAGTGTCTAGACGTTATGTTACTCAAATTTGGAGGTATACTTGACCAAGCACTGTGCTGAAATGTACCTCGTATAACAATTCATGATAGGAGAAATCCTCCATATTACAAGGTCCCTGTACAGAGACTTATAAAGAAATAGCAGAACATATGGCTACAGAGAGAAGGAGATAATGAAGAAAGGTGTTTGGTTGTCAAAGGGGTAATGCACCACACTTTAATGACCATCGTAGCAGAATCTTATCGAAGATCAATCACTTAATCCAAAGAATTGTTCGTCATATGTATTGGTTGCCAGTGGCACCGAAGTTGGTGTCCAGACGCTGGTGGATGGCACATGAACTGTAACTGAGGATAACAAAGTAAAGGCAGAAATGCTAAACCCCGCTTCCAAGTGTTCTTTACAAAGGATGGTATAGGAATACCACTGCAAAGATATGTCTTCTTCCTCTTAGCGCTCTCTGGAACAGGTTCCACTTTTTGGCTGAATGCATGTTATTTCTTGCGACCTAATGCTTCCTGTGAGTTTAGACTTCTTGTTCTGAGATCTCCATTTGCATCCGGCCACCGTAATTTAGGTCTTCCGCGTTGTCTCTGGCCTTCAACAATGAGATGATAGGCTGAGCTGATAACTGCCCTGGGCAGAGCCTGTACGTTGTGTCCATACGAACGAAGTCTCCATTCTTGTGGCGTCTCGTTGACTAGAGTCACTTCAGATATATTGACGGGAAAAATTTGGAAAACCAAAAAATAATTAATGTAGAGTAAGGAAATTTAGGGAATACATTTGTCTAGTTAACATATTTAAGTGATTAAAATCGAAAGATCACAGGTTAATGTAAGCGCGAGATAAGCCGTTGCAAATGTGAAATTCTGGTACTGTAATAAACGTTGTAACAACGAGAATGTCGAATGCAAGCATGGGAACGTGCATGCATTGTGTTGAACAGGTGTCGGATGTCAGTTTGTGGGATGGAGTTCCATGACTGTTGCACGTGGTCAGTCATACAGCGACGGTTAATGTCGGTTGTGAATGATACTGAGTTATCGTCTCATAATGTCCCATATGTGTTCTATTGGAGACAGATCTGGTGATCGAGCAAGCCAAGGAACATGTCGACACTCTGTAGAGCATGTTGAGTTACAACAGTAGTAGGTGAGCGAGTGTTACGCTGTTGGGAAATACCCCCTTAATGCTGCTCATGAATATAGCAGCGCAAGAGGTCGAATCACCAGATAGATGTACAAATTTGCAGTCAAGGTACGTGGGATAACCACGAGAGTGCTCCTGCTGTCATACAAAATCGCACCCCAGATCATAACTCCAGGTGTAGGTCCAGTGTGTTTAGCACACAGACACGTTGATTGCAGGCCGTCATCTGACCTCCTTCTAACGAACACACGGCCATCACTAACATTGAGGCAGAACCAGCTTTCGTCAGAAAACACAGCAGACCTCCACTCTGCCCTCTAATGAACTCGCATATGACGCTACTGAAATCGCAGGTGGCGGTGGTTTGTGTTCAGTGGAATGTAGACTGCAGGGCATTTGGCGCTTAGCTGTCCTTGAAATAATCGATTTGAGTGATTTTTTTTATGTCGCTGTGGTGCCAAACGCTTCTCAAATTGCTGCTGCAGATGCAGTATGATGCGCCAAAACCATACACGGAACACAATGTTCTTTCATCTCGGTAGTGCCATCTGCAGAGTAGTAGGGAAGCAGGGGTATCACCCAACATTGTGGGTTACATACATCAGGGGCTAGTGTACATTCAGGAGCAAACCTATTGTTCTCATCTGACTGACATGTCCTTAGCTATTTTTCTCCTAAGAGGATTAAGACCCCTTTGACATAATCCATCCTTTTGGTTGACAAATTATGACCCCCTGGGAATAATCCTTCCTTTTGATTGACACATCCTTAACCTATTGTTCCCCCACACCTCCCCCTCCTCCACCTGACCCTCCACCTCCTCCGCCATCCCTCTGGGAACTCCCATCTCCGATGCAAGCACAATTTTGATATAAATTTCATTGACTAATTAATAAAATCGATCAATTAATTAAATCCACCTTCTGGGAAATCCTCCAGCCTTCCCCTTACCGGAAATTGACGAGAAAAAGAGTCAATTTGCAGGAAAATCGATTGCTGTGTAGCAATATTAAACAATATAGACAAAATAGTTAATTTATTTATTTTATAGAATTTGGTGGGAAATCGATTGCAGTGTATAGAATGTTGTTTATACAATTTAGGCAGTGTGTGGAACATTGTTTATTTATACGATTTGTGGGATACAAGGCGACGTTTGGAACATAGTTTATTTATTTAGTTAAAGAATTTGTCGGGAAATTGACTGCACTGTGTGGAATATTGTTTATTTAAACAATTTACAGGATACAAGATGTTGTATGGAATATAGTTCATTTAAAGAATTTGTCAGGAACTCAATCGCAGTATGGAATATTTAAACAAATGTCGCACTTTTTAATTCTGATTTTGAATGGAAATGCTGAGTAGAATTAGTTTATATTTGATCCAGAATCAGGGGTGTTAAGGCTCTTATTATTTATCTCCCTCACTTTTCGAAGCACACTGGTGTGACGGGAACAATTACATACCTAAAAGTTCAAGACATATTTAGAAACCCACCATCACTTTCTGTAGACGGACAAATTACTAGAATCTCTGTGGCAAACTGTTTTGTACAGATCGAAAAACATACAGCAGTCGTATTGCACTGATAGTTAAACCCTGCAGAAGTGTGGTACACATCATGAATGGAATGAAGTGCGGTATAGTAGCCGCCGTTTGGGGTCCCCCTTGCATGTCTCTATCGTCAGGGCACCACAACAAAGGTCCAGACGGTGCAATGTCCTAATTACAGATCACGTTACTAAATACCACCGACCACGACCACATATCGGCCTCCTTTGATCTCGCGGCCTCCTTTGATCTCGCGGCCTCCAAACAAAACATCAAGTGGCAGTATTCTGTTGACCAATAAATTCCAGACCCGCTTCCTGTCTCTGTCTTTAGTTCAAATGGCTCTGAGCACTATGGGACTTAACATCTGAGGTCATCAGTCCCCTAGAACTTAGAACTACTTAAACCTAACCAACCTAAGGACAGCACACACATCCATGTCCGAGGCAGGATTCGAACCTGTGACAGCAGCGTGTCTGTGTCTTTCTCAAGAGACCACTCCCTGATTGTCTGTGTGAACCAACATAGCGAAACATGCAGTTGGATGTTTGCATCTCTCCTTTCCTATTGGCTAATGCTGGAGACAAAGGGAGAGCTGATACAATTTCGATATTAAAAATAGAGCGAAATAAGCCATTTGCACTACTCTTGCAAATTAAATGTTTAACAATTTCCAGTAGTCAAACACATCGCTTAAAACACTCACGTCCACCTTAGATAATCCTTCTTCATAACAAAACATATTTTCAACATTTGAGTATAACACATTAACTTAACCAAATCAAGAAATTTCTGTCACAAATAGGTTGCAGCATTAAATATATCCAAGGTCTTATACACACCAACGTGTGAGAGCACAAACATTTTCCTCTACCACAAAGTTCCACTAAACATATCTAATGAAAAAAATCCTACCGATTACACAAACTAGCGATCGCGAGGCCTGGGCTGTTTGCTGTCTATAGCATAGCCCCCATCCATACTGGCCAGGAGAAAGACTCACACCCAAACGCATACATGCACACAATACAAGCATCAGAAACAGTAAATTGATCAATTGGGAATTTGATGTCGTGCTTGGGTTTTTAAAAGTACTGTAGAATTCCTAAATTGGTTCTCTCTGCTATATTCAGAAGGAGGGAGGAAGGTGCGTAATACAATAGAGAAAACAGAAAATACCATTGCAAGACAGTGTCCACTGCGATGTATTGAGAAGCACTAAACACGGCGCACTTAAACCACGATCCAGTCTGTAGTCATGGTTATCATGACTAGATGTTGTAGATGGCTGGAAACACTTCCACATCCCACGTGCTACTGTTCTGAGGTCCACATGCAGTGCGCCCATGCCCCATGTACATCGCCAGTGTCGCGTAAAGAGGTCGGTGAAAATTACTGCCATGGTTGCACCCACAGTCGTGGACATGCATGTAAGCCAGAGTGCACCACCGCCGGCCGTGGAGGGCATCCGGGGATGATTGGAGTGGTAGGAATTCGGATTTTATCAATACCTCCAGCGCAAATTTCCGTTATTTTGAATCTTCTCTCACGTAACACATACACGTCTGCTTCTGTCGCACTCACACAGCATACTGGTCACTTCACCAGCCCTTGCTGCCTTGGGCAAGATTAGACAGGTTGGCGCATTCTTTGTACCCGTCACAGGCTGAGCTAATCCGTTACTTCCGGTTGCCAACTCCTCATGACCGCCGCTGCAGCCAGTCTCGGCGCACTGCAAAACAAGCAGCTGCAGCTTGGACATACACAGTAGTTCTAAACAATTCCACACCGACACAGACCACCCAGTTTAAAAAACCTACTTTACCCAATCCAAGGTAGCACCTCGAATTACTCACACGAAATGTAGATTCTTCCCGTTTACACCAGTTATTTTCGAAGATGAAAGAAATAGGACAATACATACGTTTTCACATCGTTAAAGTATCGTTACTTGTGAAAATCCTGTATAGGACGATGGCATAGGATATATTTCCTCTAAGTATTATTTCATCAAGTAGAAAAATATCTTGTCTTGTCTGTCACGTCCTGCATCACAGAACTAGAATATTAAGCACATTTTTGGCTCATGAGGGAGTGCTACGATCTACCACTGTTACAGGACGCCTCCTCACTTTCGGACTCTCTCTTAAGGCAAGAGCACAGAGAAGTTATAAATATAAGGTTTATAGTACACATCACTGTATAAATTCGGTAATACATCTGATTTTATTACGATGGTTGTTTCTCCCTGTGTAGGTGAGAGATTCAAATATCATTAAAAGATATTGTCACAACGAAAAAACGTCAAGTCAAAAATCATATCCTTGGTGCCCTAGTCATCACCTCCACCCACCAGGTGGCATGTCACTATTATCAAATTGATAGGCTAATTGATTAAACTAGTCACGAAAGTCGTTTTGCATGGCGAGTAATTTTTCTTTCCCAGTAATCAGATTACACTCACCATGTAGTTAAAATGGGAATTCCTGGAGGGGAGAAAATGTTCTTCTCGTGCAACATTACTGAGAACCGACGTTTGAAGCTGAACATAGGAGGACTATACTGCCAGCAACATATATTATGCGTAAGGACCGCCCTATTAAAAGCACAATCACAGCTACTATGTTACCATCACCCTGCATAAAAAGCGGTCTTGTGACTGTACATTCCGGAGACCGCCGCTGCGAGCAATCGTGCACACTGACAACATTCCTGCCAAGTCTTTCTGCAGTACCGGAGAAGGAACATCCAGCTTCTCGTAGCCCTATTACACGACCTCGTTGAAACTAAGAGAGGTGTTGATGATGGCGTCTTTGTCGCCTACAGGATTCTTGAATAATATCAACTCACCGCATCCAATCTCAAAGGCAACTAACGCTCACAACCGTTACAGCATGTATTTAAAGCAAGTCTGATTTACAACATCATAGTGGCGCTACTAGCACCACTCTTATACGACTGCCACCAAATCTGAACAGACTTCATTATTCAGGTGTAGAAATATGCCTACCAACTTTGGTTTATGCTGCACAACTCGTTTTTGGTGTTGCGATATTTTCTTCCCGTCAGTGTACTGTCGAATCATTGTATAGTTGATATGGTCGAGCAGAGGAATGCCTGAAGATCTCAGTATCCACTTTTTGACGACCTGTAGCGAGTGATCGACACTTCTAGGTGTGGGCTAACACATAGTACCATATAATGCAACTGGTCTCACCATCGTTCGGTATTTCTTTGATTTTAGGTGGATACACATCTTATCACAAGGAACATCAGTGACATCATTGAATTGGGTACAGGTCGCTTTGATTTTTGCTCGCACATTCTCATTCACATAGTCATCACTCTGTAGTCGAGAACCTAGATATCGGAGTTTATCCACTTTGGTGAGAGGATTTCTACTAATTTGTTTACTTCCAGTAGGTGAAATGGTTTTGAGTTTTTCAGACTTGTGGATGTTCAAACGGAGACCAAATGTTTGGAGACGATCAAATCATGTTTGGACTTGAGTTTCAAGATCCTTTCTAGAACCCACCACAAGCACCGTATCACCAGTGTATAGCACTGACCATGTTACACACTTCTGCAGATAGCATGCTGCGGTATCCACTACAAAAGAAAAGAGCAGCAGAGACAGAGCTGAGCCTCGATTAACGCTAGTTTCCACACAGAAGCTGTCATTCAGTCCTGCGGAGCATTGTACCTGGTTGCTGGTGTTGTTGTACACAATTTTTATCCAGTTTGTGTACGTTACAAATCACCTGACATGGCACTCGACCAAATGCCTCAAGGTCAAGGAAGGAATGATGTAAAAACCTCTTTTTCTCATGGAAATTCTACATCGTGTCATGTGCGGCAACAATCGCATCTATCATCCCACATCCTTCACAAACCCACATTGATTTGTTGGGAGACGGACTACGTTCTGCAGCCTGTTGTCAGGCATACATTTGAATATATTCGTGTTGTGGAAGAGGAGTCAGATTGAACAGTAGTTGGTTCATTCAGCAGGGTCAGCCTTGCCTTACTACTGTGGTGCTAGATGACCAATTTGTGGGTGAATGGCTGCAATGAATGATGGAGTTCGCTTTTTCATTAAATCCCTCCATTTTCCATATGTCTACACTAAGGTCGTTTAGTCCTGTAGGCAGGTCTGACTTCATCTACATCGACATCAATACTCTGCAAACCACCGTGTAGTGCATGATAGAGTGAAAATGCCCTTGTTTTGTCCCCCATTTCATTCATGTTTGCAGTGTGGGAAGAATGATTGTTTAAATGATGTGCTCCAGTTAATCTTTTGAGGGTCAGTCAAATAATAATGCCTCCTAATTTTATTTTCAAGAGCTTTAATTGCAAATACCTAGGTTGAAAACTACAACATTGATGATTAATTTTTTACTTTTCAGTATAATCCCCCATCATTCCACAGTTTTGGTCCATCTTTTAACAAGGGCATGGATTCCAGTGTGGTAAAATGCAGAGTCCTGCTTCTGAAGGCATTGATGCACAGAGGTTGCCATGGCCTCCTCATCTTCAGAGTGACCCCACAATGAGCTTCTTTTAGCCCCCTGAAGAAATGAAATTCTGATGGTGCCGTGCGAGAGCTGTATGGGGGATGAGGCATGACTTCCCAGTCAGTTCTCAGAAAATCTGCAGTGGAGTGATGACTGGTGTGTGGTCTCACATTGTCATGCTAAAGAAAAAGATCTGCTATAGCTTTTGTTGGACGAACTCGCTGAAGATGTGCTTTAAGCTGCTTGAAGGTTCTGACGTATTGGACAGAATTTATTGTCCATCCCTGCTCCAAAACATCACACCCTCTGCATCCCAGAATACCGTAGCCGGGACTTTCCCTGCCAACAATGCAGTTTTGCACATTTTCTTCTTCGGGGAGTTTCTGTGATGCCATTCCATTGACTGCCTCTTCGATTCTGCTTCAACATATGAGATATATACAACAGAATAATCTTTTACACCCAACCAGCATGATTTTTGAAAACACTGATCATGATAAAACCATCTGGCACTTTTCTCTCATAACATCCTGAGAGCCATAGACCAAAGCAGTCAGATGAATGCAACAATTCTTGAATTCTGACAGGCATTTAACTTAGAACCGCACTAGCACTTGTTAATGTAAGCCTGAACATGTGAAGTAGCAAAGGATATTAGGGATTGGATTGAGGATTTCTTGGTAGGAAAGACCAGCATGTTATTTTAGATGTGGATGCTTCAAGTAAATGTCAAGAAAAGTGTGTTGGAAACTTCTGCTGTTTGTGGTGTATATTGATGACTTGGAAAACAATATCAATGATAGCCTCAGCTTTAGCAGCTGATGTAATTATCTTAATGACGTATTTTTTGCAAAAAGCTGTATAAAAACATAGTAAGATATTCAAGTAGTACCCTGCAACTACAATATAAGTGAGTAATGACTGACGTTAGACAACTCAAACAAATAGTTAGATGTTAAATTTATGAGGCATGAAATGGAATGATCACATTAGTGTGCAGAACCCATACCAAATGCAACTAACAGGCATAATGTGTGTGTTTAAAGATGGGGAGCATGGATGGTGACTTAACTATTTGGTCCACGAGAGAGTATCACGGACAAGCAGAGTAACCTAAAAATGTAGACACTTGTAGTTATATGGAATTATGATGTAAAAGCCTACTTGCGAATTCCAATAGACAGTATTAAAGGGAAATTGTGTGTCCTATGCTGCAAGTGTTAAATTATAAAATTCTGTGACCCACTATCCGGGCAAGGTTTGAACACTCCAACTCATAATTTTCCAAAATTAACGAATGTTCTCCTGTAATTTTGTAAATATATGAAAATAAAAAACCAAACATTAGCAACATACGTTATTTTTATTATTCTATCTCCATATGTGTCGAATTTTATTCTTAGCTTACTTTGAAAATTTCATGTATCTAGCTTCAGCATTTCGTTTTGAGAAAAAGGACAATTTACAGCAAAAGAACTAGTTCTGAGATATTGAGGTTCAAAGCTTTTTAATTGCGAACTTCTATACAGACCTACAGTTATGACTCTTCCATGCACTAGATCCATCTTTCTTAGTTCTCCAATATTGCCGACCAGGAAATCCTGTGTGGTATACACGTAGCACATCCAGCTCTCACAGTCCTCTAGCTGCGTTCTGCCTTAATCTCACCCCCTAACTTCTCCAGAACATTCAGTCTTTTATATTTCCCACCGTTAAAAGTTATTACAGGTTCAAACACTTCTAACTTCAGCGTCATGAGACCAGCAAATACATTTTTAGACACATGATACCACACACATTACTGAAGAGTTCATTCACATTCTAGGTCTTCTGATACAATCATTTCTTTAGTAGTCCTTGGTTTGCCAAATCTTTGATAGTGAGCTCCACATATAATGACAAAAAACCTGTGTAGAAGTGTTCTTTGTTCGAAAAATACAATGCAGTGTATGATAATATATGCGTGACGTCTCAAATTTTAATAAAGTAAGAAAAAAAAACAGAATGAAAGTGATCAGCTAACAAAACACAGCTCTTTCCAGCAAAATAAAAGCGAAATACTTCGTGAAATATCTACAAAAGGAAAAAAATATCAACATCCTATGTAACGATGTAATTAAACTACAAAATGATTTTAAATATCTTCAGCCATATAACTGCAAATATATCGCGAATTACGATAAACAAAAATTGTGGCAACTTTATTAGGCCTAAAATGTTCGCTCGCTGAAAACAGAAGGAAAAAGTGTTACAAGTGCCATCGAAAAACCGTATAAGTGTGCTAAAGACAGACGAAAGTGCAGAAGAAACGTGTGAAGACGAAATCGTAAACAAAAGTGCACCAACAAAGACTGGGAAAAAAACGTTTCAGTGTAAACATACACACTGAGAGCCACTGGCGTGGAGTCGAGATTTTACGGGAAGAATACTGTGTAAATGCTTTTGATTATTTGAAAACCAGAAGCACCTATGTTCGAAATCGCAAATAAACATAAAATCAGGGACTTCGTCAAAAGCAAGCAAATATACAGCAATAGAGGGGGTGCCAACGATGCTTACAAGAATGATTTATTTAGTGTTGTCCAAAACTTGAAGATAGTATTGAACTCTAAAAACAGCAGAACAGTCGTGGAATACCACATAGACACGACTTATAAACGACTTATATGTAAATAAAGAAACTATTAGGCCTAACAAACAGTTCGAGAAGGTATGCAAAATTTATCAAAGCACTTAGTTTTTATCTGTTGACTGTCTGCAAAGAGACAGTTGCACAAGGCATGGAAATGTTCACAGCAGCTGTCAGATTAAGAAATAATGTGCTTAAAATAGCAGAACCAACTACAACATCCCAACCACAAGCAACAGCACAGCAACCACCATCAACTGTAGCGGCACAAGTACCAAAACTTACAGCAAAAGCCAAACAATGAACAGCCAATCACCATCTTCAGCTATTTCAGGAGAGCGATCACCAGTGGCAGCGAAACCAGCGTCAACTGAAGCACAACATTATCATCAAAAGCAGCAGCAACAAGAAAAGAAACATCGTCATTCCAACCAACAGCAGAACCACAACCACCATCAGTGGCAGCAGTAGAACCACTGCCAACATTGGCAACAGCATTTGCATCACCAGAATCATTATCATTAGAAACACAGACAACAAGAGAAGAAGCAACAGCAACAATAACAACAGAAAATGCAACATCAATAATGACAGAAGGAATTGGAGCTGTCATATCCGCTTTAGAAGAGAAGTATTTCACCACCAAGCCATCAGAAGGAATTGTTGTTCCAAACTGTGTAAAGAAAACAATGAGGTAAGAAATGTATGAAAATTTATGCTCAGACAGATTAACAAAAGTTAAACAAAGTGCGTAATGCAATGGAATATAAATGGTTTGAAGGCAAATAATACCAAAATTGAAGAACTACAAATCAACTTAATAAAAGCAAAATACCACAGCTGTCTACTTAAATGAACATTAGTTAATTAGTGACATCACAAAATTTTTCAATAAATTGGAAGATTTCAATGTAGCAAGCAGCTCTTGCAGAAGAGAGAGATCCCATGGAGGCTCATGCACACTTCGTGATACCTGCTTAACAAGTGAAATGAAGACGGATTCTGGTTCCTTAAATGAGGACCACCACCTCTGAAGGTCTCGCTTATGGCGGTACAACATGCAATGTGTGGCTTTCATGAGCGATAAAAAGGGCGGAAATGATGTTTATGTTGATCTCTATTCCAGTTTTCTGTACAGGTTCCGGAACTCTCGGAACCAGGGTGATGCAAATCTTTTTTTGATGTGTGTATGTCAACTTATTGATTTGTCTCTTCCTGAGATTTGCAATGGTTCTAAGTGCAAATGTGGCTGAACTAATTTATTTTAGGAGTTCCAAAATGTGTTTTTTTTCTAGTTTAAGTTCTCAACAGTATGGAACCCAAAATTTTATGACCATTCCACTGCAGTTATTATTTCCTCACTTGTGTTACACTTATCGTTGATATAATACTTCTAGTTGTAGTGAATTGAACATGTTGTGTCTTTTTGAAATTGAGGGTGAGACTGTTTGTAAAAAACCTCACAATAATACTTTTAATGACGTTATTTACCATTTCCTCTGTTGCTGTATGTATGTTTGAATTGATTACAATACTACTGTCATCCAAAAGAAGAACTAATTTTGCTTGTTGTATTGTTGTTGTTGTTGTTGTTGTTGTTGTGGTCTTCAGTCCTGAGACTGGTTTGATGCAGCTCTCCATGCTACTCTATCCTGTGCAAGCTTTTTCATCTCCCAGTACCTACTGCAACCTACATCCTTCTGAATCTGCTTAGTGTATTCATCTCTTGGTCTCCCTCTACGATTTTTACCCTCCACGCTGCCCTCCAATACTAAATTGGTGATCCCTTGATGCCTCAGAACATGTCCTACCAACCGATCCCTTCTTCTGGTCAAGTTGTGCCACAAACTTATCTTCTCCCCAATCCTATTCAATACTTCCTCATTAATTATGTGATCTACCCATCTAATCTTCAGCATTCTTCTGTAGCACCACATTTCGAAAGCTTCTATTCTCTTCTTGTTCAAAGTATTTATCGTCCATGTTTCACTTCCATACATGGCTACACTCCATACAAATACTTTCAGAAACGACTTCCTGACACTTAAATCTATACTCGATGTTAACAAATTTCTCTTCTTCAGAAACAATTTCCTTGCCATTCCCAGTCTACATTTTATATCCTCTCTACTTCGACCATCATCAGTTATATTGCTCCCCAAATAGCAAAACTCCTTTACTACTCATTTCCTAATCTAATTCCCTCAGCATCACCCGACTTAATTAGACTACACTCCATTATCCTTGTTTTGCTTTTGTTGATGTTCATCTTATATCCTCCTTTCAAGACACTGTCCATTCCATTCAACTGCTCTTCCAAGTCATTTGCTGTCTCTGACAGAATTACAATCTCATCGGCGAACCTCAAAGTTTTTATTTCTTCTCCATGAATTTTAATACCTACTCCGAATTTTTCTTTCGTTTACTTTACTGCTTGCTCAATATACACATTGAATAACATCGGGGATAGGCTACAAGTCTGTCCCACTCCCTTCCCAACCACTGCTTCCCTTTCATGTCCCTCGACTCTTATAACTGCCATCTGGTTTCTGTACAAATTGTAAATAGCCTTTCGCTCCCTGTATTTTATATCTGCCACCTTTAGAATTTGAAAGAGAGTATTCCAATCAACATTGTCAAAAGCTTTCTCTAAGTCTACAAATGCTAGAAACGTAGGTTTGCCTTTCCATAATTTTTCTTCACAGATAAGTTGTAAGGTCATTATTGCCTCACGTGTTCCAGTGTTTCTACGGAATCCAAACTGATCTTCCCTGAGGTTGGCTTCTACTAGTTTTTCCATTCGTCTGTAAAGAATTCGTGTTAGTATTTTGCAGCTGTGACTTATTAAACTGATAGTTCGGTAATTTTCACATCTGTCAACACCTGCTTTCTTTGGTATTGGAATTATTATATTCTTCTTGAAGTCTGAGGGTATTTCGCCTGTTTCATACATCTTGCTCACCAGATGGTAGAGTTTTGTCAGGACTGGCTCTCCCAAGGCCGTCAGTAGTTCCAATGGAATGTTGTCTACTCCGGGGGCCTTGTTTCGACTCAGGTCTTTCAGTTCTCTGTCAAACTCTTCACGCAGTATCATATCTCCCATTTCATCTCCATCTACGTCCTCTTCCATTTCCATAATATTGTCCTCAAGTACATCGCCCTTGTATAGACCCTCTATATACTCCTTCCACCTTTCTGCTTTCCCTTCTTTGCTTAGAACTGGGTTTCCATCTGAGCTCTTGATATTCATACAAGTGGTTCTCTTCTCTCCAAAGGTCTCTTTAATTTTCCTGTGGGCAGTATCTATCTTACCCCTAGTGAGATAGGCCTCTACATCCTTACATTTGTCCTCTAGCCATCCCTGCTTACCCATTTTGCACTTCCTGTCGATTTCATTTTTGAGACGTTTGTATTCCTTTTTGCCTGCTTCATTTACTGCATTTTTATATTTTCTCCTTTCATCAATTAAATTCAATATTTCTTCTGTTACCCAAAGATTTCTACTAGCCCTCGTCTTTTTACCTACTGGATCCTCTGCTGCCTTCACTACTTCATCCCTCAAAGCTACCCATTCTTCTTCTACTCTATTTCTTTCCCCCATTCCTGTCAATTGTTCCCTTATGCTCTCCCTGAAACTCTGTACAACCTCTGGTTTAGTCAGTTTATCCAGGTCCCATCTCCTTAAATTCCCACCTTTTTGCAGTTTCTTCGGTTTTAATCTACAGGTCATAAGCAATAGATTGTGGTCAGAGTCCACATCTGCCCCTGGGAATGTCTTACAATTTAAAACCTGGTTCCTAAATCTCTGTCTTACCATTATATAATCTATCTGATACCTTTTAGTATCTCCAGGGTTCTTCCATGTATACAACCTTCTTTCATGATTCTTAAACCAAGTGTTAGCTATGATTATGTTGTGCTCTGTGCAAAATTCTACCAGACGGCTTCCTCTTTCATTTCTTTCCCCCAATCCATATTCACCTACTATGTTTCCTTCTCTCCCTTTTCCTACACTCGAATTCCAGTCACTCATGACTATTAAATTTTCGTCTCCCTTCACAATCTGAATAATTTCTTTTACTTCATCATACATTTTTTCAATTTCTTCGTCATCTGCAGAGTTAGTTGGCATATAAACTTGTACTACTGTAGTAGGTGTGGGCTTCGTATCTATCTTGGCCACAATAATGCGTTCACTATGCTGTTTGTTGTAGCTTACTCGCATTCCTATTTTCCTATTCATTCTTAAACCTACTCCTGCATTACCCCTATTTGATTTTGTGTTTATAGCCCTGTAGTCACCTGACCAGAAGTCTTGTTCCTCCTGCCACCGAACTTCACTAATTCCCACTATTTCTAACTTCAACCTATCCATTTCCATTTTTAAATTTTCTAACCTACCTACCCGATTAAGGGATCTGACATTCCATGCTCCGATCCGTAGAACGCCAGTTTTCTTTCTCCTGATAACGACATCCTGTTGAGTAGTCCCTGCCCGGAGATCCGAATGGGGGACTATTTTACCTCCAGAATATTTTACCCAAGAGGACGCCATCATCATTTAATCATACAGTAAAGCTGCATGCCCTCGGGAAAAATTACGGCTGTAGTTTCCCCTTGCTTTCAGCCGTTCGCAGTACCAGCACAGCAAGGCCGTTTTGGTTATTGTTACAAGGCCAGATCAGTCAATCATCCAGACTGTTGCCCTTGCAACTACTGAAAAGGCTGCTGCCCCTCTTCAGGAATCACACGTTTGTCTGGCCTCTCAACAGATACTTCTCCATTGTGGTTGCACCTACGGTACGGCTATCTGTATCGCTGAGGCACACAAGCCTCCCCACCAACGGCAAGGTCCATGGTTCATGGGGGGGGAGGGCTTGTTGTATATTAGATGTAATACACAAACGATAGTGGACCTAAGATATAACCTTGTTGAACCCCATAAGGGATTATCCACTGGTCTGCTGTACCATCAATTCCATAAAACCTCAGTTTATCTAGGAGGATACTGTGATTCACATAGCCGCAGAAAACACAAATTGGTGCGATTTTGTTATTTTTGTGTTTGTAAAATTTTGAGAGTGAACATGTTAAAGCTGTTCTCAGTTGAGCAACTCTTCTGAAATCCAAACTGTGATTTACTGAGTATATTTTTATTTCCCAGGTGGGATACCATTCTAGAATACACTATCTTCTAAAAAAATTTGGAAAATAATGTCAGTAGTGAACTGGGTCAGTAGCTGTTTACGTCTTTCCTAACACCTTTCTTGTAGAGGGGTATCATAGTGGCATATTTCAATCTTTCTGCAAAAATGCCCTGAATTAGTGATATATTACATATTTCAGAAAGTACAGTGCTTATTATATGGGAACAAATCTTTAATATTTTGTTGGAAACCCCCTAAAAAATAAGATGAACTTGTATTTTTAAGAGAAAACATAATTTTCTTAATTTCACAAGTAGAAATGAGTGAGACGCCCATACGATTGAATTTTATTTAAACTACTTGTTCACTACATTCTTTTGATTTTTGACTTGAATTGTTTGTCCTTATATTTTCTACTACATGTAATAACCGATCATTAATCAAATCTGCTACCTGTCAATGATAATTTATAGCCCTTCCATTTAAATTAATTGTAATTTTATCCAGTTCTGTGGCTTTTCCTGTATCTTGTTTTACTACATTTCATATAGTTTAAGTCTGGTGTTGGAATTATTCTGACTAATATGCATATTTCTTGATTTTTTGAGAACTTTTCTTAGTAATTTTGAGTAGTTTTTGCAGTGGGTAATACTGCAGGATCTTTATTTGTTGTTTCCAGTAGATGTAACTGCCTTTTCGTTTCACTGCATGCTTTAATCCCTCTAGTGTTCTATGTGTTTTTGCATGGCTGTTTAATGTCTTTTC
This sequence comes from Schistocerca americana, assembly GCF_021461395.2. Taxonomy (NCBI): domain Eukaryota; kingdom Metazoa; phylum Arthropoda; class Insecta; order Orthoptera; family Acrididae; genus Schistocerca; species Schistocerca americana. The sequence continues at coordinate 414,913,782 of NC_060119.1, forward strand.
TGATTAGGTTATTTGGAAAGCTCATTTTCAAACAATAATTTAAATGTTTCATGGAATAGATTAAAATTTATGTCAGCAAATGATTCATTGTAAATTTCATCTTTCATCTCTTGCAAACTGTTCTTAAAAATATTTCTCCTGGGCTCATTAATTACTCTAATGATTTCCACTGAGGAGTTTCTATACTGTAAGCCACCGTCTCTACCCCAACTAACTGAGCATCATCATCAGACAAAGAATTTATTACTGGGTATACAATTATTTTCTTGTTTTGAGCTTGACCAATTGACATCATCAGTTGGGCTCAGACTATTATTATCCACCCATGGAGAGAAGTTGAGTCTTGAGATCAAATTGTAGGATCCAAATGAGGTTTCCAGATCATTTTTTGTATCAGAATCCTTTAGAAAATTTCCATTGAAATACCCACATATTATTAACTTATTGTTGCTTTCAACAGATGGCGTAATAGGGAATTGGTATTCCTCACAAACAGTTCAAATTTTCACTGTGTGGATTTTTTTGGAGTTACAATTAAAGGCTAACTGTTACATCATAAACACACACTTCTGAGTGCTGATAACTACAAAATCTAGATGTTTTTGAATTTATCATCTCTGTTAATGTGTGTAACAACTTCTGCTTTTCCCAATGGCAAAATGAAATCAAAATTTTTAATGTTTTTGAGGTTTTGATCTCTTTTAATGTAGGTATCAGCTCCTGCTTTTCCCATTGGCAAAATTATATCAAAATTTTTAATGTTTTTGAATTTTTGATCTCACTTAATGGATGTGAGAATTCCTGCTTTTCCCATTGGCAATGTGATATCAAAATTCCATGGAGTTGTTCCTGAGATTAGTCCAAACATACATAAATACAGTGGTGAACTTTAATTTATATGGCTAGAAGAAGATAGAAGGAAGGAAGATTGGGTTTAACATCCCATTGACATTTAGGTCATCAGAGACTGAGGACATGCTCAGACTGTGCAAAGGATGGGGAAGGAAATCAGTTGTCCTCTCTCAAAGCAACCATCCTGGCATTTGCCTTAAGCAATTTAGGGAAACAATGGAAAGCCTAAATCTGTGTGGTCAGACAGGGGTTTGAACCATCATCCTCCCAAATGCGAGTTCAGTATGATTACCACTGCACCACCTCACTCAGTGAAGAAGACAGACAAATTGAAGAAGATAGGTACAAGACAGAAAATGCTCTGTAGCATGCACTTCACACTGCAGAGTGCGATTTAGGTGCATAAATGTAAAATATTTGTAGTTTCCCACCTCATGCCAACATAAAAAAAAATACAAATAAGTCACTGTAATCAACATGCACTCGTTACAGCTGTTTACAGTGAACTGGTATATTTAACGTAGATCATTCATACATAATGAAGGAAATTTGCCAGCTTCATGAGCGAATTTTTGAAGCTAAACTTAAAGTTAGACTTTCCAACTCGAATCTCAAAATTTTAGGAACAGTCTTTGCAGTTACCTAAAGTACAGTACAAAATGTTGTTGATTTTGAATCCGTCAATGAAAGACTCTCTGTATCAGCAGTTAAATGTAAGAATAACTATTATTCAATACTGATTGCCATCTACAAACAAATAAGGACCACAGGAAAAACGAGAGAAAGTAGATAACTTTTGGGAAGGTATGGAAAATAGGATGTCGACAGTGCAAAAGAACAACATAATAATCATGATGGGTAAGGAAAAATCAGTCCAAAAAGTTATTTGACGCTATCCATCTCATAAGAGAATTAATGCAAATGGTTCAAAATCACTAAATATATGCAAATCATTTGATCTTAAAATCATGACAACGCATTTCAAAAATTGCCTAGACAGCAAAAAATATGGATATCAGCAAATCATAACTTGGGAGATCTTCAAATTTATCATGTGACTGTCTCAAAACATAAATTTCAAAAAGTCAAGAATGTTGTAGAGTCAAGAGAGGAAAATAGGTTGGCTCACATCACTACCCAACTAAGATCCACATCATACTTATTCCAAAACATAAAATAATGAAACAAACCAGCAGCGGGCAGGTCAGGAAAGAAGGTCAATGTCCACTCTGCTTGCCTGTCAGGGGGTTTCTTCTGAGATGTGGGGGAGGCTTAGCTATCAATGATTGAGCGTATTGGATGTACCCAGCGGCAAGTTGTAGTTCATGTAGGCATGAATGACGCCTGCCACTTGGGTTCAGAGGCGGTTTCTGCAGAAGGCTGCCCAATTTGGTGAATCGATCATATTCTCTGGTTTGAAGCAGACTGTAAGGTCCAAATCAGAGGCTCAGATAATTATGCAACGGGACTGGATGCAAGTTTCTCGACCTTTGCTATTGGCTGGAGAAGAGTACGATTCCTGTTAACAAACCAAGAGTGCACTACACTAAGAAAGTGACTGCTAGGGTAGCGAAGTACATGTGGCATGCACATATGGGATTTTTAGGATACGGAAAACCTCCCACAAGCCTCCCCTGAGTCCAGACAAAGTAGCATTTATCATAGCAGATGGGAGAAAGAAAATGTTACTGTAATATTAGTTAACTGCAGGAGCATGTATAGGATGGAACTAGTCTCGCTTATGAACAGTAACAGTGCCCACATAGTACTAAGGACAGTAAACTGGCTGAAACCAGATGTCAATAGCACTGACATTTTAAATTCCAATTGGAATGTACATCCCAAAGACAGGTTGAACACCAGTTGTGGAGGTGTGTTTATAGCAATAAAAAATACTATAATATCTACTGAGATTGTACAGTTTCCGAATTCGAAATAATTTGGATGAAGGTAAGTGTCAAAGTTGGATCAATCTTGTCATCAAATGCCCCTCAGCAGCAGTAGTGGCAGAATGGTTGAGTGGAAACTTGGGGAATATTTTACGTAAATTTCCTTGTCATGTCATAAATTTAGGCGAAGATTTTTACCTACAAGCTATAGACTGGGAGACCCAAGTGATTAGAACAGGGAGTAGGGACAGAGAATCACGTGAATTTTTTAAAGTGCTTTAACTGAAAATTACCCTGAGCAATAGATATAGTAGCTCTGCTTGTGACAAACAGACCAGAACTTCTCGACTCAGCATAGAACAGGAATCAGTGATCTTGAGCCTGTTAACAGCATCACTGAATATGGCTGTAACAAGGGAATTAAACCAAGATAATGAAGATCTTTCTACTTAGTAAGAGCGACAAGGATCAGATTTCAGATTGCCTGAGCGGCAGCACAAAAATTTCATCTCCCTCACTAACAACGTTGAGTATCAATGGACAGAGTTCAAGAGCATTGCATAATACCCTTCAAACAGATGTGTGCTGAGAGAGGTTGTGAGGGATGGAAAAGACCCTTCATGGTTCAACAGTCTTGTTAGAAAACTACTACAATAGTAAAGAGAGCTTCGCTGAAAATTTAAACGTTGCCACAGCCTCGGAGAAAAACAAAAACTAAGTAAAGCCAAAGCCATGCATGAAGCGTTCAACGAATTCGAACTTCACAGAAAATCCTAAAAAATTTTGCTCTCATGTCAAATCAGTAAATGGGCCGAACCCATATAGCCAGACAGTCTATGACCATAATGGCACTGAAATGGAGGGTGTCACCGAAAAGATCGAAATACTAAAAGACGTTTCCCAAAACCACTTCAAGGAGGAAGAGCGGACTTTAGTGCTCACTTTAAATCGTCGCTCGAAAGAGAAAATGGCAGATATCGAAATAAGTGACCATAGCATAGAAAAGCAGCTGCAATCGCTCAACAGACAGAAATCCTCTGGACCTGACGGGATACCAGTACGACTCAACTGAGAATGCAAAAGGTCTTGCACCCCTTCTAGCAGTTATGCACCATAGATCTTTGGAGGAGTGAAATGTTCCTGGCGACTGGAAAAAAGCGCAGGTCGTTCTCGTTTTCACGAATTGTCGTGAAACAGATGCACTAAACTATAGGACTACATCTCTGATATCGGCCATTTGTAGAATTTTGGAACATGTTTAATGCGTATGTATTTTGACATTTTTAGAGGCCGAAAATCTCCTCTGTAGGGATCAACATGGCTTCCAAAAACACTGATTGTATGAAAGCAAGCTTGCTCTGTTCGTCTTCAAGACTCAGAAAGCTGTAGATACAGGTACTCAAAGGGATGCTGTGTTCCTTCACTTCTGGAAAGCTTTCCATAGATATCTGCACTGTCGCCTAAAATGAACGAAATACAAGCATACAGGATATTAGACCAACTGTGTGATTGGATTGAAGTGTTTCTAGCAGACACATCATGTCATTCTGAATGGAGAGAAGTCTTCGGACACAAAACAAGCTTCAGCTGTGCCCAAGGGTAGCGTCAGGATCGTTACTTTTCACAGTATATATAAATATTCTACAGATAATATCAGTAGTTCCTTGAGGATTTGTGCGGATGTTGCTGTTGTATACAGAGAAGTCATGATGCTAGAAAATCGTAGTGGAATGCAGGAGGATTCACACTTCGTGCAGTTAGTGGCACCAACCCTCAATATCAACGAAAGCAACGCATTGAGAATACACAGACAGAAGTGAGATGATCGCTTAAAAATTCCCTTGAGTAAAGCCGATGCAAACATGGTTTCATTGAAAAAAGCTCAGAAAATATAATCCACCAACAAAAGAAGCTTACAAAATACTAGTTCGACTTGTACTTGAATTCTGCTCATCAGTATGGGACCTGTACCAGATCGGACTTTTATAGGAAACAGGAGAGATGCAAAGAAGGTTATCAATGAACTCCAGTGGCAGACACTGCAAGAGATGTGCTCTGCACGATGACATGGTTTATTGTTAAGCTTCCAATATCACACATTCCTAGAAGAGTCAACTAATATGTTACTGCCTGCTGGATATAGACCTCACAAAAAGACCACGAAGATAAAATTAGAGACACTCGAGCCAATATCGAGGCTTACCAGCAATTATTGTTCCCGCAAACTATTCACAACTGGAACAGGAAACGGGGTGGGGGAGTGACAGTGGTACATAAAGTGTCCTGCACCCCACACCACAAGTGGTTTGAGGAATTAATAACGAAGTTTTGAAGGAAAAGGAATGTGATTTTCAAACGATGCTGAAGGAATTGACTTTTGATGCCTACCACCTTACAGAAACATTTTGACATATCGCCTTTGAAATAGCCCCAGAGAACAGTCAAAGAAATACTTAGACAAAAAGAGAAAAGCTTGGAACAAGTGGTATAGCAGGAAAACAACTACTAATTAGAAAACCTATCAGTTTGAGTAGAAGTGAGCCGATAAAACCATTAGGAAATGAGACACTTAAAGTGGTAAAGGAGTTTTGCTATTTGGGGAGCAAAATAACTGATGATGGTCGAAGTAGAGAGGATACAAAATGTAGACTGGCAACGGCAAGGAAAGCGTTTCTAAAGAAGAGAAATTTGTTAACATCGAGTATAGATTTAAGTGTCAGGAGGTTATTTCTGAAAGTATTTGTATGGAGTGTAGCCATGTATGGAAGTGAAACATGGACGATAAATAGTTGGGCATGAAGAGAATAGAAGCTTTCGAAATGTGGTGCTACAGAAGAATGTTGAAGATTAGATGGGTAGATCATATAACTAATGAGGAAATATTGAATAGGATTGGGGAGAAGAGAAGTTTGTGGCACAACTTGACCAGAAGAAGGGATCGGTTGGTAGGACATGTTCTGAGGCATCAAGGGATCACAAATTTAGTATTGGAGGGCAGCGTGGAGGGTAAAAATCGTAGAGGGAGACCAAGAGATGAATACACTAAGCAGATTCAGAAGGATGTAGGTTGCAGTAGGTACTGGGAGATGAAGAAGCTTGCACAGGATAGAGTAGCATGGAGAGCTGCATCAAACCAGTCTCAGGACTGAAGACCACAACAACAACAAAACCATTAGGCCACAAAAGGATTAATTTAAAAGTACAGAAGAACACATTAACAAATAAATGCAAGAGACTACTACAAAACATGTAAGAATTTTATGCCTGGCTACATTGCTCACTCTCGTTGCTTCATGGCAGAAAATGGAAAACTTGCATCTAACACTGAAGAAAACTGTAAGTTACTGACAGCATCTTTCGAGAAGCTACTGAAGTGTGAAGAACCAACCAAACAACTGGAATTCCATGACAATATTCCAAATGGCAATCAAAACCACCAAGTATCAATATAATTAAAAGATACATCAGACAATTAAAACAGAACAAATCCCCAGGTGAAGATGGCTAACAGTACAAATTCTAACAGTTGGAGGAGCACTAGGCTTCACAGTTAAAAAAGAAAGACTGGAGAAAGTGTGAGACACTGAAACCATTTCAGAAAACTGGAAGGTTGCTTTAATTCTCACTTCACAGAACAGGGGACAAAACAGATATTAGTAAATTCAGAGGAATTTAATTACTACCCATATAAGGGAAACTCCCCATCGCAGCCCACTCAGATTTAGATGGCCTGTCGTATAGCCCATCAAAAACCGAACACAGATCAAGAATGGAAATAGGAAGAAGGTGTACTGAACTGTGAAAAAAAGCAAAATAGAAACAGTGAACAGTCCAAGAACAGGAAGTGCAATAAATAGCAGCCCAACACAGCAACGGCGTCGTGAATAAGTGGTCATGGTGTTGGACTGCTAAGTGGGCGAGCTGCATTCAAAACACCCTTGTGCTGTTTATTTTATTTTATTTTATTTTTTTACAACATTATGAACTGTTCAGTCGGTCACTGAAATGTAGTCTGTAGTCTTGACAGTTGTCACAATATACAATGGATATAGAATTTGAGTCATGTGCTAAGAATATGTCACCACTGCAAGTAAATATGATGAATAGTGAGAGCAGGCGAGATACAACATTGACGTTTCACAGAAATGAAAACAACAAATAAACAGCTGAATTCCAAATCTAGGCAGAGAGAGAGAAACTGTGTGATTATGAAACTGTTGCATTCATTTGTTGCAGCTTGTGTGACAAATTATTATGTTTTCATCATTTCCTATGGAGTGATCACATTCACATTCGTATGAACACCTATATAGGAAAAGGAGGCATATCTCACTCACTTACCAGTCATATAAATTAGATGCATCCATAAGAGATTCCTATCACATGACACATGTACTGTCACTAATGCTGTGTATGACACACCAGATATGTTTTCTGGTGGAAGAGATGGTTGACTTGTCGCCTTGGCATCAAAAATTTGTGGTTCCCATTTGAAAGCCACTTCCTTTCAGCTGCTAATAGAATAGTTGCTCACAATCAACTGTCGTTATATGTCCCTTCCTTATACCTCGATATTACAAACGGATGTTACATCATGACACAGAACAAATTTGAATAAAGCGAATGGGACCAAAAAAATTGACATGAAGGAGGTTTGAACAAATCTCGCCAGCTTATCAGTTCAACACAGTAACTACATAACCTTGTCGCCATTTCTCTGCCCAGCTGCTCTGTATTGCATTTCTTGTTCTTGGAGCATTCACTGTTTCTATTTTGCTTTTCTTCGCAGTGCAGTACACGTACTTTCTGTTTTGATGCTTGATCTGTGTTCATTTTTTGATGGGCTGTCCACTGGGCCCTCTTTCCAATAAATCCGAGAGAGATTCAATTGGCTTTGAGCACTATCGGACTTAAGATCTGAAGTCATCAGTCCCCTAGAACATAGAACTACTTAAACCTGACTAACCCAAGGACATCACAAACATCCATTCCCAAGGCAGGATTCGAACCTGCGACCATAGCAGTCGCGCGTTTCCAGACTGAAGCCCCTAGAACCGCTCAGCCACAACAGCAGTCTCTGAGAGAGGCTTGTTAGAATACAAAATTTTATCGAAATGTCTTCTTGAAATATTACATCCATAATTAAAGAAACTGGAGAGCATCAAGCTGGATTTAGGAGCAACAGATCCTGCCCAGAGGAAATTCTAAATCTTGAACAACTAATTATGTACATAAAAATAACAAATAAAAGGATGGTGATAATGTTTGTTAATTTTAAAAAGGCATATCATTCAGTAGACAGAGAGTCTCTCCTCAAAACCCTAAGGGAATTTACAGCAGATGGGAAAACTCTGTAAATACTCTTACAAATGCAGTGTTTAAAGTTAAATTTCTTGGCAGAACTTCTATTCCTATCCAAACAGTACCAGGAGTCAGGCAAGGAGACTGTTTGACACATTTAATATTCAACTCTGTGTTGGAAAAAAACAAGAAGTCAATAACTACAGTAAATAAAGTCTTGGCGTTCGAAAAAAGGAATTAATGTTTTTGGCCTTTGTAAGCAATATTGTAATAACTGATGAAACCTCAGAAAATGGAAAGAAAATAGTAGAGCTTCTGAAGGAAAGAGCTGAGATGGCAAATCTAGAAATATATTTTGAAAAGATGTACAATGAGTGTAACACTGCAATAATTTTAAAAGCTAATTATGGCAACATCGAGAGAACAGACAACATTAAATACCAGGATGACTATATAATCATAAAACATGAAGAAGCGGCAGTTTAAAGTGGGGCTGAAAAAATGAAAAGAGCATACATGAACATGAGAAAACTGTGGAATAGAAAATGTTTTTCTAAAATATCTTAAATTAAGGCACTATAATATAATTGTAAAACCAGAAGTCCACTATGAATCGGTATTGCTCCTTTAATATGGATGCCAAACCGTATTAGAAGATCTGAAAAAGATAAAAAGAAGAATCCTGTAAAAAATGTTTGACAGAAAATACAGAAATATAATCTTTCTACCCTAAAAACAGAGGAGATCACAGAAGTATGTGTTACACTCTATGAACATCTAGAGAGAATGGAGGAAGACCAATGAACCAAAAAGGTCCACACATTCTTCCAAAACAGGAAAACGGATGGCAAAAGTGGGTGGAGAGCAAAGGCAAACAGGGACTTTGAAGAAACGTAGACTTATCAGGACCATATTACCCAACAGAGAGAAATTCAGACTGGAAGTCAAGAAATTCAAAGGTCTTCAGGAAGCTACAACAAATTGAAAAAAATGGTGTCAAATTGCCAAATGAGAGGAAAAGAGCTCATTCTGAAAAAGAAAAAGTTTTGAAGGTAAATGTAGGAAAAGAGGACTAAATTATTTATCTTGGTGTTATCCTTCGTTGGCTTGTAATGATACAAAAGACGTTATTAAATATATAATAATCTGGAGGACATACTGGAACAAAGTTGACCAATGATTAATGTGTCTCCTCTCCCTGTAAACGCCCATAAGCTAGGCGGCAAGTGGGTGCTTACACTCACAACATCCCCTGAAAAAAAGTGATCTGTATGTGCACATAGCGAGTGATACACAGTTGTTCATATTTCTTCCTGTTGTCGAAACAGAACTTATGTGCTTATTGGGGAGTTACTGTAATATCAACCAGCATAGAGGTAGAAATTACGACATAATGCTTCATTTATCGATATGTAAAGTAACAATTACAAAAAAATCTTGGTGTGCCATGTGAATTATAAAATTATTCTGGAAATTATAAAATACGTAAAAAATTCGACAAAATTTTTACTCTCAACTTGTGGTTTGATTTATTGAACGTTTCACCCTATCAAAAATTAATGGAAAGACCGAACTGAAAGTCCAAAATTTCTAAGATTGATAGTCAGAAGGTGTTATGTGTCAATCGTACTGTAAATGAACTATTATTGTACAAGCTCTTGATGATGTGAGGTAAGTAGAGATCTATAAGTTGTGAAACTAAGGAAGTAAATAAACCTTCAGAACCCATGTTTGTTCTATTTAATTAACAGTGCCGGTAATATCTAGTGGTCTGCAGATCGACTCGGATGTAAGTGCATTCGGTATTTGTTTTCGCGTTCGAAGCATTGTCTGAAAAAAAGTATTGATTTATTCCATCTTGGTACTTGTGTCATCAGCAAGAATCATACGGCTGACAAAGATCAGCTAGAAGTTAGAAATATAAGAATTAACCACAGCACCACCATCACTTCGGAACTTAGTGAGCAGAAACGCTATCGCTTGCTACTCGGATAAAGTTCCCATGTCAGTATTATACGCAGGAGGCGTGAACTGCCAATAAGCTGTTGTCTTGCTGCAAATCCTAATTGCTTCTGAAAAACTTACAACGCATATACTTTTGACTCTCAGCTTTTGGACGTAATTATAGGCTCTTGCAATAATTTTCCATTAATGAAATATTATTTTGGGTCTTATCTGGAACTCTCTTTAGCAATTTAATAATTCCTCCATTATGAACGACCTCCTTGTTCGTACATGCAAACGACCGCTATTTTACATGTAAGATTTCATTAAGCCAGAAAAAAACGTCGCAGATGGTACTACCACAGTCTATGTTAGACTGTGGTACTACTGCGGCAAAGAGTTTCCTATCAACTTTGGACAGTTTTGACATGTGGGTGAACTTCTGTGATTCGGAAGCAGCGTGAGTTGGCCGGCTTATGGTTGAAGTGACAACTTGTGCAATCGTATGTAGCTAGAGTTGGTAAACATTTAATTAATCGCAACTGCCCTATAGAATCGAGGTAGGACTAAAGAGTGTCCGTAACGGTATTTGTCTTCTCTATAAGTGTAAGTTATCGCTATGGTTGTTAGGCAGTACAATGAAGAGCTTAAGTATTTGGAGAAGATTTCGCCAAGTTGTTGGAAAATTAAGAAAGGTTTCCAACCAAACATGAATGTGAGTTAACATAGAATAAATGTATGTTGTTTGCTGGTAATGTAGGTCAGTTGTTCGACTATTGCTAATATTACTACTGCTCATTTTAATAGGTTGAAGGCGTGTTCTATGTTAATAATCACCTGGAAAAATTGATGTTCGATGAGCTTCGCAATGCATGTCGGCCTGGCATGGTTGGAGGCTTTCTACCAGGTGTAAAACAAATAGCGAATGTGGCTGCCTTGCCGGGTATTGTAGGAAGATCAGTTGGCCTTCCGGATGTGCATTCCGGCTATGGTTTTGCGATAGGTGAGTAGTTACGTTTACTGCTGTGTGTAGGGGTACGCGATAATTATTACTACCGCCAAAATCCAATATTTCAGGTAACATGGCAGCTTTTGATATGGGCGATCCAAAATCAGTCGTGTCTCCAGGAGGAGTGGGTTTCGATATAAACTGTGGTGTGAGGCTCTTGAGGACGAATCTTCATGAAAGGGATGTTCAGCCTGTTAAAGTAAGTTAAATTTTAGTTTTTTTATGAAGATATTCTACGCACCTGCTTACATAATTCGCTTGCATCTTACTAAACTTCAGCGTTTGGAAATCATAGCAATTAAGGTACACACAACACTTTTGAAGTGGCAAAGTTCACCTTCCATATTTAAATGCAGTTAGTTTGTACTTAGATGTCTTCATAATTTTCATGGTTCATTCTTTATAGTGCATGGTGATTACTGGTATTGTAGAGCAGGAAGTGGAAGTTAAATATATAGGAAAGATATTGCAGTTATTCATTGATCCGATGTAGCTGAAGATGTAAACTCCTGGCATATTTGTCAGGATTCTCAAAAATAAATCGTGTAGAGAGATAGCCCCAAAGTATTACTAATGTAGCCGTTGGTGCTGATTTTACGTGGTGTAGTAGGCAAGAGTTTATTGCAGATCTTTTTCTTTTGTAAATCTATTCATACATATATTTTATTTATTTATTCATCCTTAGACAAATTTCTTTGTAGGGATACACACACACACACACACACACACACACACACACACACACGGAGGAGAAACTCGTGTTATCAACGCATATACGCTATTTGACACCGAAGTACCCTATGCAAGAAAAGATTAAAGTAGGCTAACAAAAATTGTGATTGACAAGATAGCACCAAGTTATGCATCATGGTACACTTTTAGTAGTGTCATTGTTTACGGTTAGACATCATTCATTTTGAATGTGTTTGAGCTATTTTCAGAAAATATATTGTCAATGTGGTTTTCCCCAGGGAAAGTACTTACCTGTTACTACACCCAAAGACTTCCAACTGCTTGTCTGCATTCTGAACTTTAGGATGGTACTTTCGATTTTTCTGCTGGCATGGACCTCCATGTTCATTATTTTGTTCCATTTATGAAGAAATTTTTACTGCTAAAATACTGGGTTGCTTTTTCCTGTATGCAGAGCAAGTATTTTCTCCGGTTCATTATCAATGCTACCAGTAGCTATAAGAGATCTATTATCGTCATCATAGATTATACACGCACCATCTGGTGTACTCTTTATCATTTATGTAAAGAATCAGTAGCAATGGACCCAGTGCTGTCCATGGAAATCTACTACATAGTTCTGGTTAATGCTACCAATGGAAAATAAGTAAACGGGATAGAGATAGGAAAGGCCTTACATGAAGTCTACGTTCCTTTAAAATTTTTGGTATATCAAAACTACATTAATTTTAAAGTGTCTTGGTAGCATCTTAATACCAGCATTATTGTTGTACATATCAGAGTTTTCAGAATAAAGGAAAAGTTGTATGTCAGCAACACAACAGCTGGAGCAGTCCACATTCACGTGTGGTACAGTTATACTTGTTTTATTAAGTCTTTCTTTTACTATTCTGCTTTAAAACATTAAATATATCAACCAGCCAGTGTAAAAATGAAAATTACATGCAAACACTTATTTACAGGAGTATTTAGAATGTACATGAGTATTGGAAATACTGAGAGAGATTACTGTCACGCGTTGGAGGTGGGAAAAACTTCGGAACTTTTTAGTAGTAAAAACAACATATCCAACATATATCAATTTTAATGAGCAAGTTGAAAGAAATAGTTTGTCTGATTTTTCATGTGTGGCACGCTGTTGTCGCATAGAGGACATTACGTGAATTCATTCTTCTCAGGATTTGTCAGGGAAAGTAAACACACAACTCATTTGTTAAAGTTGCAGTGTTGCAACATTAAAGTTGACCAAAATTGTTAACTGTCAATAAATTTAGTCCCATTTTGTTGCTGGTTCAGGAATTATCTTCAAAATTTCGTAATAGGTGTAAGGTATCTGATACCATTACTTTTCCCATCTGAAGAAATTGAACTTTTGGCTTATGCATAACATAAACTTTCACAGTATTGTGGTAAATTTATTTGTGCTCTGTAGTGAACACCCTCGTAATTTAGTCCCTACTGGTTGATGGCTAGATTCAAAAAATGGACCATTCTAGCCTCAACTCCAGAAGTAGGCTGACTTAATCAGAAGAAGGGTCATATTTTCTACACTGTGTGGACAGTGCTTTTGATTTCATTATATAAAATGATGAAATTACAGGTTTAGGTAGACCCTCTAACCAAGGCTTTTCCTGTTCATTTTTTTATGAATTGTTCATAAATATAGATGTTCTTCATTAGATGAGATTTTTGCAGCAAGACCGGTAAAATCTTTGGCACTCTGAACAGCTGGGACATTTTCTCCGTAGCTCATTACTGTTCTCATGAAAAAGTTGTTAGTTCCCCACTACTGCATCAACTCCCTTTCCATAGTGTGCGAAATACTTCCTTGAAAACTTTATACAGTTTTTCTGAGACAGCAAGTGTAAAACATTGGCCATGTATCTGCTTTCAAACGCAGAGGCATGGCCATTACTGCAAATTACCTTTTCAGAAAATTTGTAACTGTTAGTTCAGTACTGAAAATTCTAAAAAGGATCAGTGGAAGTAAATATTCATTGTTCTTGTTCTTAGTGTTAAAACAAAGAAGGAATATTTGACATTTTCCTTTAAAGAATAAGGCCACTCTGAGTACAGAACACTTTCTCTAGGTGACAGTACTCATAATTTCGTTCCTGTATTCACATGAGAAAGACATGGAAAAATTGCTCAGCAAAAATGCAGTTACCACTTGTTTCCAGTTTATTATTTTCGAATGCTGCAGCCTGTATCCATTGGAAATTTATGTGGGCCTTAATGCTTGGTAGATCTTGTACTGCCCTCAAATAGATCTGAGACAGGACTTCTGTAGTAGAAAGTTTTAATCTTTGCTCTGAGTTTTCCCAGAGAGAGTGTTTTTGGAAACCTTAGTTTCTAGTATCAGCAAAAGTTTGTGTTACAGCAGCATCTATTTTATCAGCAAGCAGAAGAGATTTCCACAGTACAGTATTTTCTTTTAGAAAGAGCTTAAATAGGTGTATTTTAGGCTTAAGTCTGAAAACATGTGTACTCTGCACTTGCATTGATCAGATAGTGTGTTTTTCGGAAGTAAAACATTCTTTGGTTGATAGGTACAAAATTTGGAGAAATTGATAAGCTCTTTGTTTTCTTTTTTAAAAACATGAGAAAGTTGCTTGTAAGAACATGGTCATATAGTGCATATGTTGTAACTTTTCCTGGATTCCATTCTCCCAGATTATGACACATTCATTCTTGAGCATGTATATGCAATCTGTGGTGTAAACGAGAAATCTCTTATTTTAGAGTAATCCATTTTGGATTTTGCATTGGAATGAAAGACTTCCATGGCTAGTCATAAACCAGTGCTTTCTGTTACGCATGTTTTCTTCCCTGGTAATTTGGGCAAAGCAGTTGTTCTACATATGGCCTTTCCAAGTGACTACAGACATTGATTTGGACCCACATATCCTTGAGGATGTAGAGGGAGATCACTGTTTAAGCTTACAGCCCTTTTCTTTGCCCTCAGCAGTCACTTCAGATACCTCTTAATCAGTTTGTCTCACCTTCAGTTGTACCTTGCGTCTTCATCCTTTTTGTGAGATCCACTTGTTTTCTGTTTTTGAAACTCTGGGTTTCACATTTTGGTTATTCATGCATCTTTTGCATTTGTCTTGGACTTGCACTAGCAGTCTTTGGCACTGTGTAGCTGTAGAAAGAAAGAAAGAAAGAAAGATGTTATAATTGATAACACAGTTGTTGCAGATAGTATTTTCAAAAAGGTGTCAGCTTCTTAACTTCGAGATAGCCAACTAGACAAGGCCTATGAAACAAGAGCAGACTAAAATAAAAATAGCAATAATAAAATTAGGCAACAATTGCATAGCACATATAAAGAAATTAAGAAAAAGCGTTATATAAAAATGGAGTTGTCACACTTGGAGCACACTTTAATACCCAGCAAAACCTGAAGTGGAAATTTAGTAAAAATCATTAAAAATTATGGTAGGGGGCTTATGTTATAAAATAAACAAGTGAAATTATTGAAGTATGTGCACAAGAGGCAACAGGTTATTTTCTGCCATATTGAATAAAATAAGTCTTAATTGCTTATGACGTAATTACTGATTGTAATGAAATAATTCTGTTGAATAGTGAAGATGTGTATTCAGCTACTCATTCTCCAAAAAAAAAAAAAAAAAAAAAAAAAAAAAAAAAAGAGTCCAAATTTCTAAATTTTATTCTTGTGTTGTGGTAAAGCCTCCAAAATTGATAAATTTTTGCTTACTTAAGAAAAATCTACAGTTAGCTATCTTGATTCAGTAGCCTGTTAGTGACTTGTAGCTGCCGATTTTAGCAAAATTTTATTCATTGCATAGCTTGAAGACATATTAGCACTTTTTGTTATAACTTGGGAATTTTTTTTCTCATTCTTCGGAGGCATGTAAATGTAACATTGAATAACAGGAAAACAAATTGCATGAATTTAAACTTAGGAGTAAAAGTGTCTCGTCATAGTGTACAGAGGCCTGTAATTACGTAACCTAAAGAGCATATTGTACAGACCATAACAAATATAACATAAGTGGCACCTCATGCTTTGAGTTTTGTCATTTGTCAGTGTACATAGCATTCCTTACATGTACTAGAGCGCTTGGCTATGGAGTCATTTCTTGGAATGATGGGGATAAGTTATGAATAGTTCCCATGCCCCATCAAAGGTTCGTAATAAGTGGTAATTTAGATCATTGTAACTACACAAGTAAAAAGATGTACTAATTGCACAACATTGCACCCACTGTTCTTTCATGGGCTGTCAGTGTCTTATTTTCAATATTAAAAATCAATGAAATCTCATACGTGTTTGATCAGAAATAAAACTATAAAACTGAAAAAAGGAGAATCAAACTAACATAAAAACAAGCATTTAAAGTACATTACATAAATATTATTTATTCATTGTAATGTAGAGAATTAGATAGTACAAGTAGACAGGTAAAAATTTAATTTGTAGAACTATTTTCATTCTACATTATTATTTCATCATAAATATCTTAATGAGAAATCATAAACCCCTTCTGGGGATGCTTACTCCATTCTCAGAATAACTAATGCAATAAGAAAAATGATGTAATGTGAAAGCCATGTGGTTGTCATGGTCCTGACAGCAGGGGTACACTTTTTTGGGGGGGAGGGGGGGAGGAGGGACTGTAGGCTTGTCTGTTGAAGAGCATTGTTCAGAACATATATATAAATCTTCATCGAACTGTAATTTGCATTAGAAGGTGAATGACTTACATTTTGTTTTTCTTTGTATTATGCTGAAATCCATAACATTATGCAAAATGATGTATATATGGATGATCTGTCATTTTTTTGCTTATCTCTTTACACCTACTGTCTGTGTTTTGTGCTATACTCCATACATGTTGTTGTGGTCCTCAGTCCTGAGACTGGTTTGATGCAGCTCTCCATGCTACTCTATCCTGTGCAAGCTTCTTCATCTCACAGTACCTACTGCAACCTACATCCTTTTGAATCTGCTTAGTGTATTCATCTCTTGGTCTCCCTCTACGATTTTTACCATCCACACTGCCCTCCAATACTAAATTGGTGATCCCTTGATGCCTCAGAACATGTCCTACCAACCGATCCCTTCTTCTAGTCAAGTTGTGCCACAAACTTCTCTTCTCACCCAATCCTATTTAGTACCTCCTCATTAGTTATGTGATCTACCCAGCTAATCTTCAGCATTCTTCTGTAGCACCACATTTTGAAAGCTTCTACTTTCTTCTTATCCAAACTATTTATTGTCCACGTTTCACTTCCATACATGGCTACACTCCATACAAATACTTTCAGAAACGACTTCCTGACACTTAAATCTATACTCGATGTTAACAAATTTCTCTTCTTCAGAAACAATTTCCTTGCCATTCCCAGTCTACATTTTATATCCTCTCTACTTCGACCATCATCAGTTATTTTGCTCCCAAATAGAAAAACTCATTTACTACTTTAAGTGTCTCATTTCCTATTCTAATTCCCTCAGCATCACCCGACTTAATTCGACTAAATTCCATGAACCTCGTATTGCTTTTGTTGGTGTTCATGTTATATCCTCCTTTCAAGACACTGTCCATTCCATTCAACTGCTCTACCAAGTCCTTTGCTGTCTCTGACAGAATTACAATGTCATCGGCAAACCTCAAAGTTTTTATTTCTTCTCCATGGATTTTAATACCTTCTCCGAACTTTTCTTTTGTTTCCTTTACTTCTTGCTCAATATACACATTGAATAACATCGGGGATAGGCTACAACTCTGTCCCACTCCCTTCCTAACCACTGCTTGCCTTTCATGTCCCTCGACTCTTATAACTGCCATCTGGTTTCTGTACAAATTGTAAATAGCCTTTCGCTCCTTGTATTTTACCCCTGCCACCTTCAGAATTTGAAAGAGTTTTCCACTCAACATTGTCAAAAGCTTTCACTAAGTCTACAAATGCTAGAAACGTAGGTTTGCCTTTCCTTCATCTATCTTCTAAGATAAGTCGTAAGGTCAGTATTGCCTCACGTGTTCCAATATTTCTACGGAATCCAAACTGATCTTCCCCGAGGTTGGCTTCTACTAGTTTATCATTTGTCTGTAAAGAATTCGCGTTAGTATTTTGCAGCTGTGGCTTATTAAACTGATAGTTTGGTAATTTTCACATCTGTCAACACCTGCTTTCTTTGGGATTGGAATTATTATATTCTTCTTGAAGTCTGAGGGTATTTCACCTTTCTCATACATCTTGCTCACCAGATGGTAGAGTTTTGTCAGGACTGGCTCTCCCAAGGCCGTCAGTAATTCTAATGGAATGTGGTCTACTCCCGGGGTCTTGTTTCGACTCGGGTCTTTCAGTGTTCTGTCAAACTCTTCACGTAATATCATATCTCCCATTTCATCTTCATCTACATCCTCTTCCATTTCCATAATATTGTCCTCAAGTACATCGCCCTTGTGTAGACCCTCTATATACTCCTTCCACCTTTCTGCCTTCCCTTCTTTGCTTAGAACTGGGTTTCCATCTGAGCTCTTGATATTCATACAAGTGGTTCTCTTCTCTCCAAAGGTCCCTTTAATTTTCCTGTAGGCAGTATCTATCTTACCCCTAGTGAGATAAGCCTCTACATCCTTACATTTGTCCTCTAGCCATCCCTGCTTAGCCATTTTGCACTTCCTGTCGATCTCATTTTTGAGACGTTTGTATTCCTTTTTGCCTGCTTCATTTACTGCATTTTTATATTTTCTCCTTTCATCAATTAAATTCAATATTTCTTCTGTTACCCAAGGATTTCTACTAGCCTTCGTGTTTTTACCTACTTGATCCTCTGATGCCTTCACTACTTCATCTCTCAAAGCTACTCATTCTTCTTTTACTGTATTTCTTTCCCCCGTTCCTGTCAATTGTTCCATTATGCTCTCCCTGAAACTCTGTACAACCTCTGGTTTAGTCAGTTTATCCAGGTCCCATCGCCTTAAATTCCCACATTTTTGCAGTTTCTTCAGTTTTAATCTATAGTTCATAACCAATAGACTGTGGTCAGTCCACATCTGCCCCTGGAAATGTCTTAAAATTTAAAACCTGGTTACTAAATCTGTCTTACCATTATATAATCTATCTGAAACCTGTCAGTATCTCCAGGCTTCTTCCATGTATACAGCCTTCTTTTATGATGTTTGAACCAAGTGTTAGCTACAATTAAGTTGTTCTGTGCAAAATTCTACCAGGGGGCTTCTTCTTTCATTCCTTAGGCTCAATCCATATTCACCTACTACGTTTCCTTCTCTCCCCTTTCCTACTACCGAATTCCAGTCACCCATGACTATTAAATTTTCGTCTCCCTTCACTATCTGAATAGTTTCTTTATCATCATAAATTTCTTCAGTTTCTTTGTCATCTGCAGAGCTAGTTGGCATATAAACTTGTACTACTGTAGTAGGCGTGGGCTTCATGTCTATCTTGGTGACAATGTGTTCACTATGCTGTTTGTAGTAGCTTTATTCATTATTAAACCTACTCCTGCATTACCCCATTTGATTTTGTATTTATAATCCTGTATTTGCCTGACAAGAAGTCTTGTTCCTCCTGCCACCGAACTTCACTAATTCCCACTATATCTAACTTTAATCTGTCCATTTCCCTTTTTAAATTTTCTAACCTACCTGCCCGATTAAGGGATCTGACGTTCCACGCTCCGATCCGTAGATCACCAGTTTTCTTTCTCCTGATAAAGACGTTCTCTTGAGTAGTCCCCGCCCGGAGAACCAATTGGGGGACTATTTTACCTCCAGAATATTTTACCCAAGAGGACGCCATCATCATTTAACCATACAGTAAAGCTGCATGCCCTTGGGAAAAATTATGGCTGTAGTTTCCCCTTACTTTCAGCCGTTCGCAGTATCATAACAGCAAGGCCGTTTTGGTTAGTGGTACAAGGCGAGATCAATCATCCAGACTGTTGCCCCTGCAACTACTGAAAAGGCTGCTGCCCCTCTTCAGGAACCACACGTTTGTCTGGCCTCTCAACAGATACCTCTCCGTTGTCGTTGCACCTACGGTACGGCTATCTGTATCGCTGAGGCACGCAAGCCTCTCCACCAACGGCAAGGTCCATGGTCTTGCCATATAATCCAGTTATTACTTCTGTGAGAGGGTGAAACTTAACCTTGCAAGAAAAAGTTGGATATGCTAAACAAGACGACATTAGTTTTTATCTGCTTATGTGGTTGTTCATACTGTTTTAAGTCATATGTTCAACAATGAAATGATAGTGTGGCACATGATTGGAAGAATTAGTGTGTTTACATCAGATGTGCATGGATGCCAGACAAAACAAATCCAAAGGTCCTGGGTACAGTCCTCAATGAACTATAACTTTTTTGTTATTTTTTCAACTCTGGCTATAATTTCTTAATATGCAAAATTGTACCAAGGTTCAGAACCTGTGTTAAATGTAGGTTCCCTTATAAATTGATGGATGAGTTCTTTGGAAGATCATAGGAAAGCAATGCCTTATCACTTCCAATGGGGCTGTGCCTAGGAAAGCACTTCAGTATTCACACTAATCTTTGGATCGAGGATAACTTTCTCCCATAAAAATTGTCTCAAAGCTTTAAAAAAGTATGGCTTATACTGTTTTAATTACAGGAGCAGTTAGCTCAGAGCATGTTCGATCATATTCCTGTTGGTGTTGGTTCAAAGGGAATAATCCCTATGAATGCAAGAGATATGGAAGAGGCACTGGAAATGGGAATGGATTGGTCACTTCGTGAAGGTATTTGGGCATTTGTCTTTTTTAGTTAATACTTGCTAAATAATATGCGAAAGAGAAATGCTTCAGATTAGATGAAATAACAGTTGTGTGGATAGCTTTCTTCCTATAATGTTTTCACTGTGGAAATGGAACATTTCCATCTCCTTTTTACTGTTGAATTCTATTTATATTTGCAGTCTCTAAAAACTGCAGTCCTAATGTGGCAAATTAGTTTTACTACAAAATGCTCTATTTTATTAATATTTCAAGCTATTAACATTTGTCTTTATAGAGAAATTATATTCAATACGTGCAAATCCAGAATGAAATGGAGGGCACTGAAATAGTGACTGTACTGTAGTTTTTATTTTCTTTGTGCTGTCATGAACATTTCTAGTTATAAAAATTTCAGAACTATGAATTTGTGAGATTGGTACTTTTAAACCAAGAAAACATTCTCTTGTTGATATGAAGCAGCAGTAACATTTGTAGACGAGTTTGAGCTTCGTGATATGAATATAGGCTAGGGCACTGGGAATAAAACTTAAATGCTTGTATTTCAGAGAAATACTGCAAGAACAAAGAGAGATACTATATGGCAGATATTTAAAGGTTTATCAGAAAATTTTGGAGAATGGCTAACAGTGTGTGTTAATTTATTTATGCATGGACTTTGAAGGATATTTTAGCATATTTAACAAAGGTCATATGGATTCTTTGATTCAGGTTATGTATGGGCTGAAGATAAAGAACACTGTGAGGAGTACGGCCGCATGTTGAATGCTGATCCAAGTAAAGTCAGCATGAGAGCAAAGAAGAGAGGACTGCCTCAGCTAGGTACATTGGGAGCAGGGAATCACTATGCTGAGATACAGGTAGTTGATGAGATCTACGATAAATGGGCTGCCAGTAAAATGGGAATAGAAATGAAAGGACAGATATGTGTCATGATCCATTCAGGAAGCAGAGGCTTTGGGCATCAGGTTGCTACAGGTGAGATATTCATTAATGTGAGTTTTTGTGATATTATTTTATGCAAACCTTGTAAACTACCTTTAACCTTTGGTTTAACTGTTACCTTGTGTACTGTCAACGAGATATATGATGCAATTTTAGAAACATACTTTCTTGTATTGCTGGTTAGAGTTGGTATGATACCAGTACAAAGCCAATTTCCTAAAAATGGTTCACACTAATTAATTGGAATGACCAAGCAACTGCATAATTTGCATGTTCTTTTTCCTTGACAATAAGCAAATAAGTTAGGTTTGTAACACAGTCTGCATCTCCCCCCAGGGGGTCCACGACTCTTTTGTGGAAACGTGTGTAGCGAGCACGGGACCCCGAGCTAATGTGGCCCTCCTTCCTTTCCGGGCTGCATACCTTCCCTTCCCTTTCCTTTCCGCATCCCTCCCCGTCCCCCATCTTCGCCCCCCCCCCCTCACCACTGGCTCTTTCCTTCCCTTTCTCCCCCTCTGGGAGTATGGTTTCTGCCTACGTCCGGAGATGCCCGGACGCTCGAAACTTTTCCAACTTACTTGCTTTCTACACTTACAAGTCCTCGTCCTTCCTCTGTCCTTCTCTTTTCCTTCCCTTTTCCTTCCCTTTTCCTTCCCTTTTCCTTCCCTCTTCTCCTTCCCTCTTCTCCTTGCCCTTTTCTCCGCTGCGGCGTTTGAGACCCCCTCTTCTTTCCTTTCCCTTTCTCTTTTTTCCTCCCTGTGCGTGTCTGAAGGCCGACCCACGCACTTCCATGCGTAGCCGGTGACGGGGTAAAGCGTAATTCCCCGCCCCGGGTAGACAGGTAGGACACGTACGTACCCCCTGGTAACGGCCAGGCCCAGGGAGGGGTGATTACCCGAGCTGATACCTTCCGAAAGTGCCGATTGGTCCCTCCGTCCGTTTGTCGGGAGGTGTGACCTGAGGTGTGAACAATCACATAAGGCGGGTGTGCCCTCGGTGAGGGCCCCCACAAGGGAGGAGCGCGCCATCGGAGACGCCGGTAATCATGGGGGATTCTTCCGCAATGGTTTTCTCACCTTCCACTATGTCTGCTCACAAACGTAAGTTCACTGAGTCTCAGCCACAGGCGGTTCTTCCATCATTGCCACAGTTCCTTGTTGTTTCTCGGTCTGACGAAGGTCACGACTTTTCCACGGTCAACCCTTTCATTATTCAGAAAGGTGTCGACGCAATTGCGGGTCCTGTAAAGTCTTGTTCCAGATTACGGAATGGCACCCTGTTATTAGAAACACACAGTGCCCTCCAGGCTCAAAAATTGCTGCGTACTTCTCTGCTCCACACCTTCCCTGTCCGGGTGGAACCGCACCGTACCTTAAATTCCTCGCGTGGAGTCGTTTATACACGCTCCCTCGATGGATTGTCTGACGAAGAAATTCAGCACTACCTGTCTGACCAGGGCGTCACAGCTGTTCATCGGGTTATGAAAAGGGTTGACTCGAACATCATTCCAACCCGCACTGTCTTCTTGACATTTGACAAAGTTCAAATCCCATCAAAAATCAAAGCAGGCTATGAGATAATTTCCGTTCGCCCTTATGTCCCAAACCCTACGCGTTGCTATCGATGTCAGCGGTTCAATCACACCAGCCAGTCCTGTTCCAATCCGGCCAAATGTGTTACGTGTGGCAAGGATGCCCATGAGGGTGCTTGTCCATCTCCATCCCCTCGCTGCATCAACTGTATGGGTGACCACGCTGCTTCCTCTCGAGATTGCCCCATTTTTAAGGACGAAAAACTCATCCAGGAAATAAGAGTGAAGGAAAAGGTGTCGACCTTTGCTGCTCGAAAATTATTCGCCAGTCGACAGCCCACTGTGCCTCAGAAAGGAAAATACAGCACTGTCCTTGCTTCTCCTCGGCCAACAAAGGAGGCGGCCACGCAGACTTGCGACCTCACCTTTAATACCACGGTCGTCAGATCGGCCAGCGCAAAGATCGCCCGTTCAACCTCACCACTTTCGCCTGCCCACTCTATGGCTCACCCTTCGTTGGGGTCTGCTAAATCTCGAGCCCAAAAGTCAGACGCCAAGTCTTCGAAAAAAGAGCATTCTCGTGAAGAGTTTTTACGTACCGCAACTTCACAACCATCGGTTCCTCCTTCATCTAAACATCATACTTCCAAGAAGGCTACGAAGAAACACAGTTCCTCTCCTTCTCCGCCAAGGCATGTCCCATCTACAGCACCACCTGGCGGAAATCGCCCTCGGCTGTCTTCTGTGTCGCCGAGGCGCACTGCTGGTGGCCGGTCAACTGGCCGATCGTTGGTGGCTGGAGCTGCTCCTGACCAACCTATGGATCAGGATCTTCTGCCTTCGACTGAATGCCATTCCATGCTGTCGGTCGCAAGCTCTGAGCAGTCGTTGAGTTGACAGCACCCTTGGTCACGTTCCTCCATTTTCTGTTCACCCTGTGTCCATTATCCACTGGAATATCCGCGGCATTCGAGCTAATCGGGATGAATTGTCGATCCTCTTACGATCCTACTCGCCGGTCATCTTCTGTCTTCAGGAAACAAAGCTGCGTCCCCATGACCGCTTTGTTCTCCCTCATTTTCAGTCCGTCCGATATGACCTCCCCTCTGTTGAAGGCACTCCAGCCCATGGAGGACTCATGATTCTGCTCCACGATACTCTCCATTATCACCAAATCCCCTTAAACAGTTCCTTCCAAGCTGTCGCCGTCCGTCTTTCCCTTTCTGGATACACGTTCTCTCTTTGTACGGTATACATTCCATCGTCCACACCAATGGCACGAGCTGATCTCCTTCATCTTCTTGGTCAGCTTCCACCCCCCTATTTGCTGGTTGGGGTCTTCAATGCCCACCACCTGCTTTGGGGATCTCCACATCCTTGTCCACGTGGCTCACTATTGCTAGACGTCTTCCACCAAGCGGATCTAGTCTGCCTCAACACTGGGGTCCCCACATTTTTGTCTGCCTCCACGACAAATTTATCTCATTTGGACCTTGCGGTCGGTACTGTTCCGCTAGCTCGGCGCTTCGAATGGTTCGCCCTTGATGATACACACTAGAGTGACCACTTCCCATGTGTTCTTAGACTGCAGCCTCAACTGCCATATATGCGCTCGCGACGCTGGAAATTTGCCCAAGCCGATTGGACACTTTTTTCGTCTCTAGCGACATTCGATGACCGTCGCTTTCCCAGCGTCGACGATGAGGTCACACATATTACCGACGTTATTCTCACAGCTGCGGAACGTTCAATACCACGCACCTCCGAATTGCCCCGGCGCCCCCCAGTTCCTTGGTGGAACGAGGCATGCCGTGACGCAATACGTGAGCGGCGACGTGCTCTTCGCATTTTCCGTCACCATCCAACTTTGGCAAACTGTATCCGATATAAGCAGCTCCGTGCGCGATGCCGTCGCGTCATCCGCGATAGCAAGAAGGCAAGCTGGAAATTCTTTATTAGCTCATTTAACACCTTCACTCCCTCCTCGGAAGTTTGGAGTCGGCTTCGACGGTTCTCAGGCGCGCCTAGTTTCTCCCCGGTCTCTGGGCTCACTGTCGCGCATGATACCTTAGTGGACCCCGTCGCAATTCCCAACTCATTGGGTCAGCACTTTGCTGAGATTTCGAGCTCTTCAAATTACCCGCCAGCGTTTCTCCCGAAGAAACGTGCAGCGGAAGTGCGACATCTTGCTTTCTCCTCTCAAAATCGCGAAAGCTACAATACTGTTTTCTCCATGCGGGAACTCCAACATGCCCTCTCTTCTTCTCGCTCCTCCGCCCCAGGACCGGATGGTATCCATGTCCAAATGCTGCTGCATTTATCAACCCATAGCCTGCGTTACCTCCTTCGCCTTTACAATCGAATTTGGACCGACAGTACCTTTCCCAGGCGATGGCGGGAAGCTATTGTCGTTCCCGTTCCGAAACCTGGAAAGGACAAACATCTCCCCTCTAGCTATCGCCCCATTTCTCTCACGAGTGGTGTCTGTAAGGTTTTGGAGCGTATGGTGAATTACCGTTTAGCTTGGTGGCTGGAATCCCGCAGTCTTTTAACACCAGCCCAATGCGGATTCCGAAAGCATCGTTCTGCTGTTGACCATCTTGTTGCTCTCTCCACTTATATCATGAACAATTTTCTCCGCAAATGCCAAACGGTAGCAATATTTTTTGATCTGGAGAGAGCATACGATACCTGTTGGAGGACAGGCATCCTCCGCACACTGTTCTCGTGGGGCTTTCTAGGCCGGCTGCCCCTTTTTCTTCGCGAATTTATGGCAGAGCGCACATTTAGGGTGCGGGTGAACACTACTCTCTCCCGTACTTTCTCCCAAGAAAACGGGGTACCCCAGGGCTCCATGCTGAGTGTTGTACTGTTTGGCATCGCCATTAATCCAATTATGGATTGTCTCCTTCCTGATGTCTCGGGCTCCCTCTTTGTGGACGATTTTGCGATCTACTACAGCTCTCAACGGACCAGCCTGCTTGAAAGACGTCTTCAAGGATGTCTCGATCGCCTCCACTCGTGGAGCATCGAAACCGGCTTCCGTTTCTCACCCAGTAAGACCGTTTGTGTTAATTTTTGGCGACGTAAGGAGTTTCTTCCGCCCTCCTTACATCTAGGTCCTGTCAACCTTCCGTTTTCCGACGTCGCTAAATTCTTGGGTCTTATGTTTGACAGAAAACTGTGCTGGTCCTCCCACGTTTCCTATCTTTCGGCTCGCTGTCTGCGTTCCCTTAACACCCTCCGTGTCCTGAATGGTACCTCCTGGGGAGCGGACCGAGTGGTCCTTCTCCGCCTCTATCGCGCCTTAGTGCGCTCGAAATTGGATTATGGAAGCATAGTCTACTCCTCTGCTCGGCCGTCTATTCTTCGGCGTCTCGACTCTATCCACCACCGTGGATTACGTTTAGTGTCTGGAGCTTTTTACACCAGCCCTGTGGAAAGCCTTTATGCTGAGACTGCTGAACCTCCGCTGTCCAATCGGCGGGCAGTCCTTCTGAGTCGTTATGCTAGCCATCTGTCTTCCATGCCTGCTAATCCAGCCCATGACCTTTTTTTCGACACCTCCTTTGATGTCGGGTATGCAGGCCGCTCCTCCTCCCTACTACCCCCGGGAGTCCGCTTCCATCAACTGCTCCATTCTCTCTCCTTCCGCTTTCCTAAAACCTTCTTGACAACTTGGGGTACAGCACCGCCTTGGCTCCGTCCCCGGATCGACTTGCTCAGAGACCTATGTCAATTTCCCAAGGATGGTACCCCTACACTTGTCTACCGTCGGGCATTTGCTGCTCTATGTGCACAAATGACGGAAGCCACATTTATTTACACCGACGGCTCGAAAACATCGTTAGGTGTAGGGAGTGCCTATATTGTTGGCGACACCCCAAATCACTTTCGGCTTCCCGACCAGTGTTCGGTTTATACTGCGGAGCTTTACGCTGTTCTCCAGGTTGTCCACTACATCTGCCGCCATCAGCGGATACAGTACGTAATCTGCTCAGATTCTCTCAGCTCTCTCCTAAGTCTCCAAGCTCTTTACCCTGTGCACCCTCTGGTCCACCGGATTCAGGACTGTCTGCGCTTGCTCCACCTGGGGGGCGTCTCAGTGGCGTTCCTCTGGCTCCCGGGACACGCTGGTATCTGTGGGAATGAGGCGGCCGATATAGCGGCCAAGGCTGCAGTCTCTCTTCCTCGGCCAGCTATTCAGTCTCTTCCGTTTACCGATCTACGGAGTCGCCAAGTTGGTCATTTATGGCATGCGCATTGGTCAACACTTCCCCATAATAAATTGCGGGAAGTGAAAGCCCTTCCTTGCGCTTGGACCTTTTCCTCCCGAACGCGTCGTCGGGAGGAGGTAATTTTAGCTAGACTCCGGATAGGGCACTGTCTTTTTAGCCATCGACATCTTTTAAGCGGTGATCCTCCCCCACTCTGTCCCCACTGCTCTCAGCTGTGGACGGTCACACCTTTTAATTGAATGCCCCTATTTTAATCCGTTACGCTCCCGTCTACAGCTATCGCCTGATCTATCGTTGATTTTAGCAGATGACACGCGCTCAGCTGACCGCGTTCTACAGTTTATTAGTGACAGTGAAATGATGTCAGTCATTTTATTTTTTTTTTTGGGGACAACCAACCCCTTTCTCTAGTGGATTTTTAAGCATTCCTTCTGCCTTTAGTTTCTCAAATTTTATGACTTTGTTCCCCTTGCTGCTGATTTTAAATTTCGTTTTTTCCCTGTTTCCTACGTCACGGGCTGGGCGCTAATGACCATAGAAGTTTTGCGCCCTAAAACCACAAACACACACACAAAAAAAAAAGTCTGCATCTCCATAAATACCCATGCACAATGTGTGGTGGAGAGTAGTTTGATATGAGAGGTGGGGGTAACAGAACTGTCATCTGCCTTCAAATACCGGTTGTTCATATTCATCCAACAATGTTTTGAAATAACTTAGTCGTCTTTCTTCCAGTGTCTGCCATTTATGTTCACACAGCATCTGTTACACTAAAACATGAACTAAACATACTTGTTACTGTTCCAGCAGCATGTTTCTGGATTAGTGGACATCTACTGGCATATGTACATCACGGGGAGTAGGCATAAGTCATCCCTAACAGTCAGCAGTGTTGTTGGCAACTTTCAGCTGTGTAGTGCAAAAGGCTGCAGGCAAAAACAGTAGTTGCCTATGTAAGTGCAACGACACTGAGGTGTTGCCACAGATATTTGCAAAACCACATTGTGCATGAGAGGCTGCTGTGCCCAGCCCATCTTATTCTGACTGGACTACAACATATTCTAAGATTTCTGTAGCAGATAGACTGCCGTTTCCTAGAACCCTTCAACTGAGCTAGGTGGCGCAGTGGTTAGCACACCGGGCTTGCATTCGGGAGGGTGGCAGTTCAAACCCACATCTGGTCATCCTGATTCAGGTTTTCTGTGATTTCACTAAATTGCTTCAGCCAAATGCTGGGATGGTTCCTTTGAAAGGACATGGCCAATTTCCTTCCCCCTCCTTCCCTCGTCCAATGGGACCGATGACCTCACTGTTTGGTCCCCTCTCCCAAATCAGTCAGTCAAACCAGAACCCTTCAAATACACACATCAAAAAAAGTTTTGCATCACCTCGGTTCTGAGAGTTCCAGAACCTGTACAGAAAATTGGAATAGAGATCAACATAAACATCATTTTCACCCTTTTTATCACTCACGAAAACCACACATTGCATCTTGCACCATCATACAGCAAGACTTTGAGGTGGTGGTACAGATTGCTGTAAACACATGTACCTCTAATACCCAGTAGCACATCCTCTTGCATTGATGCATGGCTGTATTTGTCATGGCGTACTATTCACAAGTTCATCAAGGCACTGTTGGTCCAGATTGTACCACTCCTCAATGGCGATTTGGCGTAGATCCTTCAGAATGGTTGGTGGGTCACATCATCCATAAACAGCCCTTTTCAATCTATCCTAGGCTTGTTCGATATTGTTCATGTCTGCAGAACATGCTGGCCACTCTAGTTGAGAAATGTAGTTATCCTGAAGTAGGTCATTCACAAGATGTGCATGATGGGGGCGCGAATTGTTATCCATTAAGATGAATGCCTTGCCAGTATGTTGCCGATCTGGTTGCACTATCAGTAGGAGGATGGCATTCATGTATCATACAGCTGTTACGGCACCTTCCATGGCCACCAGTGGCATAAGTCAGCCCCGCATAATGCCACCCCAAACCAGCAGGGAACCTCCATCTTGCTGCACTCGCTGGACGGTGTGCCTAAGGTGTTCAGCTCGACCAGGTTGCCTCCAAACACGTCTCTGATTGTCTGGGTGAAGGCCTATGTGACACATTCATGAAGACAACGTGATGCCAGTCCTGAGCAGTCCATTTGGCATGTTGTTTGGCCCATCTGTACCATGCTGCATGATGTGGTTGCAAAGATGGACCTCGCCATCGATGTCGGGAGTGAAGTTTCCTGTGATTGAAATGCGGTATTGACTATTTGGGCATGGTTGAACTACAGACCACACGAGCTGTGTACTTCCTTCCTGGTGGGATGACTGGAACTGATCAGCTGTTGGACCCCCTCTGACTAATAGATGCTGCTCATGCACAGTTGTTTACTTCTTTCGGCGGATTTAGTGACATCTTTGAACAGTCAAAGGGACTGTGTCTGTGATACAATATCCACAGTCAACGTCTATCGTCCAGAGTTTTGGGAACTGGGGTGATGCAAACTTTTTGATGTAAGTATTGCATCCGAATACCACCTTTCATTGCTGAAAATGGTCACCACAAATCTTGTAATGTTATTAGTGGACAATGTGGCTCATTGTTCAGTACTTTTCAGAAATCTGCCCGATAACAGTCTACTGTTTACATGATATTGAGTGTGAAAACAGTGAGTTGTTTTTCACGAAAGTGGCATTTTTCCATGAATCTGCTCTGATACTTCGATAGAAGCTACTTTCCCTGCAGGAACAACATAATGGTCAAGCTTAAAATATGTTCTAGGATCCTATCACTGATGTTACCAATATTGGTACATAATTTTGCACGTAGATTTATTTTATTTACTTGTCCTTAGAACATTCTGTCCAAAAGTATAACTTGTCATACTACATTACAGAAATAATATTTACGTTTATAAAGCATATACAAACTAAGATTAGGTTGGGGTAGGCAGAAGTTTTCCATGGCCTTATCAGTGGAACCATCAGAGTATTAAACTTCACAGTATGGAAAAACCAAAGTCAGTATGTCTGAATGAGTACTTGTTGTCCCAAATGCAAGTCCAATGGATTAACACTTCCTTAGACACCGAAGCCGGTATGATTTTGAAAGAAAACTACGTGTACCTAGTCTATAAGGAGCTTATATCATGCACAAGAAATAGTCAATGATGTACCTAGAACATGAAACTTTGTTACACTTCTGAAAAATATACACACACCACTTGCCAGTACCTGAACCATCACTACCCGTCTTGCAACATATTCCTTTCTCTAAGGCAGTATATTGTTCTGCGTGTGAAACAGAAAAAAAGGAAGCCAACAGTAGAAATATTTCTGTGCAAGGACACACAGCATAGATTGTAGATATGTTAAAAGATCATTTACACTGTAGAAATACTTGATAACAAGAAATGTTTGTAACTTTGTTGTAAGAGATGTTTCCTTCTCAAACCTCTTTATGTATATTGAGCGTACATTATAAAGAATGACATGAAAGTTCCACATCTTTAAGTGCTGTTCTTACCTGCTGTATGTGGTGGAGCCTGCAACTATGCATGGTTACTGTCGGATCGTTCCATGCCAAGTGGCCTACAGATTACTGTATAACTCGTGGATTTTATTGCAGTTTTGTGTGAACATCCGCACATGTCCTGAATTAACATTGGTGACATTTTACTTTCGTCGGTTTAATACTTAGAGAGATGTAGTCATTTGTTTGACCCCATAGCACAACTATTGTCAGGGCTCCTGTGAGTTTTCGGCAAATTCTAGAGCTGATATCTCCGGCAGTATAATCTTGAAAAAGAACAAAACTAGGTTATCTTGTTAAAACTTTTTATGCTTGCTTAAGCAAAACAGTAAAAAAAAGCTTTTCCTCTGCATAATTTGAAGCAAAGTTGACTGGAAAAATAGATGCTTGAAAAAATGTGAAATTAAGCTTTTTATATCTCTGAAAGTAATGACAGGATTAACATGAAACTTATCACACATCAGCTTACTAATACAAGATCTTAAAATATAAAATTTTAGTCTCCTGCTGCTTTCCAGTGACTTACAAATTGAGGCCTAAGTTAACAATTTTTCTAACGTGCTAAAAATCGCTTTTTTGGCCCACTTTTACACAAACATCTTTAAAGTGTTTTTAAAATGTTCTTGTTAGAAAGACAATGCTCTAATCCACCTAAAAACCTATATTTTGTTTTGCAATGAAAGAATATAAGGCTTAAAAAAAGAATGACAGGGTAGAGGTGTGTTGAAAATGGGCCCATTTTCTGGCGGTACTTAAATTTGACATCTTTTCTTATCTTCTGCAGTTGTTTAGTAGTTTCTGGGAAAGGCACTATGAAAATGCTTTCACAGTTTAACTGTGTATTATGATGGAGATTATGGTAGTAAAATTAACATCTGCTGCACAATTTGTATTAACAGTCTTCAGGTTTTATGTGTACTTAGTCACATTTTGTAATTTTTGAAAAACTTCAGAGGTCTTCCTGAATTTTTTTCTGATGGATTCAAATTATAGAGAACTATTAGTATGTCTTTTTGCTGTGTAATGCTATTGATGCACCAGTTTAATTCTGGTTTAAGGTAAAATGTACTTGGTGTCAGTATAATTTGCAGTTATGTGGAACATTAGTGTGCAGATCAGAAGTTGTAGAAGTCTATTGCTATGGTCCATGGTGCATCCCCGTTGCCATAGGGGCAATGTTCAATACCTGGGCAACAGGAACCAGGGGTAGTTTACTTGACCACAAGTTCACGAGCCTGGTGAGTGTTTCTTTAAATTTCTAAAACTGTTGGTGGCCATAGCTAGAAGAGGTCTCTTTCAAGATTCTGAGCTTATGTGTACTTGAATTTTTTACAGGTTTCATTAATTTGCTGTAGAATGCCATGAGGAAAACTGCTGCTGGTCAGATGTCACTGATGGGATTGTTTGAGAAGAAATTTGATGAGACAGAAACCAAAAAAATTAACTTTCCAAATGTGATTACTTCTGATTATTAGGGCTGCAAAAATTGAGAACTATTTTTTTATTGGATTAATATTCAGTTTCATTGTTGATAAAAATATCTTTGTAGGGATGAATGTTGTAGAGCTGCCTAAAAAACAAAGAAGACTGCTTATTTGCAGTTTTCTGACTCAAGCTCATATCTTAGTTATCAGTACTTTGGATATTAGCTTCCACAGAAAGTACTAAACAACTGTAGAACATAATAAAAGATGTCAGATTTGAGTACTACCAGAAAATGGGACCATTTGCAGTGCACCTTAGACTTGGCATTCTTTTGTAGGGGCTTGAATCCACGCTTTGCTGACCGCTCAGCAAAGGAGGCAAATGTTAACACTAGAATTGGAGTTTTTGAACCCCTTAAAATCACTGTCAGGACAAAAATTCCTGTATCTAGTTGATGCTTCTACAGCTGTTCTTAGTTTTCCTTTTTCTATGGGCTGATTTTTAATAAAATTCACTGTCTATTATTTAACTTTTAATTCTGAACATTAAGCAGAGTCGTGCTAGACTGTTACAGTCCATTCTGTATCTATATATAAAACCCTTGTGTGTGTTGGTAATGGACAGGCCTTGCTTCATGACTGCCCACTGCCATGGCCTCATCCTATTAGTAAGGGAGTTCGGTTGCAGTATGTGGCAGTGGCTGAGTGTAGTGAGCAAAAATCTGTGAACTATGGAGCAATAAATATTCTTAGAGAAAGCTGTTTGTTCTGTGACTTACGAACTTCGCGATACATGTGAAAATGGGTTTATTGTTTCATTTGTCCAACATAATGCAAGGTATGCGCGGTTTTGCCATTCAGGCTTCAGTAACAGTGTAATATCAGATAGATCAGTTTTAATCTTTCAGTACATTTTCATTTATCACACTTCACCAGCAATCTGCAGAGACATAAAAAAAATAAATCCAGATAGTCAGAGATAAAAATGCTTGTAACTAACAAATGAGTAATTGAAGGGTGCGCTACAGTGATTTTGGATAAACATTTTGCTTATTCTTCATGAGTATAATCCCTCAATATTTAGCATGTTTTAATAACTTTGCTAATGCCCAATAAAAAAGTAACTTCCATCCCTTTCCAGCTTCATTTGAGTAGTATTATTTTAAGACAATATTGCTGAACTAGCATTGGCCCCATGGTGTTACTTGCAGTTAAATGTGTCTGCATAATGTAATGCTAATACAGATGCCAGTAGAGATGGAATAGGGTGAGGACGTAAGCAAGTATATTCACTAATATGGTAAAGTTCAAAAGTCAGAGATAATATAGCTTTTCGAAGAGAACAAGGTGTTCCAGATCGAACATTACACTGAGAGCTGTCAACTACTTCCACCTACCACAATATGGGTGAAACACTTAGTGTACTCTTATCACTATCACATTACACCATGAATGAAAAGACAAAAATATTTTCACATATACAGTGAAGTTCGTAAGTTGTCGTTATTTAGCTTTACCTAAGAGTTTTTATTGCTCTGTTGCAAGTCAAGCTACACACTGGTCAATAAATGACATGATTTTCGTATTTCTAATGCCCACTCTTGCATCACAGGCATGTGAGAATCCTTCAAAAATAGGAGTTATAGGTTGCACAGGGCACAGTGGCCAATGAGCAGTGACCAGTTTTCGTACAAAGAGCTGGGCTTGTTCATTAGTTTGTTCGGAAGAGGAGGCCAACAAGTGTTTGTCACTTTGCGGCCAGTTTGCAATGACAATGTGTAAGCCCTGCAATGTTTCTCAAACGATTTAACAGAAACTATTTGGTAAAAAATTTCATTCTCACTTGATTTGTAGTTTTCTTCATCAGGTTCATTATGATGTACCCATAATTTTGTTAATGGTCGTAGTTATTGTGATATTTATGTGGAACTAATATGCTGCGCGAAATTTGAAAAAGTTTGCAATGGAAAAATACAGGTTGCTATGATTTTGCATCTGGTGCATATTACATAATATGTTGCCGTGTATGAAATTTAGTGAACATATTTAATATTTCTTTAGACTTGGTTGGCGCTCTGTCACCAGTCTTGAGAAAATTGATCTGACGTAGGTCTTATTTGCAATAGCATTGCACCAGTGATAAAGCCAAAGTGAAATACCCACAACAATCCTCATATTTTGTGTATGGTTTGAGATATCAAAATGAGATTTTGCCAAATGATAGTACACAAAGAGGAGAGTATTTCGTCATATGTTTATTATGCAAAACTTCATTGTCTTCCATGGTATTCCACTAACTACTGACTTTTCTGGTGAAGGAATGTAATTTTTAAGGACCATCGATAGCTGATGAAATGAAATGCTATCGGTTTTGGAACAACATAAGTGAAGTCATGACATTTATTTTGTACCAAGGATGTGCTTTCTCTTAAGATGCTGACCTTACTTTTCCTCAGTTCCTCAATAAACCACTGTTTCAGATTTCTCTCGCAGTTGTGTCTGCACGACATGTTAGTGAAGTGAGACTGTGTAAACTCTTTGAGTTTTGGCAAAAGAATCAAATTTTGACGTGGCAACAAGATAAATATGTAGGCTTTACTTAAAATTCCGCACCGTCACTCTTCTGTGATAGTTACATATGGTTAACAAACCAGGGGAAAATAAATCACAGAATTTTCGGCAGAATTCCTTCTAGGTACGAACCAAAGATGATGTGACAAATATTTTTGAATGGTCACCGTGCAAATGTGGGTGTGGAGGGGCCCCGCCTAATATCTACCAAAAATGTGAGCATAGGCTTCAGATCAGAATGGCACTTCCCCTCCACCACTTGGCATTTCCCCTACAGTGTTCTGAGCAAATCCCCATCACTGTCACTCTCTCCACGCTTCCCCAGCTAACAGCGCATCTAGTGAACGTAGAATTTTGCATTCACTGTACCGATGCACTTGCATCGGGTGTAAGGGGCATTCTATAAGTAATGCAACATTTTTCCTTTATGAAAGCGGGTTGGTTTTATTGAGGATTTCAATGCATATTATTCCCCACTCTTTCGTCTACAGAACCCTTTTTTGACATAATCTCTGTTTAGTGTGGCAGCCTTATATCACCTTACAGGGAGTGCCTGTGTGCTTGCATAGTGTCACTGCAGTGGTAGACAATGGAGCTAATGTCTTCCTGCATCAATAATCTCCCCATCTTTCGTGTTCTTTCATTGGGCCAAACAGATGGAAGGCAGAAATTGAGATATGGGCTGTAGGTTGGATGAAGAAGAACAGTCCATTGAATTTTTGTGAGCTTCGCTCAGGTGTACAGGCCTTGCATTGCCCTGGAGAAGTCTGTTTGCATTTTTGTGGTAATGGACACGCTGAAGTCATTTCTTCAGTTTCATGAGGGTAACACAGTACACTTCGGAGTTGATTGTTGTGCTGTCAGGGTGGACATCAAACGGAATAACCCTTCAGAGTCCCAGAAGCCTGTCACCGTAACTTCACCTGCTGAAGGTGCAGCTTTGAACTTTTTCTCAGGGGAGAGGTGGTGTGGTGCTGCTCCACAGATTGCTGTTTTGTTTCCAGTTCAAAGCGATGAACCCATGTTTCATTGCCTATGATGACATTCAACAAAAATTGTCGTGATCTGCCTCGTAACACATAAGCAATTTCACATAGATTGTCCTGTGTTACTCTTTATGGTCTTCTATTAGATGGCGAGGGACCTGTGGGTACACACCTTTACTTTCTTAACCGGTAGACGAGTGACTGCACTACTAACAGATGTCCAATTGAGTATCGAGGTGTTTGTGATCTGTTGATCACCTCAAGTGAGTGTGTCCACATGTTCCACCATTGCAGGAGTCACAGCTGTGTAAGGCCAGCCAGCACGTGAGAGATTGGATAGGTTTAGACCTTATTCCAATGAGGAGACATCTCACCCAGTGACTCACCATGACATTACGCAGGTGGCTATGAATAGCTGTGATGCTCTAGTTTTCCACCAGAAGACTTGATGACAGCTTGTAATGCACCTATGTTAGAGACGCCATTTTGAAGGTTACATAAATGCCGCTACCTGTTGGAACTTCGTGAAACTTATTGGAGTTGAAGCAGGATTATTTATCCCACAACAAACTCCACATTTTTGTCAGACAAAATTGGCTGAGAAAAAGTGATGCAGTACTTATTGTACACCCCTCATATATTGACGTGGAAATGTCCACACATTTTTGAATCATCGGGTTCTCTTCGCCCTCCAATTACTAGCAGCACCAACCTTATTGTTCCACTTTAGTTGCAACATAATAGAACAGTTAACCTCTCTTTATGAAATGTTCTGCCATGGTATTTTTCTCCTATGACCTTGGGTTGTTCAGGCAGAAAGTGAAAAAAATAAGCCTGTTTCATCTGCATTAAAAACAATTTTCTGTGATTGATGGAAGAGTATTTTTCCATGACTGAACAAGTCAGTTCACAATTGCTGCACCACCTTGAACACATTTGCATTGTCTGTTTTTCAACCTACCCATCTAACCGTTGAATACCTTGAAATCCACACATTCCATATTTTGTGTCAAATGTATTGCTGTTGCATGAACCATGGTACTGTCAGTTGAAGTGTTCAAAACATGAGCTTGTTTCATCCACTAAGTAGCATCTTTTCCAGTTCTGGAAACTGACCATCACATTCTCGTTTTCATGTGACTTTTTCTGTTTCCACACATGTTGCTTCAGTTATTTTTCATTCGCTCACTTCTGTATTTAATAGTGATGGAGGAATATTCATGTTTTGTGCAGTATTAACAAGCTTAATGTATGAATTTTTGTGCACTCCCTGAATAGTGTTCCACTTTCTTCATTTGTAAGCTATCCCACTGTCTTTTTATCAATGACAAATGGATAAACTGTTTAAAACACAAAAAAATCAGACTAAGAAAATGAAAAAATTACAAGCGGAGTCAGTCAAATGCTAAAATGAACAAAGAAGTCAAGTGTTTGAATTAAGTTATTCAGTTTGCTTGACTGCTATTGAAGTTGTTGGAGCTACTACCAATCTGTAGGCATTACTTCCGCCATAATTTCTACCATAGCAAATGATCCGTGTGACTCGCAAAATTGCCAGCACTGAATAGCAGTGTCTTCCTGCCTATTTCTGCATCATGTGCCCATGAATGTCCTCCTCCCACCACTCTTGCAACTCTCAGCAGCAAAAGTTGCAGCAACCAAACAGTACCAATACCATCAAATTTGAATGCTCTAAGCAGGGAGGGAGAGTGCATAAACAAGTTGGTTTAACATGTGTTTAATGCAGTTGTGACTCTCAGATAACAAAAATGGATAAAAACTATGTGGAAAAATGGAGTAATGAGGGACATACTAACGAGATTCCAGTGTAGGTGTCGGCATATACAAATACTCTCATAGCTTTCTATATGTCATTATAGTTGGTGATAATGTCCCTGTAATAGCATCATAATTGCTTTTCACAATATTTCACACATCTTTGTGGTGGATAATTGTTGCCAAGTTTTCCTAGTATTTCTGCCAAAAATGGATTCTGTTTAGGTTGTGGCAGCTGTTACATTAATGCCAAGACTCTCTATTTCCATTATACCATCTCCTCTTCAAAGTTCAAGCACTAGAGACATGGGATTATAGTGAGTAATCACAATAACAGTTATTATGCAAGGTTATTCAGTGTGTACCATAACATGTGAAATCCATGTTTTTGCTATCTATTTGTAGATGCATTGGTTGCCATGGAAAGAGCTATGAAACGTGATAACATTGAGACCAATGACAGACAGCTAGCGTGTGCACATATTATGTCCCCAGAGGGTCAGGATTACCTCAAAGCTATGGCTGCAGCTGCAAATTTTGCGTGGGTCAACAGGAGCTCAATGACATTTCTCAGTCGGCAGGTAATTTATTAAATTATTGTAGAGATTAAGTTGATGAAAAATTCTAATTGGAATATAAACATTGGTCTGAGGAAAGTGAAAATAATATAAATCAGAAGTTGAACCAAAACAGCCATCATGGAATCATTTGAAAAATAACTGATATTTTGTCTGTGCATGTCTTAGTGGATTATTGTGGTAGTGACCCTGGTAACAAACAAGAAGCTAAACTTATCAAACAATTTGTGTGTGGCACTTTTATTCCAGGCTTTTGCTAAACAATTCCGGATGACACCTGATGACCTAGATATGCATGTAATTTATGATGTTTCCCACAACATTGCTAAAGTTGAGGAACATTATATTGATGGTAAACAGAAGACACTGCTGGTACACAGGAAGGTAAGAATAATAGCTATTGACTGACAGTGTACAATTTTAAGTGATTAAAATTGTAAATATGTGCATTGTAGTTAATTGTATGTTAATTTACTCCATAAGAATTCATTCTTCCTTTGTTTCGGTTGCATTTCTTTCGTAAATCATGATGCTTCATAAGTGCATTGAAGTTTTTACAGTGTGATTCAAAGAATGTTGGTTCAATAACAGTTACACCACCGTGACAAATTCTTTAAGTATTTCCAGTAAATAGTGCAAGACATATTTTGTGTTAGTCTTACTTCTGATTTGTTTTACTATCAGAATTGTAAGGTGCAGGCACTAAATTCAGAATTACTGAGAAAAACTTCATTTAAGTTTGAGGGTACTAAATAATTCTTGTGGAAAGGAGGATTCTCCAGTAGAAGAGTTCTCGGGTATGAGAATTGCATTCTGAAAGATGAGTTTGGACTTTCTGTACAAAGGTTTGGTTGATGCCTGTTTAAAGTTCTTTGATTTAAATGAGGAAAAAGCAGATTACTTACCAAAAAGTGATTCCTGACAAGTAAAATTAGAGCTATTTTAGAGGTTGTGGTGAGTTTCAGTTCAGAACATTTAGCAACATGCAGTGTATTAAAAATGCAAAGCTCCATCGAATGGGATTGTGTGTAGATTATTATTTAGTCTACTCTTACCTATAAACAGAATGATTAAACAAAGTGCCAGTCACATTTAAGGATTTAAATGTTACCATTAATACCTATTGTAGATTATTTTGATGAGTGTGAGGATTCTTGGAAATGTACTAAATTTACCAAATATTCCTGAACATCTTTGTACTGAGATTTATTGACCTTGGAGCTTATCTATAGGTACATTTATTCCAGAATTTCAGTGATCCATTATTTGATTACTGACAATATAATGTAATTAGATAGATAAAAAACTACTCACAAAGTGGTGGTGGGTTTTACTTATGCAAACCTTAGGGGCCAGTGGCTCTTTCTAGCAGAAGGGTTGAAGGGGATAGAAGTGGGGTGAAGGAAGAGGACTAGAGAGGTATAGGAAAAGAGGCAGAATGTGGAAAAGTACACAAAACACTGGGTCAGAGAAGACTTACTGGGCAGGATGAGTCTTTTCTGCTCACCCCATCTGGTAAGTCTCCCCTAACCTGTGGTTCTGGGTGACTTATCTGATCCCCAACACGTTTCGTAAACCTCTCCAGTTCTTTGGAATCGACGTTCCTCCTTCCCCTTCAACCCTTCTGCCAGGAGCCATTGGCTCTGAAAGCTTGCATATGTAAAACCTTTCTTTTCTATGTGTGTTCTCCCGCTAAAAGTTGGTGAGTAGAGTTATGTTGAATTATATTATTTGATGACTGTACCCTTTTTTTTTAATCGAGAGTAAACTTTCTTAGCTATCACTTGCAGATAACAGCAAAGTTTCCCCTCCTTTTCTCTTATCTTCTTGTTGTGGTTTTTTTCATTATATACCTCACAGTGGTATGAATTCTGTGCGAAAGGCAGTTAATTCCATGTAGTTACTTTGGTATAAACTTTTTCAGTGATTAACATTGAGAGGATTATCAGGTAATACCATTTGTTGCATGTTGTATACTCCGCAACAAAAGTAGTTGGGATATATTAGCGATAGTCACTAGTTGATATGCATACTGTAGTTAAAATTAATTATGGTGTGTCATAATGTATATATTGCAACAATGCTGGCATCCAAACGTAAGTTTCAAGTTGGCATAGAAAATGATTGGTGCGTACATTCATTTGTGACTGAAATATTTAAAACTGTTAATCCTCAAGTGGGCGCGCTAACGTATAAAGTGCGCCAACCACAGATAACATTCGAGGTGGCCGAGTGGTTCTAGGCGCTACAGTCTGGAACCACGCGACTGCTACGGTCGCAGGTTCGAATCCTGCTTCGGGCAAGGATGTGTGTGATGTCCTTAGGTTAGTTAGGTTTAAGTAGTTCTAAGTTCTAGGGGACTGATTTCCTCAGAAGTTGAGTCCCATAGTGCTCAGAGCCATTTGAACAGATAACATTGTCTTGTACTAGTACATTGGTGTTTTACAACTGCAACCAAGTATCTGTTCCTTCTTTATTGCTTCAGCTAACGCAGTGATAAGCTGTGTTGTCATATGTCCAAGTGAGCATAAGTAATATAAAATACAGTGAGCTAAGTGAGAAAAATTTACAATCCATGCAAAAAAGTGCCCCAGATTTGGAGTTTGCTGCACAATACCACAACAAGGCAGTTGTCTAAGAGGTAGTTAGTAATGAAATAAGCGGTTGTCTGGGATGTGTTGCAACTGCGCTGTTCAATGATTCAGGTGGATCGTTAGCATGAGGTGACACTTGTACATGACAACAAAGTGATATAATGAAAGCTTATTTCATTATTTAATTAAACAGTGCTTTAACTAATCTAATGAAAGTTTATTTTACTATTGCTTAATTAATCGGAGATTAAACTGTGAGTCCTACCACACATGTTCACCTTCATAACATAAAGACAGCTATTCTACACACGAGTACCTAATATGCCATGTGCCCACTTTTTATGGAAGATGGTGCAGCTGCTCAAGGGTTAAAGGCCACTGGCAAGGAACATAGTCAAAATTAAAACTGTAGTAGGTTTACATTACTTTTATCATATAACAGGTTTGGATAATTGCATAAGGATATTGTATAACAGGTTTGGATAATTGCATAAGGGGACTGTGTAGAAAGTGGTGTTATGAGTGCCGGAATGCAACCGGAATGCCAACAGATACTTGAAATAGAAAACTTTGGGTACTGATGGTTATTTGGGAGACTAGGAACATAATAGGTACAAAGACTTTGTACTGCTTGGAATAAAATCAAACTGATTAGTATTAATGTTACTTACACTGATTGGACAAATTCAGCAGAAAACTTTTTAGAGATATGCAAAATACGAAATGACTCATTCCTGTCAATAACATACACATTAAAAAATCTGTGCTTCTATGAAGGAGATGCTTATTTCGAAAACTGGTTTCATGTAATGGCAGTGTTTGCTGCTCTAATGACAATGAATGTGAATTTGCAAGTAAATAAAGTTGTATTAGAAATGTCTCTGTATCCTAAGGAGAACCTGACTTTCACTCTTCTCCCATCACATCTTGAAAGCCATGGATCATGTCCTTTGCGGATGCAGTATTTCTTGATGTTCGTCAAGTGTTCGTGTCAGTTCCAATCCAAGGGTGTCAAACAAAATTTGTGGTGGGTTTAAGGATTTCTTGGTACAGAGGTCACTTGTTATCTTGGATGTTGTGTACTAGAAACATGTGGATTTAGTGTGAGGTTTATCCCAGGAAAGTGAATTGGATCCTTTGCTGCCAGTATAGTGTATTTATTACCTGTCAGTTAATACTATTAGCAACTAGAAACCTTTTGCTATTATAAGTACTAACAGAAAAAAATGGCACTAATACTCAAACTTTGACAGGTTAAAGTAATCATTGTTCAGGTGGCTCTATAAAGAAAAATGGGATATAAAAAGTGCTCAGATCATTAGAATTTCACTTTCATGGTCCTTAAGTGGAATGTAAAATTGAGAAAGCAGAAGTTTCTCTGAAATTCTACTTTTCTAATTTATCACACAGTGTCTGACAAGAACATTTTCTTCCAAAGATTTCAATTTGTTCCCTTAACATCTCTGGTGTACTTCCATATGATCTGTACTGACATGTTAGATCTTAGCAGTGCACCTCTTGAACCAATCTGCGTATACTGCCATGTCTGCTTGGTAAGGACTCAAAGGACTGAAATATTGGTACACAACTTAAGAAATGGGTCACTTTACAACTTCACACAAAGTTTCCATTACAGGTGCCCCACTTTCACAAAATCTTAGCAACAAACAGTTGACTTCTGTACAGTCAACATAATTTGTTCTTACCCCCTTCTTTTTGCTTTGTGGTATTACCCCTAGTTAGTTACACAATACGGTAGGGCATGAATTCTACTTTGAGCAAAATAGCACCACGCAAAAAGTTAGTCGGCCCCAGAGGGCAACTCTTCGACCTACCCCTTCTTCTGGTCATGTTGCACCACAAATTTCTTTTCCCCTCACTTCTGTTAAGTACCACCTCATTAGTTACATGATCTACCCATCTAATCTTCATCATTCTTCTTCAGCTTCACATTTCAAAAGCTTCTAGGGCTCATCTAAACTGATAACTGTCCATGTTCCACTTTGATTGTGGCTACACTACATACAAATACTTCCAGAAAGGACTTCGTAACACTTAAATCAATATTCAGTGTTAACAAATTTCTCTTCTACAGGAACACT
This sequence comes from Schistocerca americana, assembly GCF_021461395.2. NCBI lineage: Eukaryota > Metazoa > Arthropoda > Insecta > Orthoptera > Acrididae > Schistocerca > Schistocerca americana. The sequence goes on from NC_060119.1 coordinate 414,956,499, forward strand.
TTCCTTGCAATTGCCAGTCTACATTTCATATCCTTTCTACTATGGCCATCATCAGTTATTTTGGTGCTCATGTATCAGTAAGTTTGGTGTTAATGTAGCAAAACTCGTCTGCTGCTTAGTCTCGTTTCCTAATCTAATTCCTTCAGCGCCACCTGATTTAATTAATCTAAATTCCATTATCATTTTGCTTTTGGTGACAATCATCTTATATCCTCCTTTACAAGACACTGTCCATTCCGTTCAACTGCTCTGCCAAATCCTGTGCCATCTCTGAGAGAATTAAAATGTAATTGGAAAACCTAAAAATTTTTATTTCTTCTCCCTGTATGTTAATTCCTACCCAAAGTTTCTTAGGTTTTTTGCTCAGTGTACAGAATGAATAAGATTGAACCCCCACCCCCTTACACCCCTTGCGGGTCTGGGGGCTAGAATAGGCCCGAGCTATTGAGATCTTTAGCCCACTTTCTCGTCGTCGCATTGCAGTTCTGCCCATTCTCCATCTTTTGAGCGGGGACACCTTCCTGGGCGCATTTTCCATTATGCACTATGAAGTGTGTATCTCTCCATCGACAATGACCATGGACGTCTTTGCACCTGATATCCAGCATGGTAGCCAGTCCGTTGTGGTGGGGCTGCCATGTACCCTGTTGGTTGTAACCCCCTGACCACACAGGGATTGCTCTGCCGATGCCTGCGCCGTTGACTCCCCACGTATGCTAAGGGGTAGATGCCCATCCCCCTGGTGCATCAGGACTCCCGGCAATGGCCATCCTGCCAGGTGGCCGTTACTGCGGCTGGGTGGCGCCTGTGGAGAGGGCCCCTGGGAGTGGGTGGCATCGGGGCGGATGGCATGCATTGAAGCGTAGTCCATCATATCTTGCTGGTGGTGAAACACCAGCAGTCTCAAAGTGAAAACGAGCTCAATTCAACCCACAGAAGTATGACTCCAAATGGTTCTGCTCCCTGGTCACACCATGGAAGGAATGTCAGGCTAAGGTTGGCAGCAGATCTTATTCGTCATGATACCTTGTATGTTAGAGAGCTGATGGGGAATCTTTCATGATGATGAATCCTGAGAGGACAAGTTCAGGGAGTTGGAGGGCTTGTCCAAAATGAGATCTGGGTCAGTCTTGATCAGAACAGCGTCGTCTGCCCAGTCCCGGGAGTTACTCAATTGTGACAAGCTGGGGGATGTTTCTGTAACCATCACTCCCCATAAGAGATTAAATATGGTCCAGGGTATCATATTTCAGAGACCTTTTTTGTATCCCACCTGGAAGGCGGCACGTGGGTCTGCTCTTGAAAACTGAAGGGTAGGCCGAATGTAGGAAGCTAGGAGGAGCAGGTGAGGTAGAACACTGCAATTAGGTTATGACTCTTTTACTTAACTTTGTGTACAGATGAGCACATCGTTGCAGAGTCGTTCATCTGTCAAATCTAACAGCGTCTAGAAGTTACAAAGATAAAATCTGTAGTGGCTCACCCACTATGAAATAGGAACAGTATTGCTTGGTTGTCTCCTTGGAGTCAACTGGGCTGAATATGGAGCTGCGCTCGTACAGCTGCACAGCACTGGCTAGGGGGCGCTGTCGTCGGTGTCGTAATGCCAACCTAAGAACTTGCACCTATGCCGTGGCATCGTAGCTATCGATACCACAACCTTCTTTTGCAGTCCGACGATGAGCTGCACGCCAATTTAGAGTGACGAGGTGTACGTTTGTCCAGCATGTCCACCAGGGTCCGAAAGATAAGCAGGTTGTCACCGGTATCTTCGTCTTGGCCTTTGAGGGTGACACATTGCCCGAGAAGATCAAGGTGATGGTCTACCAGTGTGATGTAAAGCCCTATATCCCTCCCCTGATGCAGTGCTTTAAATGATGGAAGTTCGGCCGTATGTCTTCCCACTGTACTTCCAGCGTCACATGCTGAGGTTGCGGACGCCCGTGACATCCCAATACTCCATGTGCCCCGCCTCCCATCTGTGTCAACTGCGGAGAGCATCATTCGCCTTGCTCGCCTGACTGCAGGATTCTCCAGAAATGAAGGAAAATCGTGGAGTAAAAGACACTGGACCGACTGACCTACACTGAGACTAAGAGGAAATTTGAACGCTTGCATCCTGTGCGTATGACACCCTCTTACACCGCCGCTACAATAGTTCTGGCACCATCAGCTCCGCCAACCCAGGTCACCTCTCAGAACCGGTAGACTACACCTGCCCCATTGATGGTGTGGGGCATTTGCCTCCCTGTTGCTCCTGCACCACCTACTTCGGGAGCAACCCCCCCCCCCCCCCTCCCCTCCCCCCATCGGGGAGGTCCGTCCCCACTTCTAAGCCGGAGAAGTGTAAGTCTTCTTCGCCTTCTCTTGCTAGGAAGGGGTTCCTTGGGTCACTCCCTTCCCAGGTTTCTTCTAGGGGGAAGGACGATACCTGCCAGTGGCTGAAGAGCCCAACGGTGAAGTCCTTCCAGCCAGGGAAACCCAAGGAGCAGTGAGAGAAATCCAAAAAAGAAAACCCCTAAGACCAAGGAAATTGCGGTGGCACCCACACCACACTACCTACAGGCTCTGCAGCTGAAAATGGGGTGAAGATTTTGGTGTCCGCTGAGGACCAAGATCTTGCCAGACTCTAAGAAACAATGGATACAGACTGCTCAGGCAATAAATTGGTGGCAGCAGGTGACTGAGGTGTAAACTGCCTCATTGAATGTTCCATGCTATCCCTGTCTCATGATGTCATCCTCCAGTGGAATTGCGGTAGTTTTTTCCACCGCCTGGCTGAGCTGTGGCAACTGTTAAGCATTTTACATGCTTTCTGCATTGCTCTCCAGGAAACCTGGTTACCAGCAATGCGGACCCCTGCCCTCCGTGGCTATAAGGGATATTACAGGTACCGAAGCGATTATAATAAAGTGTCAGGTGGAGTTTGTGTTGATGTCCTAAGCTCGGTTTGTAGTGAACATGTGCCCCTTCAAACCCCTCAAGCTGTGGCTGTCAGAATAAGGATGACGCAAGAAATAACTGTCCAGATGGTGCAGTACCCCTGAATGTATTAACTGCACTGACTGATCAATTCCCTAAATCTTTCCTGCTTCTGGGAGATTTTAATGCCCATAATCCCTTGTGGGGTGGTACCATGCTTACTGGCCGAGGCAGAGATGTCGAAACTTTACTGTTGCAATTCAACCTCAGCCTCTTAAATCCTGGGGCTGCCATACATTTCAGTGTGGCTCATGGTAGTTACTCAGCCATTGATTTATCAATTTGCAGCTCAGGACTTCTCCCATCTATCCACTGGAGAGCACATGACGACCTGTGTGGTAGTGACCACTTTCCCATCTTCCTTTCACTGCCCTGGCGTCAGGCACATGAGCGTCTACCCAGATGGGCTTTAAACAAGGCGGACTGGGGAACTTTCACCTCTGCTGTCGCTGCTGAATCTCCCCCACACAGTAACATTGATGTGATGGTTGACCAGGTGACTAGTAAAATTGTTTCTGCAGCAGAAAGTGCGATCCCTCACTCGTTAGGGTGCCCGAGACGCAAGGCAGTCCCTTGGTGGTCGCCGGAAGTCGCTGAAGCAATTAAGGAGCGTCGGCAAGCTCTACAGCGGCATAAGCAGTACCCTTCCCTGGAGCACCTCATAGCCTTTAAACAGTTCCGTGCCCGTTTTTGCTACCTTTTCATACAACGGAAGGAGTGTTGGGAGAGATAAGTCTCCACCATTGGGTGCCACACATCACCTTTCCAAGTCTGCGCAAAGATCAAACGTCTTTTCGGGTACCAGGTCCCAACAGCTGTCCCCAGTGTTACCATAAATGGCGAGTTACGTACCAACGCAAATGCGATTGCCGAGCACTTGGCTCAAGCCTTTGCGTCAGAGAATTACCCCCCAGCCTTTCACACACTCAGACGGCGGCTGGAAGGGAACGTCCTCTCATTCACTACACACTGCAATGAATCCTATAATGGCCCATTTACAGAGTGGGAGTTCCTCAGTGCCCTTGCATATTGCCCAGACACAGTTCCTGGGCCTGATTGCATCCACAGCCAGATGATTCAACATCTCTTCATCTGACTACAAACTACATATTTTCATCATCTTCAACCGGCTCTGGTGCAATGGCGTCTTTCCATCACAATGGCAGGAGAGCACCATCATTCCGGTGCTCAGACCCAGTAAAAACCCACTTAATGTGGATAGCTATCGGCCCATCAGCCTGACCAGCATTCTTTGTAAGCTACTGGAACGTATGGTATGTCGGCGGTTGGATTGCGTCCTGGAGTCACGTGGCTTGCTGGCTCCACGTCAGGGCGGCTTCCACCAGTGTCGCTCTACCCCTGATAATCTTGTGTCCATGGAGTCTGCCATCCAAACAGCCTTTTCCAGATGGCAACACCTGATTGCTATCTTTTTTGACTTACTTAAAGCATATGACACGACTTGGCAACATCTTATCCTTGCCACATTGTATGAGTGGGGTCTCCGGGGACCACTCCAGATTTTTATCCAAAACTTCCTGTCGCTCTGTACTTCCGTGTCAAAGTTGGTGACTCCCATAGTTCTATTCATATGCAGGAGATTGGAGTCCCGCAGGGCTCTGTATTGAGTGTCTCTCTATTTTTAGTGGCCATTAAGTCTAGCAGCAGCTGTCAGGCCCTCCATCTCACCTTCTCTGTATGCAGACAACTTTCACAGTACCTTTGTTACTGAGCGGTGCCTCCAGGGAGCCATCCACAAAGCGCAGTCATGGGCTCTAGCCCATGGCTTTCTAGTTCTCAGCTGCAAAGTCATGTCATGCACTTCTGTCGGCATCGTACCGTTCGTCCGGAACCCGCACTTTACCTTAACAACGATCCACTCACTGTAGTGGAGACATATCAATTCCGAGGACTGGTTTTTGAAGCATGATTGACTTGGCTCCCTTATCTTTGTCAGCTTAAGCAGAAGTGCTGGCAGCACCTCAATGCCCTCCATTGCCTGAGCAACACCAGTTGGGGTGCAGATCGCTGTAGGCTGCTGCAGCTCCACAGAGCCCTTGTCCAATCCGAATTGACTGTGGGAGTGTGGTTTGTGGTTGGGCAGTGCCTTCAGCATTGCATTTACTCAACCCTATGCACCACTGTGGGGGTTTGATTAGCGACAGGAGCTTTTAGGATGAATCCGGTGACCAGCGTACTGGTGGAGGCTGGTGTCCCTCACTGCAGATCAGATGTGTGCAACTGCTCGCCAGTTACGCAGCACACACTCATTCCCCTGAGCATCCGAATTACTGTCTCCTTTTCCTGCCCACCGCAGTCCATCTCCCGCGTCTGCATCCCAGATTGGGGCTAACGATTAAGATTCGCGTGCGGTCCCTTCTCTCCGAACTGGAGTCCTTCCCTTTACCACCTCTACTTGTGGTCCATTCACGTATGCCTCCATGGTGTACGCCTCGGCCGCAGCTTCGTGTGGACCTTTTGCATGGCCCTAAGGACTCCGTTAACCCCGCCGCTCTCCGCTGTCACTTCCTCTTGATTCTTGACTTGTTCTGGGGCTGTGAAGTGGTTTACAAATGGCTCTGAGCACTATGGGACTTAACATCTGAGGTCATCAGTCGAAGTGGTTTACACTGACAGCTCAATGGCTGATCGTCACGTAGCCTTTGCATATGTTCATGGAGGAAATATTGAGCAGCACTCCTTGCCAGTTCGCTGCAGTGTTTTCACTGCAAAGCTGGCGGCCATATCTTGTGGTCTTGAGTAAATCTGCTCATGCTCTCGCAAGTTTTCTCTCCCGTGTACTGACTCAATGAGCAGCCTACAAGCTATCGACCAGTGATACCCTTGCCACCCTCTGGTAGTGTCAATTCAGGAGTCCATCTATGCCCTGGTATATTCCCGCCGTTCTGTGGGGTGTGTGTGGACCATAGTACACATCGGAATCCCTGGCAACGAACTTGCTGACAGGCTGGCCAAACAGGCAATGCGGAAACCGCTTCTGGAGATAGGCACCTCCGAAGCTGACCTGGGTTCTGTCTTACACCGCAGGCTTTGGGAGATGGAATGGCATAACAGCACGGACAACAAACTGTATGTCATTGAGACTATGAATTAGTGGAAGTCTTCCATGCAGGCCTTTTGCCACAGGGAATCAGTTGTCCTCTGCCGGCTCTGCACTGGCCACACGTGGCTAACGCATGGTTACCTACTCCGTTGCAAGGACCCACCTCAGTGTCACTCTGGCTCCCAAATGACAGTCGTCCACCTCTTGTTGGACTGTTCACTTCTAGCCGCTCTGCGGCAGACTTTTAACTTTCCCAGCACCCTGCCTTCTGTGTTGGGCAACAATGCCTCCACAGCAGCTTCAGTTTTATGTTTTATCCATGAGAGTGGGTCTTACACTTCTATGTAGGTTTTAGCGCATGTCCTTAGTCCCCCTGTGTCCTCCACCCTAGTGCTTTTAGGGTGGAGGTTTTAATGTGTTGCAGAGTGGCTGCCTTTACCTTTTTATTCTCTTGGTTGACCAGCCACTGTGATCTGCTTTCATGTTTTACTCTCTTCTGTTTCTAGCATCCTTCTGTTTTCTCATCCTTTTTTGTTCCTTTTAGTGTTCATTGTCTTCCCTTCATTCTTGTGGCTTTTCCTTTGTTTCCATTTTGTGTTGTATGTTTCGCCCATTTTATTCTCACACTTGTGGCATTGTTTTATTAGCAACAAGGGACTGATGACATAGTTTGGTCCCTTCTCCTGCCTTTAAACCAACCAACCAACCAACCTGTTGCAGCCCATTCTTCCTTCCTGGACTGTGTTTCCCTCTGTTTCCCCACTCCTTCCCCTGCCTCAGTGTTCTTACTTATGTCAGCCTGGCTATGTATCATGTTTCCTATATTCCTTGCACATTTGTTCCCCTTGCCTTTTCTTTTCATCCTTCTGTTTTGATGTTCTTGCCCCTCTTTTGGGGTTTGACCTCCACTGCTAAATTTTCTCTTCATAGTGTGAGCCATTTGGCAAACTACCTCCCAAACGTCTGCGACGTACACTCCTCTCCCACCTTCCTTCTGTCTTCCTTCCCTGCCATAGCACTGTCTGCCTCAATAGGTCACCAGCACGTTATATACCCATCTGATTCAGCCTCCTGACAGTAAAGTGATCACACTTGTCATACCTGAGCTGTTGCCTCTCAACATTTGCCTAAGAGTGGTTGCTTTTACTCTGGAGCATTGGAACTCCTGCCAAAGGCCACCTTACCAGACAGCCCTTTGTTATGGCTGGGTGGCACCCGTGGCGAGAACCCCAGATCAGAGTAGGTAGCATCAGAGCAGAGGTTTTGCATATGAAATGTATCAATTGAGTGTTCTCCTAAGGCCATCTCTTAAAGTGATAATGGATCATTGAATGCTGCTTCGTATGACTGTGTCTCCTATCCTTTCCTGGATACACCCTGGGAGGAGGACCAGGCTCGCCAGTTTGAGGTGAATCACTTTCCCCACTATCTGGTTTGTACTAGGACAGATGGGCATATGTTCACTGCCATATTATTTTTTGCGGATAATATCAAACAAAAGTTTGGCGAAGTGGAGTCTGTATGTAAGAATTGGTTGAGTTCCCTATTGATCAAAACATCATCTGCCTCTGTCTGCAGCTCCTCCTGCTGGTCAACAACTTGGCAATGCCCCGGTATCCATTACACCTCACCAGTCCTTGAAAACGATCCAGGGAGTCATTTCTCATAGGGACATCATCCTTCAAGCTAATGAGGAACTCCAGACCAATCTGGAAAGACTGGGTGCTCATTTTGTTCAGCGTGTGCAGAGGGGTCGTAAGGACAACCGCACTGATACCATTGCCTTTATTGTGGTGTTTGAGGGAGATTATCTAACAGAGGTGGTCAAGGTTGTGTGTCTCTGGTGTGATGTGAAGCCATACATCCTGCCATTCATGAGGTGCCTTCAGTGCTTGTGTTTCGGGCACATTTTCCAGATATGTGGTGGCTGTGAAAACTCAGTCCATGAGGAGAGCTCCAATGTTTCACCAACCATGTGTGTAAATTGTCGAGACTGTAACTCACCAAGCTCACCAGATTACCCAGCATATAAGAAAGAAAAAGAGATTGAAGAGTATAAGTCTCTGGATCATTTCTTAGGCTTGTCACAAATTTGACAGACTTAGCCATCTGCTGATGGCTTCTACTTTTGCCTCTGTTATGACCTTTCCCCAGTCCTGTCCCCCTCTCCTCTCCACCTCGCCTGTGGTTCTCATACTCTCCCATTTGAATGCTGCACCCCCCCCCCCCCCCCCCCCCCAGCTGAAGAAGTGCTCTGCTTCTTTGGTGTCTGCTGGTGATTGGGCTTCCTTCTGGGACCCCTACCCCTGGTGTCACACAGTCTGCGTGCCCCAAGGTCGTCCGCTCTTTTTTCATTCCGGATCGTGCAGTGTCCTGCTCTTACTTTGTGATCTGCTTCCTCAACCTATGAATGAGAGGAAGAAGGAATGCAAGTCTCAGGACAATACCTCCCTCCTATCTGGTGCCCCGGAGGTGCCATTTGCCCCTCACAACCCAAGCCTGACATCTTATTTATAGATGTCACCCCATTGTCGTTGGTGACGGACGGTGACCTGGTGGTGTGTTTGGCTGTAGCCTGTTTTCCTCTCATTTGCATACCCACTCCATGATTACCGTATTTACTCGAATCTAAGCCGCACTTTTTTCCAGTTTTTGTAATCCAAAAAACCACCTGCGGCTTAGAATCGAGTGCAAAGTAGGCGGAAGTTCTGAAAAATGTTGGTAGGTGCCGCCACAACTAACTTCTGCCTTCGAATACATGTAGCGCTACACAGGCATGCTTTGCAGGCACAAAGATAAATACTGGCGCCAAAACCTCTGCGTCAGTAAATAAATTTAAAAAAAAGGTGGAAGACGAGCTTTTTCCTCCGCTGAGTTTCAACCACTGCATTTTCATACATTATCCAAGGAAGTAAATACAAATTCCGTATTGTTCATCTTCGAATGTAGCAGCATTTCAGTGTACTATGAAAATCTGACTGGCAAGACTGTTTGGGATGTTTGTCAATACGGCCAACTCTATGTTGTGAATTTTTTCCTACCTGTGAGAAGAGATGATTACAAATAGGAACTTTTATGAATCATGAATCACACGCAGTATTCTCTTCACCATAAGAATAATACGAATATAAACATTTTGCCATGTATTCTTTCGTGTTTGCTGCTACCTCATTTAAATCCTGTCTGTCTAATAAACTACGAAACTAGAGTTAGACAACAGCAACCGCGGAAGAATATACATATCATGTCATGTTTATATTCGTATTATTCTTATGCCTAATAGTGATACAGTCAGAAATGAAGCACTGCAATTGACTAGATTTTTAAATCTAAGATGACTAATTTCTGTGCAGAATGTAATGTACTAAAGAGGCGCCTGCAAAGATTTTCAAACGGAGAAAAATTTTCGCTAAACTCTCGTTCAGAACATCTTCTATCATACGCAGTCTATTATTTGGTTCTTGTTGATGGTTATCGAAGAAAGCAGCAGTGTAAGTAACAAGAAGTAGCAGTCTCTTGCCATTGTTTCGCTAATGAGACGATTCCTCTCTCTTGTTTTTTTAATTGTAAGCGGCGGCAGCGCACACCAAAGCAAGCCATGCCGCGAGCGGCGACAGGTCGTGAACACACATTACCAGAATGCGACAAACAATGCATGACACAGTACAGTAATACATTTTCAGCTTAGAGTGGCGTAAACACCTATAACAAAGAGAATGGCACTTATTAGATCAAAGAAAAATAAGCAATCAATTCAAACCAGACGAAGCACGTGGAAAAGGAAGGGTACCTGTATAAATACGGATGGAGTGCCTGACGCATAGCAATTGCTACCTGCTGAAGTTTAACTGCTAAGCTTAAGACTCGAACCAAAGTACTGTAGCTGTATTGTCATTCATTCGACCTAAATTTTGTCTCATATTACAATTGACCAACTTTGTTTCGATTTGGAGGTGCGGCCTAAAACTTCTCTCTCCCCTTGAATTTCAAGTCTCAAATTTCAGGTGAATTCGGGAAATTTTTTTTCCCTTGATTTCGAGTCTCATTTTTCAGGGGCGGCTTAGATTCGAGTGCGGCTTAGATTCGAGTAAATACGGTATGCAATGGAACTGTAGTGGATATTACCTTCATCTCCCAGAGTTGGAGTCCCTTATTGCCTTTTACTCAGCAGTTTGTGTTCTCGAGGAATGCTCACTCACCAACCCTTCGTGTTCCATGCTTTGTTGTAATTGGGTCAGCCTGTTGAGGGATTCTGATGGCATCTGCATATTGGTCCATACAGATATTTTTAGTACATCAAACCCACTTCAAACTCCATTGGAAGCAGTTGTCCTTAAGGTCCACTTGGACTGTGCTGTCATGGTTTGCAATCTCCTTATCCCTCCAGGCAGGCCACCTACACGTCCTGCCCTCTTTAAACAACTCCCTCCTCCCTTCTCCTCCTTGGAGACTTTAATTCCCATTGCTCTTTGTGGGGCAGTACTTCAATATCTAGTTGGGGCTCTTGATTGACAGATTCCTTGTGGACCACATCCTGCGCCTTCTTAATGATGGTTCCCCAACTCAGTATAGTTCCACATACAGCAATTTTTCTTCTATTGATCTTTTGTTCTCTTTGCCGCCTCATCTTTCTTCCTTAGCTGGTGCTAGTGACCACGTCCTGCTGATTCCCTCATTTCCTTCCCATCTCCCGCTGACCATGTTTATCTGCTGGGTTTTTTATTGTGCTGATTGGCCTCTATATACCTCCCAGGTCGTGTTTCAATCTTCTTTAAGTTGTTGATGAAGTCATCCGTGATCTGACTGATAAGATGATCTGTGTTGTGTGTCAGTTCATTGGTGGCTTGGTGGAACATGGCCATTGCTACTGCTATCTGTGATCATCATTGCAGCTTGCGACGTCTTAAGGGGCACCTGTCCTCTGCCGCTATCACCTTGCAGCATCTTCATGTCAAAACCTGTTACTTAATCAAACAGAGCAAACACTTATGTTAGAAATGCTTTGTCTCCTCTCAAAGTTCTTCTGTTCCTTCATTATGGGTGTGGGCTACACTCTGCATCTTCCACAGTTGTCAGTGGTGGTCTTCCATTCTATGCCTTGCTTTTCCAGTGGGCCTTTGTATAGATTTATCAGTTTGCAATGGCATCAGTGTCAGCATCCTATCCAGCTAGCTGCCTCCTACGGAAACAGCGGGGTGAAGCTTCCCATTTACATTTTACTGCTTTTGTCAGGTGGAATCTGGCAGTGAATCTTTTACTGAACGGGAGCTTCTTCTGGCCCTCTCTTCTCCCCACAAATCAGCTCCTTTCCCTGATGCCATCCATAGACAATTGCTTCAACACCTCAATCCTCGACAGTGCCAATATCTCCTCCAGGTTTTTTACAGTATTTGGCTCAAAGGCATTTTCTCATCTCAATGGAGAGGCAGTATTGTGGTTCTAGTCCTTAAGCACACCAAGGATCTGTCATCCCTCTATAGTTACTGGTCCATTAGCCTGACCAGTGGACCTCTGCAAGTTAGTGGAATATATGGTGGCTCGTCAGCTCAATTGGGTTCTTGAATCTCGGGAACTTTTATCCACTTACCAGAGTGGGTTTCATGAGAGACTGTCTCAGAAACATCGTCTGCTTCAATTGAAAACTGCAGTTTGGCAGGCCTTTTGTTGCTGCCACCATCTTGTCACAATTTTCTTTGAGCTTTGTAAGGTGTAAGGCACAGCTTGGCACCATCAAGTCCTCTTTCCACTCCATGAGTGGGGTCTTCATGGGGCCCCTCTTTATTTTTATTCACTATTTAAGAGACCGATATGACACTGTTCTGAGCTCTCCGCGGACCGAGGCGAATGTTGTTCCACAGGGCTCCGTTCTTATTGCCCTACTTTTCTGATTGTTATTAATAGACTTGGGCCTCTGCCAGGCCATTGGTCACCCCTGCTCTATGTTTGGATGATTTCTGTATTTTGGCTACCTCCCATTCGGTGGCCTCTGCAGAACGACGGCTCAGGAGTGCCATCCGGTGTGCTTCATGTGGAAACTCTCACATGGTTTTCAGTTCTGTGATTCTGCCGCCATACTACCATCAACCCTGATTAGGAGCTCTACCTCGATGCCCAACACGTGGCCATGGTCTGTCAGTTCCATTTTTTGGGTCTTCTTTTTGACAACAAACCTAGTTGGTTGCTTCAAATCCATCATCAGAAGGTTAGCTGTTTCCTTGTCCACATCTCTGGGAGTGTGGATAATTTGACCCTTCTCCACCATTACCAGGCATTAGTTCTGTCCTGTCTGAACTTTGTTTGTAGAGTTCATAGATCAGATGCTCTTCGATGCTGCTTCTCTTGGATCATGATTCATTATCATGATATCTGGTCAGTCACCAGTGACTTTCGTACTAGCCCTGTTGGTAGCCTTCTGGTTTGATTTTGTTATGCGATCTCCTTGTTTCCTATGTCATCACTATCCACTCTTCCCCTCCTCACCCCCTCCTACTCTACTCTATTCTTTTCACAGCTTCGGGCTGCCTGATTGCTACCCGCCATCGGATGGGTTTACTGGTAGTGCTTTGCCATGCTTCTGTCATGACTTCAATCTCTCCTCCTTGTCCTCTTACCCCCATTCTCACCCAACCATCATCCCCTAGTTAGTTCCTCAGCCACGGATTCAGCTGGATCTCATACGGGGCTACAAAAGCCTCCTTTGCTCCAATGGTGTTCAGTTGTTTGTTCCGAACGCTCTTATGAGAGTTTCAAGATGCCATTTTTTTTCACACTGATGGCTCTAAATCTGCCAATCATCTGGTATATATGCCTTTACATCTTCTGTTGGCATGGAACACCATCTCTCGTCTGTCATGTATTGGGTGTGTACTGCGGAATTCATGGCCATCTGTCAGTCCGTCTACTTAATTAAATGGTCCTCCCTAAGTTTTGTTTTGTACAGACTCGGTCAGTGGCCTTCAGGCTATCACTTGTTTGTTTTCCCACCATCTCTTGGTCTCTGTTATCCATGACAGTCTTGCTGATATTGGAGATGCTGCTTCTTCGGTCAAATTCCTGACAGTTCTTGGCCACATAGATATCCCAGGTAGTGAACTTGCTGTTCATCTGGCTGGGGGTGGCTCTTACCCCCATTCTCAGTGACCCCTCTGGGGGTGGATTTGCAGTTTAAATCAAACACCTTTTTGCTCAATCATGGCTCTTTGGAGGCTGCCTCCCACCCCCCTCCCCCGCACGTCCCTTTCTCATTAACAAACTTGGCAACATGAATGGGACTCTCGCCATGTGGCGTTCTTCCCTCTGCCTCTCCCATTGAGAATCTACCATCCTCTGCTGTCTACATATTGGCCATACTAGATTGATCTGTGGGTTTTTACTCAGTAATGACCCCCCTCCCCCCTCCTTTTTAGTTGCGGGAATCCATTCATGATGATAAATATTTTGCTATACCACCTCTTCCTTTTGGCCCTTCGCACTAAATGTGCCCTCCAAAATTCCTTGTCTCATGTGTTAGCAGACAACTGTTGCATGGTTTTGTCTGTCCTCAGTTTCCTTCACGAAAATGGTTTGTCCTCTCGAATATAAGCTCCTGAATTTTACTCTGGAATTTGAGTCCCTTAGTTAGTGGGGTATTGGTTGTGAGGGCCTCAACCTTGCATCCACACCAGACAGATTCTCCTTGTGTTTTCCCTACAGGTTGTCTGATCTTTTGTACTGTTCCGTTTCCCCTTTTCTTGTCTTCTTCCCCTGGTGTTCTCCCTCTTGTACAGTGAAAAATGGTATAGTGCAGGTGCCACATTGTGAGTCATGTTTCTGGGGCACCCCTGCTCTCCCCATTTCCACCCACCCATCCACTTCCTTCCTGTTCTTTCCTTTTCCTCCTGCACTGATCTGTTTTCCTTTTGTTTGTACGTTGTCCCTTCCCCTTGACTGGACTGTGCTGTTCACGCTGTGTGTGTCGTTCCTCCCCAGATTTCTACCATCGTAGATCATGGGACCAATGGCCTCATTGCTTGATCTCCCCCCAATCAACCCCTCTACCACTGCTTGCCTGGGGCTTTCAGTACTCCATCAAATTCTTCTCACAGTATTGTATCTCCCATCTCGTGTTCATCTACACCCTCTACCATTTCTTCAGTATTGCTTTCAAGTAAATCTCCCTTGTATAGACCCTCTATATTCCTTCCATCTTTCAGCTTTTCCTTCTTTGTTTAGGACTGGTTTTCCATGAGAACTATTGACATTCTTTCTCCAAAGGCCTCTTTAATTTTCCTGTAGGCAGTATCTTATCTTCTGTCTAGTGATGGATGCTTCTAAATCCTTACATTTGCCCTCTACCCATTTCTGCTTAGCACTTTTCCACTTCCTGTCACTCATTTTTTGATGTTTGTATTCCCTTTCACCTATCTCACACGCTGCATTTTTAAATATTCTCGTTTCATCAGTTAAATTCAGTATCTCCTATGTTATCAAAGGATTTCTATTAGGCGTTGTCTTTTTACCTATTTGATTCTCAATTGCCATCAGTATTCCAGCTCTTAAAGCTACCCATTTGTCTTCTACTGTGTTCCTTTCCTCTATACTCTCTAATCATTGCCTAGATTTTGTACTTGGCAAACTCGAGTGCCTTGCCTGTGAATGTGTTTTAAAAGACTTTTGATGGAGGAGATTATTACTGTCTAATAATATTTTAGCCCACTGCAGTCAGGTTTGTCCATTTTAGGAGGGCTGTCCACTCGCTGGCCCACCAGCCTGGCTCATTCTTGCGGAGCTTGTCAACACTGAAGCTGTGGCCTGTACAGCTAGGCCAGTCCCTCCCCCTCCTGTTGCTCACGAGCCGTGGCCAGGTGCTGGGCGGCAATGCACTCTCCGAAAACTATGCCTGCAAGCATTCCTCATCCACATTTTTAATGGCCATGATGTTTCATATAAACTACTTAAGTAATCCAAAGTTGGAGGACGTATTCTGCTAAAGCATGAACAGTCATAAGTACTTTTATATATCCATACAACGGATTTAATGAAATAATTGAAAAAATGTCAATTTCAAATATAATTACCACAAAACAATGTATTTGTAGAACATTCTCAAAAAGTAATAAGCAAGAAGCAAGAATAGAAATCGGGAAGCTCAATTTTTAGGGTTCCATGCCTCAGTTGATAAAATTGGAACACTCATAACTTTTTTGTCCAACTGTCTGCAGTCAGAGTATTAAGAACTATTTTTTTCAGGACTGGGTAGACATATCAAGTTGAAATTTGTCACATATTAAAATATGTGGTTCCTAGGCAATGGAAGAAATTGGAGCTTTTACATCAAGGCAGGCCAGCTCAGTCCTGCTGAGCTTGTGCCAACACTCAGGCTGTGGCTGGCCTATTCAGCCTGGCCGGGTTCTCCCCCCACACCTCCCTGTTGCTCATATGAGCTGTGGCCAGGCCCCGGGTGGGAATGTGCACTCCGTAAGATATGTCTGCAAGTACACCTCATCCATATTTGTCTCATATTTTGTTATCTTGCCAATATCGATAATGGGCAAAAATCTTTGAAATGCTTGATACGGTTGATGTACCAATTTTTTTTAAATATATAAAATTAAGTTTGAACGTAATCCTCGGTGCACAAGTACTACTCACACTTACCTGGATTTTTGTGTAACAGAAGACAGGTAGTCAGATCAGCTATACATGCCCTCAGGTGCGCACAGTGTTAGCTGATTAGCCTGCTAGACAAGGTGCAGGAGGGCCATTATGGGTAGAATGTCATGCACACTGAGTTAGCTCTGTAGTGTTTCTCACACAATGTTACAGAAACTATTCATAAAAAAAAAATTATTTGTATATTACATATAGCTTCATCTGTGAGCTACGCGATGAAGAGCCCATCATCTAGCTATGGTTATACTCATTGTGATACTGACATTTGAGTAAGATGCTGTGTGGAATTCAAAAAAGATTGCAGTGAAAAATATGGTTACTATGATTTTGCATTTGGTGCATATTCCACCATATGTTGCTGCAAATGAAATTTACTTTATCTGATTTGTCTTTAGTCTTAGGAGGTGGTCTCCATCTGTTTCCAGTCTTGAGAAATCGGAATTTGTGCACCATGTTTACTTCCAACAATACCTGTACCTACACAGAGGTTTTCCGTAAGGTATTGATCTCTCTGGTTGCCTATTGCATGTTTAATAAGACACTTGTGTTTCAAGATTCTGTCACAATAGCTATTGAAAGGTGAGTTTTGGAAAAAAGTAAACCTTTGGACAAGAAAGCTACTTCTTCAAACGATAAATGGCTAATAATACAGATAAAAACAAATCGCCAATTCTGTTGCAATTTCAGGGAAATCCTGTAACCCAGTGTATCTTTAATAATGAGCAGCTGGGATTGAAATGAGCCAAAGAATTGTGTTTTTGCACTTCTGTTATCTTTGATATATGAAAATGTACAGCAGTGTACCATCTTTCCTTTCCTATGCTTGTACAGTGAGGGAGTGAATCTTATTGCTAAAGATAACTTAATTTATCAGTAGCATTTTTTGACATAGTTTGCAAGGCTCTGCACATCATAAATGTGTTCATAACTTTAGAGTTATGAAAGAGTTTTATTGGGTCAGTTCTACCCTGCAACAAGAATGCAGCATTGTGCTATTTAAAATAATAAATTTTGTGCCTGTGTATTTGTGGATAACAAGATTACAAAAACATGATAGTCATTACTATATAGATCACTTAAGACTACATATTAAGATTAAAATAGATTACAAATATATGTAATCTGTCTTTAACACATCAAAAGAGAAGGTGAAGAACACCACTTCACTCAAAATGAGGATGGGAACAAAAAGATGCACAATATGAACTATTTTCATATTTCTCAGATGAAGAACATTCAGAAAATCCTTTTGCATTTCTGTACCAGTCATTCACTAATAAAAATACTATCAGCTATGGGATTCGTTCAAAATTGCAGCAGAATTGGTGAG
Organism: Schistocerca americana; assembly: GCF_021461395.2. NCBI lineage: Eukaryota > Metazoa > Arthropoda > Insecta > Orthoptera > Acrididae > Schistocerca > Schistocerca americana. The sequence continues at coordinate 414,973,526 of NC_060119.1, forward strand.
TTACATTTGTTTGATTTGTTAACCTTTTATCTTTTTAAGAAGCATCATCGGTTATGAGTAACAGCTATGTTTCTCTTGGTAGCTTTAATTTTGCTTCTTTCGCCAAAACAAAGTATAATTTGGACAAACTCGCTTTGCGATAGGTATTGTGTTGTAATTCAGAAACAGTGACATATTAACCAAGCAACTGGCAACTAGAGAGGTCAATAGCTTGTGGAAAACCTCATTGTTCTGGTTTGCAGTAACATGTTGTCGTTGTTGTTGTGGTCTTCAGTCCTGAGACTGGTTTGATGAAGCTCTCTATGCTACTCCATCCTGTGCAAGCTTCTTCATCTCCCAGTACCTACTGCAACCTACATCCTTCTGAATCTGCTTAGTGTATTGATCTCTTGGTCTCCCTCTACGATTTTTACCCTCCACGCTGCCCTCCAATGCTAAATTTGTGATCCCTTGATGCCTCAAAACATGCCCTACCAACCGATCCCTTCTTCTAGTCAAGTTGTGCCACAAACTTCTCTTCTCCCCAATCCTATTCAATACCTCCTCATTAGTTACGTGATCTACCCACCTTATCTTCAGCATTCTTCTGTAGCACCACATTTCGAAAGCTTCTATTTTCTTCTTGTCCAAACTATTTATTGTCCATGTTTCACTTCCATACATGGCTACACTCCAAACAAACACTTTCAAAACGACTTCCTGACACTTAAATCTATACGCGATGTTAACAAATTTCTCTTCTTCAGAAACGATTTCCTTGCCATTGCCAGTCTACATTTTATATCCTCTCTACTTCGACCATCATCAGTTATTTTGCTCCCCCAAATAGCAAAACTCCTTTACTACTTTGTGTCTCATTTCCTAATCTAATTCCCTCAGCATCACCCGATTTAATTTGACTACATTCCATTATCCTCGTTTTGCTTTTGTTGATATTCATCTTATATCCTCCTTTCAAGACACTGTCCATTCCGTTCAACTGCTCTTCCAAGTCCTTTGCTGTCTCTGACAGAATTATAATGTCATCGGCGAACCTCAAAGTTTTTACTTCTTCTCCATGAATTTTAATACCTACTCCGAATTTTTCTTTTGTTTCCTTTACTGCTTGCTCAATATACAGATTGAATAACATCGGGGAGAGGCTACAACCTTGTCTCACTCCTTTCCCAACCACTGCTTGCCTTTCATGCCCCTCGACTCTTATAACTGCCATCTGATTTCTGTACAAATTGTAAATAGCCTTTCGCTCCCTGTATTTTATATCTGCCACCTTCAGAATTTGAAAGAGAGTATTCCAGTTAACATTGTCAAAAGCTTTCTCTAAGTCTACAAATACTAGAAACGTAGGTTTGCCTTTTCTTAATATTTCTTCTAAGATAAGTCGGAGGTCAGTATTGCCTCACGTGTTCCAACATTTCTACGGAATCCAAACTGATCTTCCCCGAGGTCCGCTTCTACCAGTTTTTCCATTCATCTGTAAAGAATTCGTGTTAGTATTTTGCAGCTGTGACTTATTAAACTGATAGTTCGGTAATTTTCCCATCTGTCAACACCTGCTTTCTTTGGGATTGGAATTATTATATTCTTCTTGAAGTCTGAGGGTATTTCGCCTGTCTCATACATCTTATTCACCAGATGGTAGAGTTTTGTCAGGACTGGCTCTCCCAAAGCCATCAGTAGTTCTAATGGAATGTTGTCTACTCCCGGGGCCTTGTTTCGAGTCAGGTCTTCCAGTGCTCTGTCAAACTCTTCACGCAGTATCTTATCTCCCATTTTGTCTTCATCTACATCCTCTTCCATTTCCATAATATTGTCCTCAAGTACATCGCCCTTGTATAAACCCTCTATATACTCCTTCCACCTTTCTGCCTTCCCTTCTTTGCTTAGAACTGGGTTTCCATCTGAGCTCTTGATATTCATACAAGTGGTTCTCTTCTCTCCAAAGGTCTCTTTAATTTTCCTGTAGGCAGTATCTATCTTACCCCTAGTGAGACAAGCCTCTACATACTTACATTTGTCCTCCAGCCATCCCTGCTTAGCCATTTTGCACTTCCTGTCGATCTCATATTTGAGACGTTTGTATTCCTTTTTGCCTGCTTCATTTACTGCATTTTTATATTTTCTCCTTTCATCAATTAAATTCAATATTTCTTCTGTTACCCAAGGATTTCTACCAGCCCTCGTCTTTTTACCTATTTGATCCTCTGCTGCCTTTACTACTTCATCCCTCAAAGCTACCCGTTCTTCTTCTACTATATTTCTTTCCCCCATTCCTGTCAATTGTTCCCTTATGCTCTCCCTGAAACTATCTACAACCTCTGGTTCTTTCAGTTTATCCAGGTCCCATCTCCTTAAATTCCCGCCTTTTTGCAGTTTCTTCAGTTTCAATCTGCAGTTCATAACCAATAGATTGTGGTCAGAATCCACATCTGCCCCTGGAAATGTCTTACAATTTAAAACCTGGTTCCTAAATCCCTGTCTTACCATTATATAATCTATCTGATACCTTTTAGTATCGCCAGGATTCTTCCAGGTATACAACCTTCTTTTATGATTCTTGAACCAAGTGTTAGCTATGATTAAGTTATGCTCTGTGCAAAATTCTACAAGGCGTTTCCTCTTTCATTTCTTCCCCCCAATCCATATTCACCTACTATGTTTCCTTCTCTCCCTTTTCCTACTGACGAATTCCGGTCACCCATGACTATTAAATTTTCGTCTCCCTTCACTACCTGAATAATCTCTTTTATCTCATCATACATTTCATCTATTTCTTCATCTGCAGAGCTAGTTGGCATATAAACTTGTACTACTGTAGTAGGCATGGGCTTTGTCTCTCTCTTGGCCACAATAATGCATTCACTATGCTGTTTGTAGTAGCTAACCTGCACTCCTATTTTTTTTATTCATTATTAAACCTACTCCTGCATTACCCCTATTTGATTTTGTATTTATAACCCTGTATTCACCTGACCAAAAGTCTTGTTCCTCCTGCCACCGAACTTCACTAATTCCCACTATATCTAACTTCAACCTATCCATTTCCCTTTTTAAATTTTCTAACCTACCTGCCCGATTAAGGGATCTGACATTCCACGTTCCGATCCGTAGAACGCCAGTTTTCTTTCTCCTGATAACGACGTCCTCTTGAGTAGTCCCCGCCCGGAGATCCGAATGGGGGACTGTTTTACCTCCGGAATATTTTACCCAAGAGGACGCCATCATCATTTAATCATACAGTAAAGCTGCATGTCCTCGGGAAAAATTACGGCTGTAGTTTCCCCTTGCTTTCAGCAACATAAGAGAAGAAATTTCCTGTTTATTTTCATACTAGCAAATTCTCTTTTCAATATATGTTGAATCTTAAAAAAATTAGTGCTGGATTGAAAAAATAAAATAAAAACCATAACTTCTGCTATATCACTATATATAAGAAAGCTCTGTATGTTAACTTTGCAGCCAAATACTCTCCTCTTTGCATCCTACAATTTGCCAAAATCTTGTTTCGATATCTCAAACAGGTTACTAGATACAAAATATGTTACGAATATTTCATGCTCGTGAGCGGTTCGAAGTGAATGTGCTACATAAATTCCATTTTCTCGAGATTGGAGATAGACAGAAACCTTCTGCCATGTCTACAGGAAAATTCAATATCTTAGCTGAGTTTTATTCGCAGCAGCATATGGTGTAATATGTACCAAACGCAAAATCATAGTGACCCCTATTTTTCATTGCAAACTTTCCAAACATCCTGCAGAATCATTCCTAAATTTGAATATCACTTTACGTATGACCATTATAAAAATTTTGGGCACTTCACCATTAAGCTAACATACAAAGCTATGACGAAAGCGAAAATAAATTCTTTTTACTGATTAGTCTCAATCAAATTGAGAAAGATTGCAGGGCATGTGCTTTGATTCTGTCAGCACAGCACATTGCCAACTAATACACAGAAACCGGGCAAAGAATGCTGCGTTCATTCTGGCTAGCTGGCAGCTGTAGGGCTACGCCAGTCAACGCCACCATCTGGCTGCCATTGTGCTGCCTCATTAGGTAACAAGGGGATATTTTCTGCACTGGGTGAAGCCACATCCCACTGCTCCCCCTCGCCTGCTCGGGTAGCCCACTTTCTTTGTGCTCGCACCTTACTGAGATGCACAACAAACTCCGGTAGCAGGAGTTACAAGAGGCTTTGTGCATCATAGAGCAAATTACTATTGTAATATTTAAGGAGCCTTATCTATGAAGAGTTTAACATATTACTTCCTCCCGCAAACATCTCACCGAATGACCACATTGAGAAAAGTAGAGAAATTAGTGCTAATACGTAGGCTTACTGAGATTCACTCTTCCCATGCATCATTCACGAGTGGAACAGGGAAGACGGCATCAATTAGTGGTGTTAGAAGTACCCTCCACCACACTTCTAGGTGGCTTGTGGAGTGTGATGTAGATGTAGACAGCATGAAACGGGCAGCACTCGAGATGTGGACAATTCATGCAATGTTTAAAATGCATGCTTAACCATCAGCTGCTTTTATTTTAAACTCAAATATCAATCATTTGTCTTCTACCATCTTTACGAATAAGGGTTAAAATGGTTGAAGCCACCATATTTTATTTGTCATTACTTAAAGTGTAGAACGTGTCGTGAATATCAATAGGACACAGGACATTTAGAGGAAAACATGCTAATACTAAATGTACAGATAGCAGTGCTGAAGAGATCAGTACCTTAAATATTACATTGTAACCCGTAAAATCCAGGATAGAATGTAACAATATTATGAAAAGGAAAGTTGCTTCTCACCATATAACAGAGATGCTAAGTCGCAGATAGGCACAACAAAAAGACTGTCACAAATAAAGCTTTCGGCCAATAAGACCTTCGTCTCTCTCACTCTCACTCTCTCTCTCTCTCTCTCACACACACACACACACACACACACACACACACACACACACACACACACACACACACACACACGACTGCAGTCTCAGGCAACTGTAACCACACTGCGAGCAGCAGCACAATGCATGATGGGAGTGGCGACTAGGTGGGGGGTAAGGAGGTGGCTTGGGTGGGGAGGGGGAGGGATAGTCGGGTAGGGGTGGTGGACAGTTAAGTGCTGCAGGGTAGACATTGGGGCACGGGAGAGGTGGGGAGGTGGGTTAGTGGAAAAGGAGAGAAGTAAAGACTGGGCGTGAAGGTGGAATGAGGGCTATGTAGTACTGGAATGGGAACAGGGAAAGGGCTGGATGGGTGAGGACAATGACTAATGAAGATTGAAGCCAGGAGGGTCACAGGAATGTAGGATGTATTGCAGAGAAAGTTCCCATCTGCGAAATTCAGAAACTGGTGTTGGTGGGAAGGTTCTGTATGGCACAGGCTGTGAAGCAGTCATTGAAATGAAGGATGTCATGTTTGGCAGTGTGCTCAGCAGCAGGTTGGTCCACTTGTTTCTTCGCCACAGTTTGACGGTGGCTATTCATGCAGAGTTCCCGTACCTCGGTTATAGGCACCTGCATGGCACCATACTCTGCCAAACTATTCATGGGCCATCTAGAGGAAACCTTCCTAAACACCCAGAATCCTAAACCCCTGACCTGGTTCAGATTTGTTGATGACATCTTTGGAATCTGATAGAGGGCGAGGACACCCTATCCACATTCCTCCAGAACCTCAACCACTTCTCCCCAGTTTGCTTCCCCTGGTCCTACTCAGCCCAACAAGCTACCTTCCTAGGTGTTGACCTCAACCTCAAAGATGGCTATATCAATACCTCCCTCCACATCAAACCTACTAACCCTCAGCAATACTTCCACTTCGACAGCTGCCACCACTGCATTCCATATTAAGAAGTCCCTTCCGTACAGCCTAGCCACCTGTGGTTGTTGCCTCTGCAGTGATGAACAGTTCCTCTTGAAATAAACCGGGGATCTCACTTGAAGCCTTCACAGACTGTAATTATCTGTGATTCAGCATATCTGCTATATGGTGTGTAGCAACTTTGTTACATTGTACAGTGTAATACTTCGTCCTGATATTCTCTTCAGTACTGCTCTATGTACATTTAATATTAGTGTGTTTGCCTCTAAAAGTCCCATATCGCATATTGATATTCATGACATGCACTGTACAGGGTGTACATAAAGTCCGGGAAGACTTTCAATTACTTATTGCACAAGAACCAAACATTTTATAAATATCATACATAAGTCATTTTGAAGAGAAACCCAGTAAGTTCTTTTCATTTTTACCGCCACAGTGTAGTTTGGTAATTTGCTGATAGTCAGCACTAGTCTCAAACATGGCGAGTTCACGTGCAGAGTGAGCTTTCTCTGTGTTGGAGTTCGACAAAAACAAGTGTGCTGAAGCTGTTCATCAGATGTTTAGAGCCAAGTATTGTAAGAAGCCACCAACAAGGAAGGCCATTTACCACTGGCACAACAAATTCCTCAAAGGTATATGTTTTTTGTGCCTTGTCACGTCGAAAACTGTACGGGCCATCTTTCTTCACCAAGAGCACTGTCACCGAACATTCCTACTTGGACATGTTGCAGAAATGGCTGATGCCTCAAATGCAGTCACTCTCCATTCATCTTTCAGTAGGAAGAGGCTCCATCCCATTTTCATCATGAAGTTCATGGGTACCTGAACACAGAGCTGCCGCATCAATGGATCGGCTGTGCTACAGAAGGGGACAGCTGTTTCATGAAATGATCTGCCCGATCACCAGCTCTCACTCTGTGTGACTTTATTCTGTGGGGATACATTAAACATCTGGTTTATGTACCGCCTGTACCATGTGATGTAGCAGAGCACTGAAAGAGAATACGGGAAGCGACTGCCACAGTCGATGATGCCGTGCTGGGACGGGTATGACAAGAATTCAATTATCGTATTGATGTCTGCTGGGTCACTCATGGTTTGCATATTGAATTTTCATTAAAAAAATGCAATGTGTATGACATCTGTACAATATTTAGTTTTTGTGCAGTAAATAATAGAAAGTGTTCCCAGATTGTATGTACACCCTGTACATTATTTAAGTAATGACACATGTAATATTGTGGCTTAAACTGTTTTAAGTCTTACTTGTGAAGATAGTCCAAGACTGAAACCAGTTGATATTTCAGTTTAAAATGAAAGCAGCTGATGGCCAAACTTGCATTTTATACATTACTTGAGGCTGCTGATAGCTTCCAAAAATGTTTAATGCACACAGTTTCACAAATCTAGAGGGTGTTAGTGTAACTGTGAATATCACACCTACTTAAATAGATACTGGCCTTCAAATTCGACTGCCTCACTACCAGAAGAAGAAATTAAAATTATGTGACAAGAAATAAAAGTTGCTCAGTGTTTGTTATGGTTGAAAGATTTACTTAAAGAAAAACAAATGATAGAGCCAACAGGAAGGCAAGAAACAGATGGGAGAGCAGATATGGCTCTTGCCAGTGTCAGAGCAAAACAGAGACAGTGCAAATAAATATAAATGACAGAACTATCTTCTAAAGTCAATGTTTTATGCTCTACTACATGGCCTCCAGTCACAGAATGTAGTCAGTGAATGTAGCCACATCAAGAAAATAATAAAGCCAAAAGGATATTGATTTGACACTGTCGTTTTCCACTCATAAAAAAGTCTGTTTTTCCCAGCAGTCCATTTAGGTAAACAGTACTCCTGTAACTCGACACATCAGATTCAGATAAAACCACAAGCTTTTGGTTGTGGAGGCTACCACTGAAAGCTGGAGACTTTATTCCAATCCAAAAACCTCACCTGAGCTATTTCTTCAGATTACTTCTTTCCTTCAACTATCTAAATGTCCATCCATAATATACTCAGTCCATTGTAATTGTGATTGTAATTGTGATTAAACAGTGTTCACAGTATGTATGCATTATTGCTCAATACAGTGGTCCTTGCTAGATTACATCCGCCACAAATCAGTGACCTCAAACAATACTCATTAAAAATACTGAAGAAATGTCAGTTCCGTTTGTTCTACAATACTGCCATACGAAACTGCAGTGGCTGCTGTCCTTTTTTATTGATCAGTTTTTCATCTGACAGGCATAAAAAATGTGTTCACATGCTGTTTTCTCTGTGGGTCAGGGCATACCATTTCCAACAGCTCCCTGGGTTCATTAATGGAGTTCCCCATGCTGGGCCAAGTAACATAACAAGCCCAAGATCCTTGTTACTGCCACTCAAACTCAGTCACACCATGTATGACATGTTTACGTGGTTAATTTATTTTTCAGATAAATAATTTGAATATTCTCAACAGCTATGTTTATCGGATAATCACACCTTGTGTTAGGTGCAAATAATGCGAAATACTTGTGGAATGCCACAACTTTACTCATCAGAAATGGCAACTGAAATTTCGATGATCAGTAGTTTGTATTTCTTCTTAATTTTATGCAAGTCAGTGACACTTGGAGACAGGTTACAGCTAAGCAATCTGCCCATCTGGAGAAGACGGGTGATGGTGTCTCTGTAGGCTAGCAAGTCACTCGGCGATTGCAGCATGTGCCACAATACACAAACTGTTGTCAGCCCGCCCGGCTGCCCATTACAGCGGAGCCCAGCGTGCTGGTCTGAGCCAAGCAGGCACCAGCAGACTGTTGGGCTGAGCCCACTGCCACCAGTGAACCAATCCCGTCCAAGTTGGGCCAGCACAGTTGGGTGGTGAGGGATGTGTGCCTGTGCCACCCGCCCCCCTCTCTCCAGTTGTGCAGGACTATTTGCTGCACAATGAACGTTAAGTATGAATTTAAAAAAAAAAGACCAATTGTGCAACATATTGAGTATTAAGTCTTAAGTCTAGTGTACATTAAAGCCAATGAAAGATAACAAGATGGAATAAGCATCAATGAAGAATTGGTTAGTGTTCACTTTTGACTGATTTTTACCTGTTAAACAAGAATTTATACTCGAGTGGAAGTGAAAATGAAAAAAATGACTCAAAATATGAGTGCCTCTGAATGTTGAATTTTGTTGTTTGGACCTAAATCATCATCTTGTAGCTTACAATGCAAGTCATTGTCGTGCAGGTCAGTGACACACAAATGGGACTATTGTATATGGTTAGCATGTGTTTTGTGAATCTTCTCATCGTTTTCTGGAGTTCTCATTCCAAAACAAACTAGTATAGGAGTCATAAAAACTTTCTCAGATCAGTCCATTGCTCGCAAAATACATGTAAATAGTAGAATATGACATAAAAGAGGGCCTGTACAAATAGCTGACTGTAAGAGCAAATTTTTGTAGTGTTTACAAAAAAATGTCAAAATGAAAAGCACACAGACTTCTTCTGACAATCTATTGAAAGGCAAACAACTAACAGAATGTGGGTGACCGCCTATGAATGTGAGCTATACGTGAAGAAATATTGTTAATCCTTAGCTCATCTCATTTACATCCAAGAGAACACCTTCTTTGCTAGTGTTCAGATCTCTTTGCTGTAGTGGAAAGCAGTGTTAATACAAATTGTTACAGTTCCTAGTGCCTTCCTTAATTTGCGTAATCTTGCATCTAGGTCTTTCAAGGATATGTCCCATACACCCACCCAGCACATGCCATTCCAGTCCTATCGTGGACATAATCTTACCCCATCAGAAGCAAGGACACGTGTGAAAAGTCATCGTATACTAGTTCTGCTGTAAATTATGCACAGTGTGTAAGCTCACCAGTCAAATGAATGGCCATTGACAGACTGACACAATAGCAAAGCTTGCTGTGTAATTTTTTACTGAAGGAAACACAAAGAAATGGTTTGTCGTGCAGAATTTGAAACCATATTTAATGGTTGTCATAATTATATCATTACACTAAATATTTTTTAGATTCTACCTTGTGCAAAAAACAATTTCTTGGGTTTTCTGCACTCAAATATGTTTTGGTGCAGTTTCACAATTATCAGTGGATTTCTCTTTTACTTGACAGCACGATGATAAATCACCAAAACCTGGGTGGGTGTAGAAAGAACAGGAAATTGTTTTGCTCAAGGTGGCCCCACCAAAACATTTATTGTTAAAGAAAACTCAAACGTGGTGAATGTAATCTAAAAAACCCTCAACATGAATTTAACTCTTTCTGAAAGATCTGTGTTATAGTACCATTTTTTGTTGGTCTTCTCACTCATTTGATATGGCTCTGCTATGGATTCCTCTTATGCCAAGCTTTTTGTCACAGAATAGCAGTTACACCTTATGTCCTCAATCATTTGTCATACGTATTATAGTCGGATGAAGAGCCAGAAATGGGCATTCTACATAGACTTTCTCGTGCACTCTACATAATTGCTAAGTTTTATCTGTTGCCTCAAATATTTCATCTGATAAAATATCCCTTGTAGTGCTTTACAATAATTAGTGTCTTGTGATTGTGCATAGCTAATGTTTTGAGTGTAATTTTCTGCATTCAGAAGTAACCTGTAATGTTCGCAGTTTAAATAGAAGAATTCTTAAAATATGTTAGACTTAAATATGTAAATGCCGATGAGGACAAGCAGTATAAGCTCTTCCTTTGTTGCAGGGCTCAACTCGGGCTTTCCCTCCCCACCATCCACTAATTCCTGTGGATTATCAGTTGACAGGACAACCAGTGTTGATTGGAGGTACCATGGGGACCTGCAGTTATGTTTTAACTGGAACTGAACAGGGTATGCGAGAAACCTTTGGCTCAACCTGCCATGGTGCAGTAAGTATTGAAGCTATTTACTCGTGAAGATTAAGTCTTAATATTAACGTGACAAATTTCATTATTATTTGAAGAGTTTCACAGCTTATACGAGTTAAGATTGATTGTGAAGACATCAAATTTTGGGAAACTAGTAAAAAGTCGTTCACATTTCATTTTTATGTACCCATTGCCAATTGGAGAAGCTTCAGTATAAGTACTGGTGGTAGGTCACTAACTTTCGTGCATATGCAGGAAAAGAGAAAAAATGATAGTCAAATATTTCCAGGCTTGAAATAAGGAAATTTTTATATTGACATAAGAGTATCGCTTGTACATTGTGGGGCAAATAAGTGGCCTGGAGAACAATTCTAGGGTACAAAGAAACACAGCAGAGGAAAGGAAATACAGTACTAACCTGACTACAGCAGATGTTGAAAGTGACCACCATTCATCTCTTGGCACTTTCAGGCCCTTGTCAGCAAGTTGCTGAAGGCAGATCGAAGCTCGACTGCTGGAATTGCTAAACTCTCATCCCCAATGTTCTGCTGCAGTTCTTGAAGACCATAAGAGTGGTTGAAATATGCCTTAGATTTGACTGTTACGATACAAATTAGATTCGAGGGCTCCCCATACAAACCAATCACACACTATAGATCACATGATTTGGGTGACCAGCTAGGGCCACAACCAGACTCACATCTGCTAACAACAAAGATGCAAGGATTGCATAAATGTGTTCAAAGGTCCCTCTGGTTGTATGGGCAGGTGCTCCATCCTGTTGCAAGTAACTGCAGATATTTTCCTTCTCTGTTAATGCTTCCAGAAATGGTTTTAAAACATTGGAAAGGTAACTCCCCGAAGTCAGTATCTGATAAAAGTAGATTGGAGCAATAATGCTGTGTGTAGACACTTCAAACCAAAACCTTATGCCCTGATCATGCAGTGATTATGCACATTATCCACTGCCCAGAAGCCATGATTCTGTAGTTTGAAATAACCACTCAGGTGAAACCAGGGTTAATGAGAGAGTGAGAATGGATCCATGTTGAGTGATGTGGGCTGGGCAAATGCCCAGTGGGCAGGATATTTGTAAAACTTCCTGGCAGATCAAAACTTTGTGCCGGGCCGAGACTCGAACTCGGGACCTTTGCTTTTCGCGGGCAAGTGCTCTACCAACTGAGCTACCCAAGCACGACTCACGCCCCATCCTCACAGCTTCACTTCTGCCAGTACCTCGTCTACTACCTTCCAAACTTAACAGAAGCTCTTCTGCTAACCTTGCAGAACTAGCACTCCTGAAAGAAAGGATATTGTGGAGACATGGCTTAGCCACAGCCTGGGGGATGTTTCCAGAATGAGATTTTCACTCTGCTTGGGTAGCTCAGTTGGTAGAGCACTTGCCCGTGAAAGGCAAAGGTCCCGAGTTAGTCTTGGCCCGGCACACAGTTTTAATCTGCCAGGAAGTTTCATATCAGCACACACCTCTGCTGCAGAGTGAAAAATCTCATTCCAGGATATTTATAAATGGGCATTTGCATGGGAATGTGCCCAAAGCAGTTTAAAAAAAGTACTTTTTAAAGCTTTTACTGCTGGCATGTATAATTTACACACAAAAATATGGGGTGGGACAGTATTCCAGATATTGAAAGTTAGTAAATGTTTATACTTAAACCGATGTATATTGTTCATTGCCTTTAATACTAAGAACAAAAGGAAAGGAGAGAAGCTTTTTCCCCCTCTAGCATTTCAACGTGATGTACCAAGGAAGGGTGGCATGTTGCTGACAGCTGCTTATCATTTATCATGTCTTCTCTTCTTTTCACCAGCTCTCTCTCTCTCTCTCTCTCTCTCTCTCTCTCTCTCTCTCTCTCTCACACTCACTCACTCACTCACTCACTCACTGACTGAGGAAGAGGAAGAACAACTGGTGAAAAGAACTGGTGTGTCTCTGAGACACTCAGAGAGTTGCTTTGTAATGATTATTGATAGCAAAATTATTGCCAAATATACTGAACAGCTGACATGTGTTTCTTGATGACAAATGTATTCTTAAATGTTAAATTGCTTTCAGTGAAGAAAGAACAAATGCTTTGTCAGATGTAGTGACATTTGAATCAGACTATGGTCTTTTATTTTCCTCATTACTTAATCTACGTCCGTATGACTTGACTGTTGCAACGATAAAATTGACCTCATTAAAGATGTAGAAAGTTAAGTTTACTGTCCAATTTATTTTCACTAACATCTCCCCCCTAATTCCCAAGCAGCTTCTTCATCTTGATTACTCAACCACTGAAGAAGCAGTGGTACAAAATATCAGGTTAAATTTTTTTTATAATCACCACTTATCAATTAAGCTTCAAGTGCATAAATGCCCAGGTATTTATGAATTTTGGGCTTTTGCCCAGGCATTTATCTTGGGCATTTGCCCAACGGCATACCCAGGGTCTGAACTGGGGGTGGGGGAGGGGGGGGGGGGCAGGTCACATTAGTCTCAGGAAACAAGGACTCGAGACAACATGCAGTACTTCTTATTAAATAAAACAGTAAACCAGTGAAAAACTGCTTTAAATACACATTTTAATTACAAGAATGCACTTGTACAATCCGAGAAAACGTGCAAAGCAGCATTTCTTATTAAATAAAACAGTAAACTAGCAAAAAAACTGCGAATATCTTCTGGGGGGGGGAGGGGGGGCAGCTGCCCCCCCCCCCCCCTGCCCCGCCCTGCCCCTCGCTGGGTACGCCCATGCATTCGCCCCATCTTATAAATGCCCAGGCATTTTACACCATTATTCATGTCCAAGCCATTCATTGTTACCTGTATGAAAAGCCACTCTGAAAAGTGGAAGCTCTGAAAAGCACATGTTGTGTTAATGCTTGAACAAGACACTTGGCATGGAAGTGTCTGCAGGTCCAGGTGAGTATTCATCTGCATGATTGATGTAGATACCATGCATGAAAACCAGGTTCTCAAATCTGATCATTGAGTTGTGGATTTCTGGCACATGTTGAAAATTGTATGTTTCTATTTTTGTTACAGTATCATGCACTGATTAAAGTTAACATTTATCAAACACATGACAACAAAGTAACTATTAAGATAAATTTCTAAGAATAAAAAACTTGTAAAAACTTTCTCCATATCCTCAGTTTAAAGGTTTCAAAAACTTAAGTTATATAGCATAAAACGTACATTACATATTTACTTTCACGCTACCGTACTCTATTTCTACTTCAAAGCAGATGCTATGCTTCAAACTTCCTTCATCCATTAGCTCTAAAACTGTGGCGACATGAAAGTGTGCATTCAGCTCCTTCTTGACAATTTCACAGACCCCATTGTTGCTGTGTCAGCCACAGTTTCTGCACTGTTTGTGTAATTTAAGTCTGTAGTTTCCCATCAAATACTTTCCTGTTGCTCAGGTACATCATTTTACACATTCTAAAGTCTCACACACATACTTTAGAGGTTTAGTTCACAAATGTTAACCTTTTTGTAAGAACACTGCTGCCTATTGCTGGTTGTGTGATTCACTGTCTAATATTTTTCTCTTAAACTAGTTGACAGTTCTATTTACATGTTCATGTAATTTATTTTCCCCCCATAATCAAATGTCACTGTGTCTAGCATAATCAGCATCGCTGTAACATTTAGCACTAGAGGCTTCAGTCCTTCTGTAATGCTCTCTGCAACTGTTAATATAGTGTTACTAAACGAAAGTGATCTCTTCATGTCCATCCTGGTCTGAATGATTGTTTTTCGTCCGACATGCGGCGTTTGCTTTTATTAACATATACTAGTTGACATAAATGCACTTGTTGGAATTACTGACTTGCAACTGCAGATAATAATTGAATCTGAAAATTAATAGGCAACTGCACACTTAATATAGTTGTACTTTCCACAAAGCTCGTAATTGGACTTTAAAGATTGAAAAGCAGTATTGTTTTTCTATTGTAGAATATAAGTGGGCCAGGACAGTTCTCTTCTAAATTATATTTTCTGAGAAATTTAACATCAAAGATGTACCAATATTTTTGAGGCCTTGTTTAAATCGTAAATTTTTGGCAATTTACGTATACATCTTGTACCACTAATACTCTTGTATGCCTATGCTAGATGTAAGTTTCTTCCTTCAAAATATTGTTAACTGTACTTTCAGGTCAAACTATTACATGCTTTAATCATGTTTATCTGCATTTCATTTGCTCATATTTTGCAAAGATACTAAATGTCTCCACAATGATGTATCAAGTAAGTGTAAAGGGGTGAGTTAAGACTTCTGTTAACTCCCACCCACAAAGTTAGTTGTATATGCACATGGTATACAGGTAGATGAAGTGGTAAGTTTTGTTGTACCTCACCTAATATTGGTATTTTGATTGACAACAAGTTTTGCTTCTAACTGAATTAATTTAAGGAATTGGAACATGAGTAGCTAGGTAACAAGTAGACAGCCGTAGAAACATATGACTATTGGAAAGACAGTTCCTTGTACAAATGGTAGAGACCTTTGGTGGGAGCAGAGCTCAGATGTTAAGCCAGTAATGAGCAAAAATGGAAAGCCAAAAGTTGAAAGGAGTAAGTGCAGGATCTATATAAGGGAGTAAACAACATTCTCTCAATTGATATACTAATTGGTAGACAAATAATCCATGCCATGTGTTTATAAACTATATCTATAGCTTGTAAGTTTTAAGTATTCTGTACCTTGTTCCTCAGTTACTGTGTGTCCAAGACTAAATCTTGAATGGTGGCTTGTGAAATTGGGTGATTAGACATTTGTATTAAATACTCGTGATACATTGATAACCATTGGATTAGTGGTTTTTCCTACTCATCTGTACTTGTTGTAGGTGATCTCTTAACATTTTATTCTAAAAAACTTAAATTTGTAAAATTTTCTTTTTAATTAGAGTTTCGATTGAACAGAACGTTTGTTTCAGGGTAGAGCCCTTTCTCGGGCGAAGTCACGACGTAACTTGGACTACCAAGATGTCCTCAATAAACTAGAAGAAATGGGTATCTCAATTCGAGTTGCTTCTCCAAAATTGGTTATGGAAGAGGCACCTGAATCATACAAGAATGTGACTGATGTTGTTGATACATGCCATGAAGCAGGTATTAGCAAGAAGTGTATCAAATTACGACCAATTGCTGTTATTAAAGGCTGACCGCATGCCAGTTTTTCAAAAAAAGTGTCTGAATACAGTAAAGTATGTGTTACTGCATTTAAAATGCTGCATTTCAGTATGTGTGACTGAATGTAAAACATCATCTGTGATGAAGATGCAAGAATTGTTTTGAACTTTAAGTTATTCTGTACTTACCCACTGATAAATTGAAGTGTTAACCAAATTGAAAATTTTATTTTCTTATCCCACTAACTATATTTTGTAAACTATTGATATCTGAGTTTTCAGTCTTTTACCTTCTGATTTCTTAAATGTAAAATAAAATCCTCATGTAAGGTTTTTTTTTCCACTACAAATGCTGTTGCAGAAGACTTCCTAACAAAGTTTCATAGTTAAAGACAAAAAAGGTTAGGCTTTCACTAAATTGAAAAGCCATGCTACTTACTGGTGTTTAAAATGTTGGTAAGTGTCCTCGTCAAGACTGTACTAGTTAACAGACCTTAAGAAAATCTAAGACGTTAAAGAAGAAAGATATTTCTTTGTTATTATGTTACAATACATATCACAATGCTCCCAACTGTGTAGTGTGGAAGAATGTTGTAGATCACACTGTGAAATGTAAGACACTTCTTGACATTTCAAGTTTCACACAATAGGGACTTAAATTTACGGTGCCATAAATGGTACAGCTAATGTGATTGCTTTGTTCCTTGCTTACTGTCTGGCCACTTCATCAGTGCAGTGAATTTGTATAGGCATGTTCTTGTGCCTTTATGGGATTATTTAGAACCTAATATCCAGAAAACTGTAATAAAATGTAATGATTTGCAAAAAAATTGAAAAATAATAATGTAGTGGTAAAAAATAGTATCCTAAACTTTTATGTTTTTACAAACTTTTTGGTCCCATGTTTCACTGGCTTCAGTTGCTCATCAATGTACATCATATAATCAATTTATTTTGTGAAATTAATCTAAAATGGTTAAACTTGTTTCCAGATTTTACTTTACTGTCTAACTAGCAAGTTGCCTACCATTGCTTGAAAGTTAACATTATAAAGAAACTGTGCTTAAACATATATAAAATAACAGATGTGACAGCTATTACTGAGAGTAACTTTGGAATGGTTTTGTGTAATATGAGGAAGATGCTGTTCTCAGTAATGTGTTTTGCAGATTTATGAAATATGTTGGCTTATTGAACAAGCAAAAGGTCTACAGCTGTTAAATGCAACAGCCAGCTCAGCCTATAAATTAACAAAAGTAAGCAAAAGGGTAATTGAATGATTGGAAATACTAATGGCATTGTGAGTCATGTAACAAATGTGGAAATGTATTATACTTGGAAAGAAACAGAACCAAAACATCGGTGACATGATGCTCTGATTGAAACAGGTTATGAGATTCTCATTCTGATATTACGTGTAACATTGAGCCAACTGTGTTAAGTTAGTGATTGGACATATAACAGTGTGCAGAAAGATTAATCATAAATTACTTTGTTTTATAACATCGTAAAATTGTAATTGATTGTGCCACTTCAATTTTTGTGGACTGTAGTATGGCATGTAATGGATTCAGTATGTATTTGTATTCTTTGAGTGGCACAATCAATAGGTATTCACACAAACACAATGTACTTGATCACGAAGTTGAAAGCAGCAGCTACTTGCATCATTCTAAAACAAAGAATGTTTTGATTGTCTGCTTCTCTCTCCAACTAATTACAAATCCCCTGTGTCTGTTGAGGCATTTTCTTGTAAGTTTCAAATATTAAAGTGTTGGCACATTTAATAACTGTGCAATTTCTTGAACATTGATCCACATTAACTAGAAGCTTCAGTTCAGACAAAGAAATAAAATCATTTGCAAAGATAAAGTTTTGTTAATTGAAAGATATGGAAGATATATTTTGCTTTTTGGTCTACATAATACTGTTTTCCCAAAAAAATTGTTTTCAATTTATATTTACTCTCATCTAGTCACATAAACAAGCAAAATATGCTGCAGTTGCAATTTTATTAATTCGGTAAGTAGAAGAAATCTCAGTACACCATAAGCACAGGGGACAAAAAATTAGTCCCCCCCGATCCCTTGGGAGACATAATGCTAATATTGTGTAACACTCTTCTAACCATGACAGTGCCTTCAGTCTGGTGATAGTGTCCACAAGTTTCCTCAGGTATGCCACTTTCAACTGACACCACACTTTGACAAGATCCATTAGAGCTACCACATTGTGGGGATGTTGCTTGCTATATTTCACAAGCTGTTCAAAATACATTTTTTATTGGCTTAAGATAGTGTGATTTGGTGCAACAGTTGACATAAATTCACTTGGAAACTGGTTGAAAGGGACCTGCATTCACTGAAAGCAGCAATTCCTATAGTTTTCCAAACCAACTAGCATTTACAAGGAGTGACACCTGTCCATGGTCTGTCAGTTAGGGTTTTTTGTGACCACTATTCTTACACTGTTATGTGGCTGCGAGTGGTACTCCTGGTAGACATATCGGACATTCCACATTGTTAGACCAAAAACTCTTCATTTACAGTGTGGTCATTACCTTATCTAAATACAATAGCTTCTTTTTTCCCATGTCTCAATGTTTACTCCTGTTACTGCACTGACCATACAACCAATAGAAACACACTACTTCAATGCCAATGACTTACACCAGAAGGGAAGTATCCCGGGACCAGCTCTACGCCATCTACAGCTCTCCAAAGTGAACATTTTGGTCGTTCAAAGGGGACTAACACTTTGTCCAGTAAGCTCATAACCTAATATGTGAAACTTGCCTAGTAAAGATAATATAAGTGTGGAAGGTAGTGCAGTAACTTACATACCAGTGGGTTCTCTTTTGCTGTGCCTTCCCCACTTTAACCTTGCTCTTCCTGAGGAAAGAGCAATTACTTCCAAAAGCTAGCAGAGTGTATGTACTTCCATGGGCATCAGTTGGCAGTAAAAACTGTACGGGGAGACAAAGGGATGAATACAGTAAGTAGGTTCAAATGGACAGTGTAGGATGCAGTAGTTATTGAGGTGAATCTTGCTCAGGATAGAGTAGCAAGGAGAGCTGTGTCAAACCAGTTACTGAAGATGATATTTATACTGAAATTCTGGCTTGTTTTTAGTTTTTTGAGTGCATTTTGTTTTTGATATATAAACCATTGTCCACTTAAAATGGTCTTCTTCTGCTACCTTTCAGCAGTGTGTTTTTATGGATGCAAGTTGTCAGCATGTGACAGGCTACTTATCAGGTAGCACAAGGTAAAGGAGCTATTGCTAACAGGACATAGAAATGTCTCTTGTAACTGTGTTTTACTTCTGGCTGCTAACAGGCAAAGCTGCCCAAGATTTCCTTTTTTACTTGGTTGTAACAGTGTGTGGTCATACAACAAACTTATGCTGTGCATTAAATGTTTTGCATTTTTCGCAATGCCTGTGTAAAATAAGAAAGCATTTTAGTGGGAAACAGATTTCAAAAGTCATGTGGAACTACAGCGAAAACAAGATGCCATTGCTAAAAAAGCTATGCAGTACCTTGGAAGGGCAACTTTGATATTTGCTAATGGAAAGACATTGAGAAATTGCTTGTAAAGGGGCAAAAACCCACCATAAAGTGAAAACTGAAATATGGTGAATTGGATGATGCTTTAATCCAGTGGATACCTAAACTTAGAGCTGTGTAAATTCCTCCAAGAGGACCAGTAATTCAGCAAACTCTGCAGATAATGTTACAGAGAAGAAAACTGAATATTTTACTGTGTCAATAGATTAAAGGGGCCATTCTAGAATTAAGTGAAAAAATCTACATTGAGTCCAAATCCATTAATGAAGAATTTACTGTGTGCAAAAGTGTCTTAAGAGTCCTGACAGGACTGTATGACCAGTGACATTTAATGTTGACAAATTTTGACCTTTAAAAAGGCATACCTGACAATCCCCCACTGTATAAAATGAAATTGGCTACTGTGAGCAGCTCAGCAAAGACAGTGATGACAGTACATGCTTCCACCTTTGTCAGTGGGTCAGAGAAACTGAAGTTGCCACTTATCAGTAAAATTGCAAATCTCTGTTGCTTCAAAAACATGTAAACTGCCATGTGAGTACACAAACCAGTGTCAAGTCTGGATGACAGGGGTCCTGTGTATAAAATGCCTGAGTGTTAAAAAGTGCAAAACTGTGCTTCTTGTCGGTAACTGTGCTGCTCACCTGATGTTTCACTGGAAGATGTCTGCCTTCGTTCCCATACTGCTGGTAAACTTCAGCCATGGATGAAGGAATAACAGAAGTGAACATTCGAAAGTTTTGTCACAGTGTCTTATATGATGGAACCTACAACCCATTTACATACCTAGATCTGCAAAACCATTGAATCTCATAGATTCTCACTTTTATTTGAGCTGCATGGGATGATGTGGACTGTAGTCATCAATAATTGTTCCTAGAAGGCTGATGTTTATTAGTTTCGTGGGAGGTGTGTGTGGGTGTGCACAAGACTGCCTGATACATTCAGTCAAAGACGTATTGATGGTCAACATTGATGTGAACAATCCCAATGACAAAAACTGGAAGGCAGGCCACAAAAAACTCGAGACATCCATTTGCGAGGCTATTTTGGTTGATAACATTATAACTTCCTATACACAGGACTTCGATGATGAATGGTTTTGACGGTGCAATAGAGGTGTAATGCAAATCAAAACCTGTTCCTTTAAAACAGTACTATATATGATTGGTCTCATTCACAGAAACATTTTCGCAGGAAACATTGAAGTGCCCTATGGCATTCACTGTAAAAACACTACGTAAATGACAATGTAGACTGAACCATTGGATACATCAGTTCATTTTTTGTTTCTTCTCAAAAAAGCTGTTTGTATTTTAGTGCATGAATTAATTGTTTTTGTTGTGATTATGCATATGTTTTTAGAGTTCCATATCTGGATTATGCATATGTTTTTAGAGTTCCATATCTGTCGGTAAAAACAGAACCCTTATAGGATCACATTGTTGTCCATTTGTATACCTGTCACTCTGTTTAAAACCCTTTTTTCTGATGGAATGGGTAGCTGTATCAAGTTGAAATGTCACATGCTGAGGTATATGGTCCCTCCTCGGTGTAAAATATTGAAGCTTCTAAGTCAGTGCAATCAAGATATGGCCAAATGTCACATAATTTGATACACTAACTTGCTCATCAAAACCTGTATGATACTTCCTGTTGACCTAGAATCGTGAAATCTGGCAAGAAGAAAGGTTCCCCAGTGCAAGTGGAGGAAAAAATTGGAAAATTGTTAATTTGTAACCATCACATGAAAAAAAATTCAGATTTAACTTAAGTATGCTAGACAAAAAATATCAGTAGAAATGTTTCAGAATTTGCCCATTGGTAGATATTCAGGAGTGATTAATGCACATAGATATGGCATTTCAAGTTGTATGTGAAACACATTCACAGACTGAATTTACATACAGATACAACTTGAAATGCCATATCTACATGCAGTAATCACTCCTAGATATGATGATGGATAAATTCCAAAATGCATGATATCAGCAATGAAGTCATTCTTGCCTGATGTTAGACTTTCACCAGTCCAATCCAGCCAGCTTGAATGCAGAACTGCTGATTATTATATCATAATGATAGTGTGCCTCCTGCATGACCATATGTCATTTGTATATTACTGAAATTAAAACATTCTCAAAACTTGGAATTCCTAGAACTGATGTCTTGCCAGTATCAATGTCAATAACAAGCAAAATGTGGAAACCTCAGTGCACGAGTCCTACTTGCACTTGACTTATATGAGGAATGGCTTTAAGCAGTTGCATGTTTGCATTATTTTGTACAAAAGAAACTATTGTGGTGCTTCCTGCTATAGATATTTTCCTGCTTAATGCACACTTTATCTATTCCCCCTGTAGGGATATCAAGAGCAATAATGCATATATTACAGGGAGTATGGGACAGTTCTGTAACAGCACAAAGGTTGCATGATTTCCTAGCTTCTGTTAACATGTTCACTGTGGTCACCAGTGCGGGCCGCTAACGCTATAGGTGGACACTTGTAAGCGCATATGAGCTGAGAGCTGAAATCATACTCCTGCGAAACCTGCAAGGTCATGTTGTGCACATACATAATATTGACAGCGAATATAACGTCTGCGCAAGAGGTGGTCCTAGATACAGAAATACAGGTACACTTTAGCTGCATGCCAATCATGTGATAAATGCTGCATGCTGTCTGATGCTTATAAGTGTCATATGCAGTTATTGCAAACTGGAAAGAAAATGCAATTCAAACAAGTGATAAATTTACTCCATTGAGAAATAATTAGTCTGAAAACACCAAAAGATTTATCAAATGGAGAAAAACAGGACTGATCTGCAATGTCGTGCTATGGAAACCCAATCCCATGTAACAAATAAGTTTGCAAGGTATAGAGGTGATGTTTTTATAGCAAACTACAAATAAGTCCACATATGGTACAGAAACATTATGCTCTGAGCAATCAATGTAACATTTTTACTTGGCTACCAAATAAAGCAAATACAAACACTTTACAAATTAGACATGAACAGATCTTCCCTTAAGATACGACATCCCATTACATTACGGATGTGTAATTGTGCAGTAGCTCAAACAGAATCCAGGTTTGTTTGGACACATTATGCACCCGTATGGTGTATTTGTACACTTGCCCCGTTCGGCGCATGTTGTTAATCGCTTCCTCATAACTTGCTTCTTCCCTTCAGTTGCGTCCCACTTTTGCACAATGTGTGTGTCTTTGCGGTATTTATATATAAAAATAAAGGTGATGTGACTCACCAAACGAAAACACTGGCAGGTTGATAGACACACAAAAAAAACACAAACATAAACACAAAATTCTAGCTTTCGCAACCAACGGCTGCTTCATCAGGAAAGAGGGAAGGAGAGGGCAAGACGAAAGAATGTGGGTTTTAAGGGAGAGGGTAAGGAGTCATTCCAATCCCGGGAGCGGAAAGACTTACCTTAGGGGGAAAAAAGGACAGGTATACACTCGCATACACACACATATCCATCCGCACATACGTAGACACAAGCAGACATTTGTAAAGGCAAAGAGTTTGGGCAGAGATGTTAGTCGAGGTGGAAGTACCTAGGCAAAGATGTTACTGAATGACAGGTGAGGTATGAGCGGTGGCAACTTGAAATTAGTGGAGGTTGAGGCCTGGCGGGTAACGAGAAGAGAGGATATACTGAAGGGCAAGTTCCCATCTCCGGAGTTCTGACAGGTTGGTGTTAGTGGGAAGTATCCAGATAACCCGGACGGTGTAACACTGTGCCAAGATGTGCTGGCCGTGCACCAAGGCATGTTTAGCCGCGGAGTGATCCTCATTACCAACAAACACTGTCTGCCTGTGTCCATTCATGCGAATGGACAGTTTGTTGCTGGCCATTCCCACATAGAAAGCTTCACAGTGTAGGCAGGTCAGTTGGTAAATCACGTGGGTGCTTTCACACGTGGCTCTGCCTTTGATCGTGTACACCTTCCGGGTTACAGGACTGGAGTAGGTGGTGGTGGGAGGGTGCATGGGACAGGTTTTACACCGGGGGCGGTTACAAGGGTAGGAGCCCGAGGGTAGGGAAGGTGGTTTGGGGATTTCATAGGGATGAACTAAGAGGTTACGAAGGTTAGGTGGACGGCGGAAAGACACTCTTGGTGGAGTGGGGAGGATTTCATGAAGGATGGATCTCATTTCAGGGCAGGATTTGAGTAAGTCGTATCCCTGCTGGAGAGCCACATTCAGAGTCTGATCCAGTCCCGGAAAGTATCCTGTCACAAGTGGGGCACTTTTGGGGTTCTTCTGTGGGAGGTTCTGGGTTTGAAGGGATGAGGAAGTGGCTCTGGTTATTTGCTTTGTACCAGGTCGGGAGGGTAGTTGCGGGATGCGAAAGCTGTTTTCAGGTTGTTGGTGTAATGGTTCAGGGCTTCCGGACTGGAGCAGATTCGTTTGCCACGAAGACCTAGGCTGTAGGGAAGCGACCGTTTGATGTGGAATGGGTGGCAGCTGTCATAATGGAGGTACTGTTGTTTGTTGGTGGGTTTGATGTGGACGGACGTGTGAAGCTGGCCATTGGACAGGTGGAGGTCAACGTCAAGGAAAGTGGCATGGGATTTGGAGTAGGACCGGGTGAATCTCATGGAACCAAAGGAGTTGAGGTTGGAGAGGAAATTCTGGAGTTCTTCTTCACTGTGGGTCCAGATCATGAAGATGTCATCAATAAATCTGTACCAAACTTTGGGTTGGCAGGCTTGGGTAACCAAGAAGGCTTCCTCTAAGCGACCCATAAATAGGTTGGCGTATGAGGGGGCCATCCTGGTACCCATGGCTGTTCCCTTTAGTTGTTGGTATGTCTGGCCTTCGAAAGTGAAGAAGCTGTGGGTCAGGATGAAGCTGGCTAAGGTAATGAGGAAAGAGGTTTTAGGTAGGGTGACAGGTGATCGGCGTGAAAGAAAGTGCTCCATCGCAGCGAGGCCCTGGACGTGCGGAATATTTGTGTATAGGGAAGTGGCATCAATGGTTACAAGGATGGTTTCTGGGGGTAACAGATTGGGTAAGGATTCCAGGCGTTTGAGAAAGTGGTTGGTGTCTTTGATGAAGGATGGGAGACTGCATGTAATGGGTTGAAGGTGTTGATCTACGTAGGCAGAGATACGTTCTGTGGGGGCTTGGTAACCAGCTACAATGGGGCGGCCGGGATGATTGGGTTTGTGAATTTTAGGAAGAAGGTAGAAGGTAGGGGTGCGGGGTGTCGGTGGTGTCAGGAGGTTGATGGAGTCAGGTGAAAGGTTTTGTAGGGGGCCTAAGGTTCTGAGGATTCCACGAAGCTCCGCCTGGACATCAGAAATGGGATTACCTTTGCAAACTTTGTAAGTAGTGTTGTCTGAAAGCTGACGCAGTCCCTCAGCCATATACTCCCGACGATCAAGTACCACGGTCGTGGAACCCTTGTCCGCCGGAAGAATGACGATGGATCGGTCAGCCTTCAGATCACGGATGGCCTGGGCTTCAGCATTGGTGATGTTGGGAGTAGGATTAAGGTTTTTTAAGAAGGATTGAGAGGCAAGGCTGGAAGTCAGAAATTCCTGGAAGGTTTGGAGAGGGTGATTTTGAGGAAGAGGAGGTGGGTCCCGCTGTGACGGAGGACGGAACTGTTCCAGGCAGGTTCAATTTGGATAGTGTCTTGGGGAGTAGGATCATTAGGAGTAGGATTAGGATCATTTTTCTTCGTAAAAAGTGATATTTCCAGCAGAGAGTACGAACGTAGGACAGTAAATCTTTGACGAGGGCTGTTTGGTTGAATCTGGGAGTGGGGCTGAAGGTGAGGCCTTTGGATAGGACAGAGGTTTCGGATTGGGAGAGAGGTTTGGAGGAAAGGTTAACTACTGAATTAGGGTGTTGTGGTTCCAGATTGCGTTGATTCGAATTTTGAGGTTTTGGGGGGAGTGGAGCAGGAAGTGGGAGTTGAGTAGATGGGAGAGACTGGGTCTGTGTGCAATGAGAGGAGGTTGAGGTTTGCTGGAAAGGTTGTGAAGGGTGAGTGAGTTGCCTTCCGGAGGTGGGAAACCAGGAGATTGGATGGTTTTTTGAGGTGGAGGGTGGCATGCTGTTCTAATTTGCAGTTGGCCTGTAGGAGGATGCTCTGAACAGCCGGTGTGGATGTAGGAGAGGAAAGATTGAGGACTTTTATTAAGGATAGGAGTTGACGGGTGTGTTCATTGGCTGAGTTGATGTGTAGGTGAGGGATTAGGTGGGTGAGCGCAATGGATTGTTCAGTTTGGAACTGGTATAGGGACTGATGGAAAGAAGGGTTACAGCCAGAGATGGGAACTTTAAGTGTGAGGCCTTTGGGGGTAATGCCAAATGTCAGACAGGCCTGGGAAAATAAAATATGGGAGCGTAATCTGGCTAGAGTGAAGGCATGTTTGCAGAGGGAATGTAAATAAAACTTAATGGGGTCGTTGTGAGGGTGACATGGTATTAGAAGGTGGAAAGTGAAAGGTTTTGTAGGGGGCCGCCCCATTGTAGCTGGTTACCAAGCCCCCACAGAACGTATCTCTGCCTACGTAGATCAACACCTTCAACTCATTGCATGCAGTCTCCCATCCTTCATCAAAGACACCAACCACTTTCTCGAACACCTGGAATCCTTACCCAATCTGTTACCCCCAGAAACCATCCTTGTAACCATTGATACCACTTCCCTATACGCAAATATTCCGCACGTCCAGGGCCTCGATGTGCTGGAGCACTTCCTTTCACGCCGATCACCTGTCACCCTACCTAAAACCTCTTTCCTCATTACCTTAGCCAGCTTCATCCTGACCCACAACTTCTTCACTTTCGAAGGCCAGACATACCAACAACTAAAGGGAACAGCCATGGGTACCAGGATGGCCCCCTCGTACGCCAACCTATTTATGGGTTGCTTAGAGGAAGCCTTCTTGGTTGCCCAAGCCTGCCAACCCAAAGTTTGGTACAGATTTGTTGATGACATCTTCATGATCTGGACCCACAGTGAAGAAGAACTCCAGAATTTCCTCTCCAACCTCAACTCCTTTGGTTCCATGAGATTCACCCGGTCCTACTCCAAATCCCATGCCACTTTCCTTGACGTTGACCTCCACCTGTCCAATGGCCAGCTTCACACGTCCGTCCACATCAAACCCACCAACAAACAACAGTACCTCCATTATGACAGCTGCCACCCATTCCACATCAAACGGTCGCTTCCCTACAGCCTAGGTCTTCGTGGCAAACGAATCTGCTCCAGTCCGGAAGCCCTGAACCATTACACCAACAACCTGAAAACAGCTTTCGCATCCCGCAGCTACCCTCCCGACCTGGTACAAAGCAAATAACCAGAGCCACTTCCTCGTCCCCTCAAACCCAGAACCTCCCACAGAAGAACCCTAAAAGTGCCCCACTTGTGACAGGATACTTTCCGGGACTGGATCAGACTCTGAATGTGGCTCTCCAGCATGGATACGACTTCCTCAAATCCTGCCCTGAAATGAGATCCATCCTTCATGAAATCCTCCCCACTCCACCAAGAGTGTCTTTCCGCCGTCCACCTAACCTTCGTAACCTCTTAGTTCATCCCTATGAAATCCCCAAACCACCTTCCCTACCCTCGGGCTCCTACCCTTGTAACTGCCCCCGGTGTAAAACCTGTCCCATGCACCCTCCCACCACCACCTACTCCAGTCCTGTAACCCGGAAGGTGTACACGATCAAAGGCAGAGCCACGTGTGAAAGCACCCACGTGATTTACCAACTGACCTGCCTACACTGTGAAGCTTTCTATGTGGGAATGACCAGCAACAAACTGTCCATTCGCATGAATGGACACAGGCAGACAGTGTTTGTTGGTAATGAGGATCACCCCGTGGTTAAACATGCCTTGGTGCATGGCCAGCACATCTTGGCACAGTGTTACACCGTCCGGGTTATCTGGATACTTCCCACTAACACCAACCTGTCAGAACTCCGGAGATGGGAACTCGCCCTTCAGTATATTCCCTCTTCTCGTTACCCGCCAGGCCTCAACTTCCGCTAATTTCAAGTTGCCACCGCTCATACCTCACCTGTCATTCAGTAACATCTTTGCCTAGGTACTTCCACCTCGACTAACATCTCTGCCCAAACTCTTTGCCTTTACAAATGTCTGCTTGTGTCTATGTATGTGCGGATGGATATGTGTGTGTATGCGAGTGTATACCTGTCCTTTTTTCCCCCTAAGGTAAGTCTTTCCGCTCCCGGGATTGGAATGACTCCTTACCCTCTCCCTTAAAACCCACATTCTTTCGTCTTTCCCTCTCCTTCCCTCTTTCCTGATGAAGCAGCCGTTGGTTGCGAAAGCTAGAATTTTGTGTGTATGTGTGTGCTTTTTTTGTGTGTCTATCAACCTGCCAGCACTTTTGTTTGATATGTTACATCTTCTTTGTTTTTATATATATTTTTCCCACGTGGAATGTTTCCCTCTATTATGTTCTTCATGGTATTTGTTACGCATACCTTTTATAACGTCCATTGGTGGAAGTACTGCCTTTATTATTTGTATTCTATAATCATGTAATGTCATTTTATGCCCTGAGTATGTAGTATATAGGTAATGTGAATTGAACATTAGCATGTCAGCTACATGGAAGCATAGTTTTTTTGGCCAGCGATAGTCTTTCGTTCACATAAATAGTACGACAGCATCTGGTCCCACCCATGGGTCCCAGATATACAACTTATATATTTCATAATTGGTAGTGGTTTCGAGACTATTTGCTGGCGTTCATTCAGCACACGTCCCATTGTATTAGGATATTCTGTGGAAATATAGGAGACCTCTCGTCTATCCTTCCATTTGCTGATCATTATGCTGTCCGAATATCTTGCAATAGTGTCTCTTTTCCCCAGTTTTGCACATACCATGTCTTTAGGGGTACTTCTCTTATTTACCCTTAGCATCCTGGTGCAATGTGTGTTAGCATTCAATAGGGAATTAGCTAAAGCAAAGCTATTGTAAAAATTGTCCATGTAAATGTGATGGCCAACATGCAGCTTCTCTTCCAGCAAATGTAATACTATCTTTTCAGCATCCCCCCCCCCCACCCCCCCCCCCCCCCCCCCGTATCTCCAAGCATCCCCATGTACAAAATGCTTTTATTTATGAAACTGTCTGGATTATTTAGCATGAACAATTTGATGCCATATTTATTCCTTTTGTTCTTTATATATTGTCTAAATGACAATCGTCCCCTCCAAAGAATCGTTGATTCATCTAAAAATAGATCCCTACCTGGATAATACACCTGACACATTCTGCTGTTAAAACAATTCAATATAGGGCGTGCCTTATATAGTCGATCACCTGGTTTCAGGTCTCCTGACTCTGGATTTTTTGCAAAATGCAGTGAGCATAAGATGAGCAAATATCTGTCTCTGCCCATACTCGTCGCTATTCCTCTATTTACGAACAGCGGGTCTTTCTTCCAGTAGTCTTGTAATCGGGCATATTTGACATTACCCATATGTAATGAGATACCCAGGAAGACTAGTATTTCTCCTATACTTAGGTTTCAATTACTAATCCTAGCATCCTCTTTCGTATTTTCGCTCACAAATATATTGTGTGTGTTACCGTTCATTTCGTCAGCTACAAGCTGCAATATGTCATCTGTAACCACTAGTCTAAAGAAACCCATTGGCGTTTTGCCAGCAGGGTTTATCTCCAAATATTTCGCTTTTGTAAACAGATGAGACTGCATCCCATGTGGTTCTTCATCCCAAGTTGCGCCTGGTTTGCTTGCTTCTGCGAGCGCGGGTTCTTTATCGTCAGTGATTTCCTCATCATCATCATTGTCCGTATTGTCTGACTCTGAACTGTCGTGAAACACATTCAACAATTCTGCTTTCACACTGTCATCACTATGGTATGTTCCTGCAGTCCCCAAATTCCAGCCACCCTCCTCTGATTCGTCCCCTCTGAACTCAACATCACTATCTTCTAACACTCTCAGTAACTCATGGTCAGTATATTCTTCACTCTTTCTACTTTTTTTGGGGGTTAGAAGGCCTCAGTGTCGGTTGATTCACTACCATTACAAACAATGCACAACACAGACCGGAACACACAACTGTAGACAGGAAAACATTACGTGATATTTCATTGGTTGCTTGTACTAACACGAGTGCACAGCCGAATGAACTAAACTGAGTACTCAGCTAGCGAACGCACCACTTATAAGCATTACCTGCACTGGCTTGTTGATCTCAGAAACACTTACAAGCATAGGCCGCTCTGGCGTGTTGATCACAGAAACGCTTGTAAGCATCAGCTGCAGCACATGTGTTAAATAAAGAATCAATCTAAAACATTTTGAACCCTAATAGAAGACTAGTGCACTTTCTGACATGGTCATGGTCCCTACCCGGTGTATCTGCACTCAATAGAGAAAAGGCCTAGCCCAATGTGTGTCTGTGGTGCTGAGGTAGGCACTCCAGAACACAAGTTTCCTCAACAGCAAGACAAGTCATTACTATGTAAGACATTCATCAAATACTTGCTGATCGAGAACAGTTAAGCATTTTAGTACATTAGTAGACATTATTTTGTCTAATGCCCAGCTTGAATACCATATTTTACAATTACTCTGCAACAAAAATTAGATGGGCACACTCTGGCAGCAATACTAAGTCATTGAAGTTAAATAGATTGAGGATCCACCTCTCATGACCAGGCCAACCCATAGCCTGGCTGTTCACTTGTAGGACCAGTACAAAATGTATTGCGACAAGGAAGGCAAAGGAGGACAGGGATATAAGAGTCTGAAGACTTCCTACGTTGTGTTATCAATGGTGTGGGAGAAATCAAATGGGAAGGTTCATTGTGGTAACGTGCCTCCTAGTCCTCCACTTGGATGACACTAAGTTCTTAAGGGTTCTTAGGTGGTGGGTGCTTAGGTTAGAGAGCACCAGTAGTTGTTAATAGTAGTTTAAAAGTTGTAATTGTGAATTGAAATTGTACCTAATATAAAGAAGGCATTGGTTGAGCAGATAGTGGATACCCGCTCACTTCCTTAGTGGGGATGAGAAAATGGCCCTCTTCAGGGGTTGCTAAGCGACGGGATTGTAAATGTAAATGAGATAATCAAAATATCCACAGGTGTACTGCCGGTCTACAGTGTCCAATGGGCACAATATTTCGGCGATCATACATGTCGCCATCATCAAGTGAACTGACGGACTGAGCTCCTGTGAACGTGCCGGTACAGAGATCCGTATGCTATGGCTGCTCAGGGGGAACTGGGTTCGGTCGTGGCAGCGGCTGATTTAAATACCCTCATAACCTCTGCCTGCGGCGCACTCCCTCCGCCGTTCGTGCCCCACGCCACGATCACGCGGTAGAACAGATTGCGACGGCGTCTGAGATGACGTCGGTGTGATGGCTCTGTCCGCCGTGGTCATCACAACTATATGTTTGCTCGATTTACTCATGATTAACCCAATCGCTGGTTCCCAAGCCTTGCTAAGATTATAGCCACAGTCACAGTTTTTGAGGTCGTCATTGGTGCGAATTTCGATGCCCTCTCTAACAACACTGTCCCAGTATCTCGACGTCTGTACCAGAATCCTCGTGCGTTCATACTCCATAGCGTGATTTTCTGACAAACAATGTTCAGCGACTGCCGACTTGCTCGGATACATCAGTTGAGTGTGCCTCTGGTGTTCATGGCATCGATTCTCGACGGTACGCATCGTCTGACCAATATACGACTTGCCACATTGACCTGCAATCTGGTACACACCGGCCTTCCTCAAACCGAGGTCATCTTTGGCGCTCCCCACCAGTGCACGAGTTTTATTCGGAGGGCAAAACACAGTTCCGACCCGGTGTTTCTTCAAAATGCGGGCGATTTTCCCCGAGAGTGCACCTGTATATGGAATAAACGCAGTGCCTACCTCCTCCTTCATGATTTCATCCATCTCCACAGGTTGTGCTGTAGTGGTTGGGCAGAGAGCACGTTGAATCTGCCACTCTGAGTACCCATTTTTTCGAAATACAGTTCTGAGATGTTCCAATTCCTGGGGTAGACACTCTGCGTCAGAGATAATGCGCACCTTATGTACTAGAGTTTTAAGTACCCCATTCCTCTGTGAAGGGTGGTGGCAGCTGTCTGCATGCAAATACAGATCAGTGTGCGTTGTCTTCCGATACACCCCAAGACCTAGGGTGCCGTCAGCCCTTCTCTTGATCAAGACGTCAGGGAAAGGTAATTTACCCTCCGTTTCAGTCTCCATAGTGAATTTGATGTTGGGGTGTATGGAGTTTAGATGCGTAAGGAAGTCAAGGAGTTTATCCATACCATGTGGTCAGATGATAAACGTGTCGTCCACGTAACGGAAAAAGCAAGTAGGTTTCCATTCGGCCTATCAGCTGAGGATGACGTGGTCAGTTGGTACCACTGGGTGTTGCAAGACCTTTCCAGATGGAGTAATAGTTGAGCCAAAGAATAAGAGGAAAGCACATAAACAAGACTGACTGAAAGCTTAGCTACATGATCAGTCTTGTTTATTTTCATGTCTGTCACTCAGTGCTTCAACTATTATGCACTGCAAAATGATTGAATCCTTTGCTTCGAGCTTCTGTTCTGGCTACATTGCGTGTTTTACCTCACCTGAATTGTGTAAATGTTTATTTTGGTTTGTTTAATTTTGGTATGAAAGGTGGTGATGTAAGCCATAATGTTTAAGAGAAAGAGTGCTTTCTTGAGCAGTTTTTGGCAAGTGTCAACTTTGGCGTGTTATAGAAGCCAGAATGTAACTGCATTATCAATTTCCTGTGCATGGTTTAAGAATACCATCATTCTCTATTAACATCCACATTTTCATTGTTTTCTATTTAAGTCATTTTGTTGTGATAATGGCAGACGTAGAGTGCCACAATTCACCTAATGGTGATGCTCATGAACTAGAGGAAAAGTGTAAATGCAAGCTCTATTGTTGCCTTTCACAGATGTTATATATTTTATGCACATAAAGCTGCATAAAGTGTTAATATCACTTGTTTAATATTTTTTTTTTTTTTTTTTTTTTTTTTTTGCTCGCACACCTCTGAACAGTATTTCCATTTCATTGTTCATTGTTGCAGTGTTTATGTTGGAGCTTTCTGTCTGATATAATTGGATTTACAAATGATGGCTGGCAAATTTAAACTCATTCTGCATACCTATGTCACACATTCTCCAACAGACAATGAGCATTCAGAAGTGTTCTGAACACTTTGCCTCGAGCGTTGTAACCAATTCAAGCATTAAGTGTAATTGTAGTGAGTTATTTAGTGAATTTTTTTCCATTTGATGCAAGCTGTCATCGCCAATGGTGATGGGAAGTGGCAAATTCTATGTATGGAAGCAAGACCTTAATTGGGAAGATACATGCTTTCTTCACACACAAAGTACATGTATGGGCATACTGCAACTGTCACTTGGAACCATCTGTGCCTTGAACTTCCATTGTTAATGAAGAAAACAATTGTGCTGTCATTTGTTGTTGTGCACTCTAATGAGACAGTCCTTGTGCTGTAATTAGCTGCCTTGTGAAACCATGCCTCATTTACAGAGCCTGTGACAAGTCCATGGTGTTAATGAGCATGCTAAATCTGAGGCCAAAAAAGAACCGTGTGCAATCAGTTCCCTGTCACAGAGAACTTCTAAATTTGTCTGTATTTGCAAAAGTAGAGTGAAACGAATTTCAAGAGAATATAGAGAAAATTCACATCTATCATCACCGAAAAGTAATTCTGGCAGGTGACAGACATTTGTATTGGATGAATTTAGACAGGTAGTCATAAGAAATAAAGTCCATGATTTCATTGTGAAAGAGTCATTTCTAGCAGAAGCAGCTGTATCGTAAAAATTGAAGACTGAAGTGAAAGACTTCCCTGATATTAGTGAAACAACCTTTTGGCGTGCTATTCAGAAACTGAGCATTAGGCAGAAAAAGTTTTATAAAAACCTTTGCTGATGTAAAATAATCGAGTACCTCAGTAGCAAAGGGAGATGAGTTCTGCGTGAAGTAAGACACTTGCAAAACCCTGGCTGGACTTTTTATTATTCTGGGAAGAGTCGATGTGGTGCAAATCATTCCAGCAAGTTTGGATTGCAATGCATCAGAAAATGTATCATGTTCATCACGAAGGAAGTGTTCGAGTGTGGAATGACTGGAAAAGGAATTGAAACACATCCTGTTTTGGAACCAGATTTGTAATCTGCCATGCCAGGAAAAAAGATGGGTTCATGCAAACTTCTAGCTTATCTCATTGGGGAAAAGGAGATGACTGCCAGACACTACAAAGCTTTCTCGAAATATTACCAAACAGATCTGTGATTGTTATAGATCAGGCTCCATATCATGCTGTGATAAATCTAGGTCATGAAATCCATTTGTGAAATATTGAATGGATGGATAGCAATAACATACAGTTTCCATCTAATGCCATGTCACGCAAGGAATTTACTAAAGCAGCCCTACTGGAACATGTGCAACTGCACTTCACATCACAAGAATATCTTTTTGAAAGTGTATTGTGCTCAGTGAACAAGGAAATTAAACTTATGTGGCACACTGTGAATTCAGTACCGTTGAACATTTTTGGTCTTTGTAAAAAACAAAGTAGCAAGGGAGAACCACAATTTTAAGATTAATAACACTTTGAAGTTGTGTTGTTCCACTTTAGAAAGTGTTCTCTAAAGTGTCAGTAGGAATTCAGTGCATTATATGCAGAAACTTGAAAACAGCTGTGCACAAAGAGCCCACAACCTTGACGTAGCAATAGAACTGCTGCTGATTCAAGTACATGCTTGCAATACCAGCAGTGTGACCTCAACCTGTAGTGAGAGCACTTAAGGTAAGTTTTATTCATTCATTGTTGCTTGCTGCAAAATTATTTGAACTAGTACAATTTTCATTTACTGTTAAAATGCACAATGTATTGTTGCTGTTCATGTACAGAGAACTGCTTATGTAGAAGTGTTCACTTGTAGTTTGCCATTTTATAGCCGTCTACTCACAACAACAACAACAACAGGTACTGAACGTGGCGATGGTGTATTGGGATGCAAATAATAAGTTGCCATTTCTCTGGTCATTGGGCACTTTCAAAAGTGGCATTGCATTGATGTGACACTTGCTTTCTCTGCTGCAGTAGCTAGGGAGTTAATCTCAATTGCAGTGTCTTTCATTTGACAATGTGATGAAGAAACTACTATTCAGAAAATCCACTTGCAAATAGAAAAAACTTGTATCTTTAAACTATGCAAAGGAAACTTTTCTTCCAATTATGATCTGGCTTCTGTGTCTTCTCAAAGATGATACTCACCAAAAAAAGGCTCAAAAAAAGAAACACTTTTTCTTGACTATTGCACTTATGTCACCCAATTTTCAATTAAAATGCAATGCTGTCATGTTGAAACCACAGTCTTGTCCAAATCTGAAGACAGAGTTGTCAATGAAGTACAACATTTAGCTTTGAAAGCATGATTATTACTGACAACATAACTTTAGTAAATGTATTATAATGTTGTTCTACCAAGAACCAACGGAAGATTCTGTTAACATACATTTAGAATAGAACTGAACTCTCCTACCAAGAATGCAACTTTTTATACAAACACTGAATATTCTAGAATATATAAACATAAGATATTTCAAGAACATTCCAGAAATAATAAACAATTTCTTGTGGTCTGGTTTGAACTGCTGGTCCATAGCATGCCAACCACTGATGATAGCCCCCTACACCATGCTAAAGGCTCCATAATTCAGGCATTGCTCCCTCTCCTGTGACACTTTGTTTCAGAAATTCTCATTGGAGCCTACTACTGCACCATGGATCTAGATCTTGTCAGTGGTCCCCTGTATGGCAGCACTGGCAGATCCTTGCATTGTGGCTGTCTTGTTGCATCCTCTATACCATGATGATCATCAAAGGTAGACCCTCTCATCAAAGCTTTGCGACTGAGTGAGCCTTAGTATTCCCTGAATCTCCAGTCATCAACTTGAGCCTCTTGACTGTAATATGGCTTCATGCGGAGGATTTGGGTGATATCTCTACACTTTTGTCTATCTGATGAAGGGTCATAATCATCAAATTCATATATGACATCCAACAAGTGACAAAGGGTATAATGCTGCCCAAAGTGCTCTTTCTGGGCCTCTCTTGCAGTGCTTCTGCTTTCTGCACAGGAGTAGAAATTCAAACCAAGTCTCATGGGCTGTATCTTGCTGATCGGTGCGAGGCATTGTAGTGCTTTTTGTCCTGCTCCTGAGCATCCAGGTTCCATGTGTTTCATGTGTCTTGCTGCTTCACTCCTGGTGATGAAGTGTTTCATGTAGTCATCTTGAACATTGGCTGGTTGAAACAGGAACATTGTATCCATTCCTGTTTTGGCCTCATGACCATGGGCAGAAAGAATGGTATGAAACCTGTAATGTCTTGCTTCACTGTGTTGTATGTGAATGTCATGATGGGCAGTATTTTATCCCAATATCTCTATGTGACATTGATGTAGCTTGAGAGCACATCTGCCAGCATCTTATTAAAGCATTATGTGAAGTCATTCGTCTGTGAATGGTAGGCAGTTGTCATCGTGTGTGTGATGTCATAATGTGAGATTACCTCTGATACTAATCTTGACTGGAAAATTTTTTGATGCTCAGAGATCATCACATGGGGTGCTCTGTGTTTCAAAACGATGTCTTCGTAACAAGTGATGTAGTCAGTACATACTATTATCCATCAAGTCCACTTTGTCAACTTTGAGAACCTCCCCAAGAAGTTGATTCCAGTTTTGTGGAGTACTGCTGCTGCAGGTAGGATTGGTACCAAATGCCGTGGAAGTAATGTTGACACAGGCTTCCAATGTTGGTATTCATTACAGTGGCTCACATTGTGTCTAACAGATCAGAAAAGAGACCTGGCCAGTGATAGTTGTGTCTGATTCTGTCTGGAATCTTCATGAATCACAGGTAACCAGACACTTGAGCAGCTTGGAAATACTTCAGGTTAGCTGGCCATAGATGAGCTGTGATGATGAGCAACCATTTCTGCCTCACTAAGTAGTAGTTCCTCTTATACACACTCTGTTGATTAACTGAAATTCTCCTTTGATCAGTTATTACTTCTTCAAGACTTGTACCATTTTCAAAAGTGCTGGATCTTCCTTCTGTTCAGCATCAGTGTCATTTTACGTAGTAATGACAGAGATTTCATCCATGTTGCTGTGTTCTACCAAAGAATTCCTT
Source organism: Schistocerca americana (assembly GCF_021461395.2). Taxonomy (NCBI): domain Eukaryota; kingdom Metazoa; phylum Arthropoda; class Insecta; order Orthoptera; family Acrididae; genus Schistocerca; species Schistocerca americana. Next base: position 415,010,228 of record NC_060119.1, read on the forward strand.
AAAGATAGCCAGTGTCCTTATGTTTCCACCCACTTTTGTATATCACTTGTGTATCACAGCTGCATGAGCTCCCACCCACCCAAAACTCACATGCACATGATCACAGTCTCTGCAACTGGAATCAGGCTGTGAACAGCAACACAATATGGGAGAGCCAACTGGGTGGGGCTAAGGTGGAGGCTGGGGCACGGAGGGGTGGTATAGCAGGGTACGGGTAGGGGATGGTAAAGTGCTGCTGGGAGCATGCAGGACAAGGTGGAGAGTAGGGCAGTTAGGTGCAGTCAGGAGGTGAGACAGAGGGTGAGGAAGAGAAGAGAGTAGAGGAAATGAGAGAAGTAAAAAGACTGGGTGCATTGGTGGAACAGAGAGCTGTGTAATGCTGGAGTGGGAACAGGGAAGTGGATAGATGAGTAAGGACAATGACTAATGAAGGTTGAGGCCAGGAGGGTTATGGGACCATAGGATATGCTGCACAATTCAGAAAAGCTGGTTTTGGTGGGAAGGATTCAGATGGCACAGGCAGTGAAGCAGTCATTGAAATGAAGATTGTCATGTTGTGTGTGACAACAGGGTGGTCCAGTTGTTTCTTTGCCACAGTTTGTCAGTGGCCATTCATATGGATAGACTGCTTGTTGGTTGTCATGCCCACATAGAATGCAGCACATTGGTTGCAGTATAGCTCATAGATCACATGACTGGTTTCACAGGTAGCCCTGCCTTTGATGGGATAGGTGATGTTTGTGACCAGACTGGGGTGGTGGTAGGAAGATGTATGGGACAGGTCTTGCATCTAGGTCTATTACAGAGATATGAGCCATGAGCCAAGGGGTTGGGAGCAGGGGCTGTGTAGGGATGGATGAGGATATTGTGTAGGTTCAGTGGATGGCAGAATACCACTGTGGGAGGGGTGGGAAGTATAGTGGGTAGGACATTTCTCATTTCAGGACACGGCGAGAGGTAGTCAAAATCATGGTGGAGAATGTAATTCAGTTGCTCCAGTCCTGCGTAGTACTGAGTCATGACGGGAATGCTCCTCTGTGGTCAGATGTGGGGACTGGGAGGTAGTGGGTGACTGAAAAATAAGGCACAGGAGATCTTTTTTGTACAAAGTTCGGAGGGTAATTACGATCTGCAAAGGCCTCAGTGAGACCCTTGGTATATTTCAAGACCCTTGTCACTACAGATGCAATGGCCGTGGGTGGCTAGGCTGTATGAATGGACTTCTTGGTATGGAACGGGTGGCAGCTGCCGAAGTGGAGTTATTGCTGGTAGTTGGTAGGTTTGATATGGACAGAGGATCTGATGTAGTCATCTTTAAGGAGGAGGTCAACATCCAGGAAGGTGGCTTTGTGGGATGAATGGGACCAGATGAAGTGATTTGGGGAGAAGTTGTCGACGTTCTGGAGGAATGTGGTTAGAGTGTCTTCACCCTCAATCCAGATCACGAAGATGTCATCAGTGAATCTGAACCAGATGAGGGGTTCGGGATTCTGGATGTTTAGAAGGATTCATCTAGGTGTCCCATGAATAGGTTGTCATAGTATGGTGCCATGTGGGTGACCATAGCTGTACCCTGGATTTGTTTGTGAGTAATGTCTTCAAAGGAGAAATAATTGTGGGTGAGGATCTAGTTAGTCGTGGTGATTAGGAAGGAGCTTCCTGGTTTGGAATCCATTGGGTGTTGGGAAAGATGGGGTCAATAACAGTATGGTATGGGCATTCGGGATATTAGTGAAAAGCAAAGTGGCATCAATAGTGATGAGCAGGGCACCATGTGGTAAAGGAATAGGAACTGTGGAGACATGGTAGAGGAAATGGTTGGTATCTTTTATATGGGAGGATAGATTGAAGGTTGAAGGTGTTGGTTTACAAGACCAGAGATTCTCTAGTGGGGGCACAGTAACCGGCAACAATGGGGTGTCGTGGGTAGTTAGGTTTATGGACTTTAGGAAACATGTAGAAGGTAGGAATGCGAGGAGTGGTAGGACTGATGAGAGAGATGGAATTCTGGGAGAGGTTCTGGGATGAGACTAAGGATTTGAGGAGGGATTGGAGATCCTATAGGATTTCTGGAATGGGATCACTGTGGCAGTGTTTGTAAATGGATGAATCTGACAGTTTGCAGAGTCCTTTTGCCAGATAATCATTGCAGTTCAAAACAACAGTGATGGAGTGTTTGTTAGCAAATAGGATTATAAGTTCGGAATCAGCTTTAAGTTGGTGGATTGCAGATCTTTCTGCCGATGTAAGGTTAGTTTGCATGTTGAGGGATGTGAGGAACGATCTCAAGGTTAAGAAATTCTTGAAGGTTAACAGGTGGTGATTTGAGGGGCAGTGGGGGTGAATCATGGTTGGATGGAGGAATGAACTGAGTCAGGCAGGGTACAATATTGGTCTCTGGTTGAGTCTGATTGGTAGGATTGGTGGTGAAAAAGTGTTTCCACTGTAGGGACCGGAGGAGGAGAGGAGGTCTTTAACAAACCCTGCATGAGTGAATTTTGGAGTGGGGAAGAAGGTGAGACCTTTGGAAAGGACTGATACTTCTGCAGGGCTAAGGCTTTTGAAGGAAAGATTCATGACTGTGTTTCAGGTCTGTTTAGTTTTTGGATTCTATGTGGTGGTGGGAGGGAGTTTTGGAGGGTTGGGTAAGTGTAGTAGGTCTGCGAGACAGGGTCTTACTGCTATGAAGGGATGTGTGTGAGGTTTGGGGGTTGCTGTAGAGGTGGTGGACAGTGTTAGTCCAAGGTGGTAGTAGGAAGTGAGTAGGTTGGATAGTTTTTTTAGGTGGCATTGTGCATGTTGCTCTAGTTCCTGGAGGCCATTAGTTTCAGTGTGTGTTATGGGCTCCAGGAATTTGGGACTGCACAGCAGAAGAATTTTATGGATGAAGATAAGGTATTTTACGGAAGTTTGGGCCTGAGTGATATGGTTTTGCAGGACTATGTTGGTGAGGGCTAAGGATTGGTGGAATCTGAACAGACGGAGGTCATTGTGGAAGGAAAGGTGGCAGCCGGAGATAGTTAATTTGATGGTAAGGCCATTTGGGGGGATTCCATTTGAGTCAAGTGACAATGCAGGAATAGTATGTGGGACTGGTTTCTGGCTCGGAATAAGGAAACTTTCCTGTTCTGACGCAAATGGAAGGAGCAAGGATGCATGATGATGGAAAAAACATGCAAAATACGTAAATAACGAAGAACTATGTCTGTATAAATTCGCAAAATTATATTCAAGATACGAGGGAAAAATCATGAAAAGGCTGAAATAAGGGGAAACAAGATGAAAACTTCAGGGAGTAGGCAGGACAATAGTGAAAGGTGAAAACCAACTGAAATTGGCATGAAGTCACAATGAGATCAAAGAAAAAATAAAAATATATGTAATGTGGGTTGCAGGTTTGTGGGTGTATAAGTGTGAAGAAGGATAACGGCAGATGTAACTAGACTGTGTGAAATTAGTACGTGCAAACTGGAATAGAGAGGGGAAGCAGTGGGTGGTGGGGAGGGGTTGGTAGTATCAGATACAAGTTCGTGTGGCACAGGTGCGGGAAACAACATGCAAAAATATGCAAGATTGATGCAGGGAGAGTGATCAGTATGAATGTATAGGGTTAATGGATCCTTGCTCCTTCCATTTGCATCAATACAGAAAAGTTTCCTTATCCCTAGTGAGAACCCAGTCTCACATACTGTTCATGCATTGTTGCTTGACTCATGGAACCTCCCAAATGGCCTTAACCAATAAATTACCCACCTCCAGCTGCCACCCTTCCTTCCACAGTGACCTCCATCTGCTCACATGCCACCAATCCTTAGGCCTCACCAACATAGTTCTGCAAAACCATATCAATCAGGTCCAAAACTCCTTCCAATACCTTCTCTCCATAAAATTCACCTGCTAAGCAATCCCAAATTCATGGATCCCATAACACCCATTGAAACTCTTGCCCTCTGGGAACTAGAGCAACATGCACAACACCATCTAAAAAAACTCTCCTGTACACTAAAATCCCTAGCACCCATGACCTTACTGCTACTCAACACTACCTTTCTGAACGGCCAATGGATTCCACACCAAGTATATCCTGCGTTCCCGTAATGCTCCTGGCCTCAACCTTCATTAGTCATTGTCCTTACCCACCCAGCGCCTTCCATGTTCCCAATCCAGCACTTCACAGCTCTCTATTCCACCAACACATGCAGTCTTTTCACTTCTCTCATTTTCCACTACCCCCTCTCTCCCCCAAACTGTCTAACTTCCCTACTGCACCTAGCTGCCCTACTCTCCACCTCATCCTTACATGCTCCCAGCAGCACTTTACTGTCCCCCACTCCTGCCCTGCTATCCCTCCCCCTCCTCACCCCAGCCCCATTCTTACCCCCAACCAGTTGCCTCTCCCATAATGTGCTGCTGCTTGCAGTCTAGCTCCAGTTGAAAGCCAACTTTCTGACAGTATTTTTGCATTTCTGCAACTGAGCATCTCTGCTATATGGTGAGTAGCAGCTATCCCTTTCATAATACTGTTACATTCCATCCAGGATTTTCCGTTTTTCAATAACTACATAAGGGCTACTGTAATCCTGTACACAGTGTTATTATTATTGTTACTAGAGTGATTAGAGACAAAGCATTAACAGCTTGAAGTTGTCCAATTTCTGCCAGTTCAGAAGTAAGGAGTGCGGCAATATAGTGATTTACAAACAGTAAATATAGTGCACACATCTAAACTTGTTTGATTTTAAATGGCGTTGCAGTGTGCAGGTCAAGCAAATGTTGCAATGGAGAGGAGTAATGCAGGGGAAGCATGTTTTGTAACAAGTGTGTACCCTCACTGTGGATAGTTAGCTTTCTTTTCTGAGGAGGAGTTATGGGTTGCATTTGCAATGTACTACGAATTCCTGTAGCATTCATTCTAACACACACACACACTAAATGTCATTCATATTTCATCATTTTAAAAATAAAAAAATAAAAGTGTTCCAAGAAAAGTCTTCCATTCTGCAGTGTACTTAGGTGCTGAAGTTGGTGATATTGTGGGGGAGAGGGCTGGCAATAGATGGCAGGGGGGCAGTGTTTAGAGGGATGGGGTACTAGCTTAAGTCTGATTGCACTCAGGGGTAATTGTCTAAGAAAGGTTGGCAACCACTGGCTTAGACGGCCTTTAAATGTTTTTAAAAAATGACAAAGTCATCAAGAAAGCAAAGATCCATTGTCCAGTGAAGGTGAAGCAGGTTGTGCTTCAAACGCTAGAGGGCAGCTGGACTGTTACTCTGTCCAAATAACATAACTTTAAACTCAAAATGACTGTCAGGAGTTATGAAGACAGTCTGTTTCCACTCAGCCTAGTCAACCTTGATTTGCCAGTAGCCTCTCTGCATGTCTGCAGTTGAGAATTACTTTGGTCCTCTCAAGTAGTTCAGGATGCTATTGATGCAGAGCAATGGATAGACATCTTTCTTCATGATTTTGTTGGTAATTGATGCAGAAATGTCATGTGCTGTCCTTCCTCTTCTCAGGAGATGATCGAGGACTCTCTGAAGTTTCAATGAATCTGGGTTGGCTGTGTGCATGGGCATGGGCACAGCTGAGAATGGGTGCCACTTGCCTACTCCCTTTTTGCTACTGCTCCTCCCCTTCCTATCACTCCCCTCAGCTTGCAGTCAGTGCTGCCACCAGTTCTTGCCACTAGCCTAGCAGCTGCCAACGAGAGGCAGGCAGATGTGAGAAGCGATTTGTTTGGATCTGATTCTCAGAGGCTGTAGACACAGTGGCTGGATACAGCTATCATGTGTGTGTGAGTTGTGTCTGAGTGAATGTGTATGTGCTGTCATTTTCTGACTAAGGCTATAGCTAATTGTGAGAGTGTGATTGTCTTTTCTACATGCTTGTCTGAGGCTCAGCAATCATTTTTACAGTGAGTTGGCATCTATCCTCATTGTTATTGATTTTCAGAGTATTCACACAAGTTATCTGTTGCATGGCTTGATCACTGTGGTCTCATTTCATTAACATGCTGATTATGTATGGCTCGTGAATAGTTGGCCACCCGAGTGGATTTTCATGAGTGCCAAAACCGTACACCACTTCTGCAGGTCTCTCTAACAGATCAGGCCTACCAATCTGATGCACATCGTTTCCCACTAATGTACAGGCCCTGTCCATTGGTTCTAGTCTCACCAATCTGCCTGCGGGCTGGATGTGTTTATGTATGGCGTAATGTGATGAATTTTTGTGGTTTATCCATGGACCCAGGACTGCAGTGCTCCTCGTCAGGCCAGAGGCCATGGGCAATGGATTTCAGGAATTGTGACTGTCTCACCAAAAGTATGTTGTACAGTGTGGTGTTTTACAGACATTTTATTTATTTTAGTACTTTGTGGCACTTTGAAAGTAGTTTATGTATTGGAAAGTATGGACAGTGTGGCAGTCATTGGCAGTTTCTACACTATGTATTCACATACTTCTCGAAAGAAAAATCACCAATACCTATAAAATAGATGAAAAGAAGACATGGTGTCCTTTGGACAGAAGAATGCAGGCAGGCCCACTGACAAAAAATGAGGGAAATCTGGGCTCAGAAAAAAGCCAGGCTCAGTGCTGGGTGCAACAAGACCTAACGTGATCCTAGATGGCACTAACAAATAAATAATAATAATAAAAATAGTAGACATAACACAGTGGGTAATAACTGACAATAACAAACATAGTAGAACCAACATTTTATTGCAGTCGTCAATAGCCCTGGATTACACAACTCTTCTCTGTCTTATACACTTCTTTCAAGAGGCCTACTTTTTTCTGATGTTATTTTTAAATCAGTGAAGGTATTTTAAATCTGTCTTGTGACTGCAAGGAAATGCGTCACCAGATGTGTTTTGTTTTACTGACATAAAATAACATCAGTGGTCGTAGTGGAACATACATACCATTTGGCTTGCTTTCTCTATCTAAAAAAAAAGATGTTGATGTTAGTACTTAATATTTTTGCTCACATTAGGAACGCCATCTGCTTGCAAGTTTGTTTTTTTACATTTCCTGATTTGGCACTATTTTTTCTTGTACCATACCTGCAAAGACTGATTTAAAATACCTTCAGTTACTATAAAGCAACTATGGACAATATGGTCACACAAATGAAGAGTTTTTTCTAAAACTTGATTCCAAATTTTGTAGCTTGGTTTTTATAACAACACTGTTGTCCACAACTGGAATACTGTCTAGAAATTTTTTTTAACCCTCTCTTTGTACGCTGTTTTTTCATTCTTGTTTGTGTAATGTTCATGTATGAATTTTCACAAACAGCTATTTCACGATACAATTGTATGTTTTTCGATGTGTTCAGTGGTCGATTCCACTCATTATATCTGTAGCAACTAAAACTTGCTTTCACTTGAAACCCACTCACTCAGAAGTGGCAACTTTTGAGTAACAACTACAGTTCTCGTTTTTTGTTGTTAAAATTTACTTCCTTTGGCAAAACAAAGTGGAGTTCACACAATGTCACCTCGCTAACGTCATAATGCCCTTGCAGTTGTGATAGAATCCTGAAACAGTGGTTTATTAAATGAGGAAATGTGGTAATTTCAGGTCAAAAGTTTATGAAAAATAACATTTTTGGTATAAAAACAAATGTGTAATTCTTAACTTATCTTGCTGCAAAGCCACACTAATTCTCATTTCAGCAGCTATCGAAGACAAAAAAATTACAGCGTTCCATTATATAAGTCTACAGTTACCTGTATAAGATGATACATAAGAAAACTCCACTTGCTTATCATGTAGGAAAATACTCAAATATTTCTGTGCTATCATTTCCCACAATCTTATTTCGATAACTCAGACCATTTATGAGGCATGAGGGACACTGTGAATATAATATTCTTGCATTCTGTGGGTACAGTCTCAAGGTTGGGCCTCCACACACACACACACACACACAAACACCAAGCGAGGTGGTGCAGTGGTTAGACACTGGACTCGCATTTGGGAGGACGACAATTCATTCCCGCATCCGGCCATCCTGATTTAGGTTTTCCGTGATTTCCCTAAATCACTCCAGGCAAATGCCAGGATGGTTTCTCTGAAAGGGCACGGCCGACTTCCTTCCCCATCCTTCCCTAATCCGATGAGACCGATGACCACGCTGTCTGGTCTCCTTCCCCAAAACAACCAACCAACACACAAACAGGAGCAACAGTTATAAAAGAAATCGCTGGAAATATCCGTGGCTTGTCAGGAAAATACGCTTTGTGTGGCAATTCCCTATTGAAGATGCACCAGCTTTTGATTGTTGCAGGAGTGCTGTCAAAAAACGACTTCCTGTTGTCAGTCATGTGGCAACTGTTGCACTGTTCTAGTAGTATTTCATGGTGAAACCAAGCAAGGTGAACTTCGGTGCTGAATAGCCGGCTGACTGGAGGTTTGAGGTCTTCAAGGCCCATAAGGTGTCAGAATTCCAGGAGTATTGCACAGTATGCAGCAAGTCTTTTGCTCTCAGAAGCATAGGAAAGATGGCCTTAATCAGCCATGTGGAAGGAGCTAAGCACTCCAAGGCAGTCACGGCAGTCAAGAAAACAGTGGACATTTGCCTTTTTCGTCAGTCCTCAATAAGTGAAGTGTTATGACTGTTAAGTGATGCATTGACTCTTAAAGGCTGCACAATGTCTCACTGACCTTAATGGGATTTTATTTTCAATGACTGCATTGTTTTCTTACTCGATCATTTTGGTGATGTGTTAGGCTATTGAAAGAGTATTCCAATTATGACTTAAAACATAAGCAAGGAGAAAAGGAACATCAGGCAAGCTGGGAAACCTTGCCAACAGAATAGTGCTCAAAAGTGACTGACAGACTCCGGCCTTTTCAACGTACACTTGCACAGCTTGATGTAATCTATCCTTTTCTAATGTCAAGTTTTGGTGTTCATTATGGAAACTTGCCACTTGTTTCTCAATGGCGAGGGAGGATTGGTAAGGTACACCGTGCTTTCCCAATGTTGCTGTTCTTCTTGCTCCCTCTTTAGATGAGGGGCTTGATATCATTCCCTTCTTCATTACATGTGCATTCTGGAACCATACATACTCACCTATTGACAACCACTGATCTTACCCTGATAGTACCTGCAAACTCTCCTGATTTAGGTGGGGGCTCCCAATTTTCAGCTTTTACCCCCAGCTCCCAATTATTCCATTATTTTTACTGATTTTTAGCCAGTGGTCATCAAACCTAAGATGATTGTTTTGAAAACCCATTGCTGGCCGGGGTGGCCGAGCAGTTCTAGGCGCTACAGTCTGGAACCGTGCGACAGCTATGGTCACAGGTTCAAATCCTGCCTCGGGCATGAATGTGTGTGATGTCCTTAGGTTAGTTAGGTTTAAGTTGTTCTAAGTTCTAGGGGACTGATGACCTCAGAAGTTAAGTCCCGTAGTGCTCAGAGCCATTTGACCCATTTTTGAAAACCCATCATTTCGGTTTTTGGCCAACTGTGGAAAGTCCTTTGCTTATTAGTCTTTTTAATTGATGTATTTCTAAAATTTTGTAGGAATCAGGAAGTCACATGCAACATGTTGTAGATTGTAGTTTTCCTCTTCCCTGCACATTTTGTAGAATGTATACTCATCTTGCTCCATTTTGTGCTCTGTTTGGGCTTCTGTTTAAGTGTTGTCACAGTGCCAGTGCTGCCAAGTTAGTGGTTTTCCTGTTAAATATGGTGGTTTTGAGTACCTGTCTAGTGGCTAGTGGGAATTATGGTAGATTTTAAACATATTAGGGCGGTTTTACAGTAAAATCACTTTTAAAAATCACTTTATCCATTCAACATACAGAAAATAGCACTTTTCAATTTATTAACATCTACTAACTCTTGAAATTATATCACCTAAACATTTATAATACATGGTATTCTTGTCGTCATTCCTGTATTATTACGCACCCTAGTATTAATAAATCCACAGCTACATACACTGTGGTGTTTTTTTTACATCACTGGATATTGTTTTAGCGTGAAACATGGGTAAATTAAAGGCACAGTATGTGCCCAGAAATGTCGTGCTGAATAGCTTTGCGATATTAAATTTGCAAATTGGTTAGAAATAATTTTGGCGATGACACAAGAGCATTTTGCAAATTTTGTCATAGTACTTTGTTAGTACCTTATGTCAACATGTAAGCCATAGTGGCACAACAAAACACAAGACAGCTGCATCATCCTAAACAAAAATACCTTTCAAAACCATGAAAGAATCTTTAGGAGTGAATCAAACTGAGGGTTCCCTCACATGTTTTGTCATTGTGTGACCATATCATGTGATGACTTAATTGGATTGTATGTGAGTAAATTCAAGCAATGATGTTGCCAGAAAACTTCAAGTATATAGAACAAAGCATAGTGCAGTTGTAAAACATGTACTATGGCCCTATTTTGTCGGAGGTTTCAGGCAAGATATTGGTGACATGTGCAACACTGTAATTGATGAATCTACAGACATTAGCATCACCAAGTTTTTAGGAATAACAACAATATATGGCAATGCTGCAACCGATGCAATCATTTCAACATTTTTGAAATCAGCAGACCTCAAACATTTTCATTCTGTTTCCTTGGAGCAATTTCCATGCATTATTATATCAAGGAAAGATCAATTGTTTGCATTTTATAATCTTTATCCACATGACAAGCCTGCAATTCACACTTGAGTGCCTCGCTGAGGGTTTATTGTACCATTTTTAGATTATTTCTTTATCATTCAGTGTTGAATAGTGCACAGGAAAAACTTTCTATTTGTGCTCTGATTTATTTTATTATGGTGATGCTTTCTCACTATATAGTTGAGGGCCAACAAAATATTTCAGCATTTGGAGGAGAAAGTTGGTGATTGAAATTTCTTAAATAGCTCTCGTTGCAACAAAATACACCTTTGTTTAAATGACTGGCACCCAAACTCATATATCATTTCTATGACACTGTCTCCCCTAATTGTGATAATACAAAACGAACTGCCCTTAATTGGACTTTTTTGATGTTCTCTGACAATCCTGTCTGGTAAGGGTCCCATACAGTGCAACAGTACTCTAGTAGAGGCTCAAATGGCTCTAAGCACTATGGCACTTAACAACAATCTAGAAGAGGGCAGACAAGTGTACTGTAGGCAGTCTCTTCAGTGGATCTGCTGCATCTTCTAAGTGTTCTGCCAACAAAGCGCAATCTTTGGTTCATGTTCCCCACACATTATCTGTATGGTCTTTCCAAATTGTTCATAACTGTAATTCCTAGGTATTTAGTTGAATTGACAGCCTTGAGATTCATGCAGTTTGTCTTGTAACTGAAATTTGACAGATATTTTTTAGTGCTCATGTGGATGACCTCTCACTTTTTTTTTACTTAGGGTCAGTTGCCACTTTTTGCATCATACAGATGTCTTGTCTTTGCTGATGTGACATTTGTATATCATTTGCTGGTGAAAGTGATGTTTCAAACCAATGAGAAAATGTTAAGTTTGTGACTAATTTTAAAAAATGGAATTTGGTGTTAGAATTATTTATATCATTTACAATTTGCAAATTAATTGCACTGTCCATGAGAGTGACTTGTACAGGGAAATATTATCAGATAGCAGTACAGCAAAAAAATGCAGCTCTGCAAGAACAAAAACTGTCGCAATCATAGGAGAAAAGGTCAAGAAACATCCCAATCTAATGCCGCAGTTGAGCTGTGCTACAGATAACAGGTATGGAATTGATGTCTTGGTTAGTTTGAGTGTTTTTATTAGTATTTTAATGGCCATTATATAGCTTTTTGATGTCACAGGAAAAGACTCACATCAATTGTCTTGGGACTATACTGAAAATGAGCTACAATTTTTGATCATTCGTACCACTTGATTTTTTAAGCTGCATCTCCCAGTTTTTGGATTTAAAAGGTTGGCAGCTATGTATCCCCAGACCGCTGAAACATGTCACTTCAAGGTCATGCCCAAAGCGCCATAGAGTTGGTAATATAACTAAAAAACAAGTGAGAAACGCGAGGCGCCGCGTCTTCTGAACCAATAACAGCACCAAACAAATGCTGGTTCTGGCATCGACACTACCATGTTGCCGGCTTGCATGTAAACATTGTATGTTAGTGCGCAAATGCCTGCTGTTGTGTTGTGTTGTGTTACTGCCTTGACTATAGTTTTTGTTTGTTAAACAATGTCACCAAAACGATGTTGTTCACCAAGTGACAATCCATTGCACCATGGAGTGCCATTAGATAGTCAGGCTTTGGAATTGCTACAGAGGACGCATGAGTTTTACGAGCCAGAAAAGAATTTGTTTCTGTTCATGGGCATGCGTCGGTTCCTGCCGATAAAGTTTTAGAGCGTACCTCGAAAACTCTAGGACTCAGTGAAAGAACAGTTATAAGGAAAGGGGTGCAACTTCAAGACTTACAAGACAGTGAAGTAAACAGTGTGGAAGAAAGCCCCTGTGTTTTTAAGTACTCTGGGAAAGAAAAAAAAAGCAGCCTTGTCCTGTTACAGATATTGATTCTTTCCAATCCGGTGCAATTCATTGGCATGTATACAGATACTATAAAAGGAAAGAATACCCCGCAATAGTGAAGTTGCTAATTTCTTTAAAAGAAAGTGAACTTTTCTCAGGGGGGAAAGTGTCACTTAAAATGATATTAAAAAGTATGGGCTTCCATTTTAAAAAGTTAGATGGACGAAAACTGTTGATTGAAAAAGCTCATCTCATTGCAGCTCATACCATTTTTTTTATACAAAATTGTAGGAAAGGACATACTCTCAGTCATATGGTTCGATGAAACCTGGCTCAATACTGGAGAATCAGTTGAGAAATGCTGGACAGATGATACTCCGAATAGCTGCGGTCATCAGCCAACAGGAAGAGGATCGCGATTAATTGTGGCCCATGCAGGATCCTCAAAGGGCTTTGTGCCTGAAGGACTTTTAGTTTTTCGTTCGAAAAAACCGGTGACTATCATGAGGATATGGACCACCCACAGTTTCTACAGTGGTTTAAAAATTTGTTGCTCCAGCGTTTGTGATGGATAATGCACCGTACTATTCTGTGATTTTAGATAAAACTCCCACCAATAGTGACCATAAAGAAACTGTGGTGCAGTGGTTGCAGGTGAAAGACATTGCTGCGGACACGGGCATAACTAAACTGTTGGTATACTCACTCGTAAAACAAAATAAGCCTGTGATGCCTAACTATGTTGTAGTTGAAATTGCAAGTGAACAGGGTCACTTGGTAATTAGGCTACTGCCTTATCACTGCCATTTTAATCCAGTTGAATTGGTTTGGAGTGAAGTCAAGGTGTACATTAGAAGTAACAACAAGACTTTTACTAAAACAGAAGTGGGAAGACTGCTACATGAAGGTCTTGCTACTGTAGACGTTACCTCGTGGAGGAAAGAAGTAGACCATGTTGCTAAACTCATAAGAGAAGCACAGACTCTAGACAGCATTATAAATGAAAATGAACAATTATTGATTTCTCTTGATGATGATGATGATGACAAAGACAACGGTTTTTGCACCAATTCCAATGATAGTGAAGGAGAACTGAATGAACTGTGCCATTGACGTCATAAATTGGTGAGTGTAAATGTATTCAAAATTAATTCTTTCTCTCTGCAATGGGGTAGGCTATGCATGTTTTGCTTTATTTCTTTCTATGAATGTCGATAGTGCTTAGGTTTACATTTTTATACGACATTTTACATGCAGCTGTTATGGTAACAATTAACTTCAGGTGTTTTTATTTCTCGGTCTCATATACTATCAAATGCTTAGTCTCCGTCGTCGTTCTCTCCATTGTTATAAAAACATACTTTATTGCACTTTTATACATAAGTTGATTGTAGCTTACATTTACAAAACATACTTCGGAGTTGTGGGCATGTGCGGCGGCAGCTATTGCAACTTCGCAATCGCAGTATAACCAGCCACAACTGAGCTATCGAGTGACATGTTTCACCGGCCTGGGCATAGCATCACAAGGGTCATGCCATCATCTTATTTGGATGTTTGGTTGTTTTCAGGGCACTGGTACTTCTGGATCAAGCTCCCTGTCATCTGGTTGGATAACTGAGCATAATGAAGGTGCTCCTTGACACTTCATAAGATCCCAGTGACTGATGAATTGAGAAGCTCACAGTTGACGGTCTGTTTGTCGACACCCAGCTATTCCAGCGTGGCATCACCTCCACCACTGCCACCAATGCTGCATCAACTAACAGTTGTATCGTCACCTCCACCACTGCCACTAATGCTGCATTGACTAACAGTCATACTTCAAAGTACCTGATTCAGGATGATGTTACCAGGGTGGAAATGTTATGAACTTTGCAGGCTGTTGAAAATCATGTTTCCTTTTCTACTACAGGAAAGCAGACTGATTTTTTCTGGTCACATTCCCTAATGATGATGTAGCTAGTAAGATGCAGATTGGATGGACCAAGACATCATACAGTATTGTTCATGGGTTAGCTCTGCACTTTAGGAAAAATATTCTCAAAGATCTTGAAGGAGACATTCGTTTTGTAATCTTATTTGGTGAGAGCCTTAACAAGCTGGCTGAGCTGCAGCAAATGGATACTGCTCTCAGATATTGGCACAAAGTTTACAACCAAGTTCAAATGCACTATTTATCATCTGCATTTTTAGGCTGTACCACTGCTGCCAATATGTTGGATGGTTTTAAGATAGAAACTTCTGTTCTGAATCTCAGCAACACGCTTCAGATATCAATGGATAGGGCTAATGTCAATTGGACATACCTGGAGGGATTTGCATCTTGATCTGAAGAGTATTCATGGGGACAGTGCATCAACTTTTACGGATGTGGGATCTTGTGGTCTTCATACAATTCACCAGAGTTTCAAGAATGTAGCGTAAAGACTAACTGGGGCATTGTACCTTTTCTGAGATCAATTTGTAATGTGTTGAAGAATGTACCTGCAAGGAAAACTGGTTATAAAAGATTTAATAAACCCAAAAATCCATGCTTTCTTAAAAAGTTTTGCTTCATGCACTGGCTGGAAAATGAGGATTCAGTTGACTGGGATGTAAAAATCATGCCATTTCTAAAGACTTATGTTGACAAAGTAAAGGAGCACAAGATTAAAACAGATACCTTTGGATGATGAAGGTCCTCTGCTGCTGGCTAAAATATCTTTTTTTAAGCTTTGTTTCAGGGCAGATCACGCCCTTTTTATTTGGCAGAGAAAAGGCACTGAATGTAACCCAATGCTGTTCTTTTTTTTAATTTCACTGTAATATTATACAAGATATTTCTTTTATAATTGTCCTGTCTGATGGATTATCTTGCCTGGAAAATTCATATATCCTATATGGTAGGATGGAGGTGTTACAAAAGTCTAAAACCTAATAAAAAGGTCCTCTGTCTACATTTTGATGTTCAGTTTGTAAGGCTTGTCAGGGTATTAATATGTGTTTTATGCACTCTACTTTCTGTCAATTTTTTCCAAACACTGTTGTAATATTTAGTGCCAGGATCTTGACCATGCCAGACAGCCCATAACAGTCCATGTTAATTTAGGGAAATAATGGCCAAGCAGCTTATGTGCCAGATGTAGACTGCACACAAAGAAAAGAAAATTCATAAAGAAGTTAGTTACAAAATGCATGACACGGACTGATGCCGAAAAGTATTTCAAGCCATGTATCTTAAAACATCTGTTACTTCATTTCCATCAATTGTGAAGGAGCCTCACAACTGTTTTGTGGATGAACGTCTTACTTGACAGCCTTTTCAGGCACACATCATTACTCACATCACTGCTTCGGTCTGTCAGTACCTATCTCAACTTTCCAAATTGAATTAGAGTTCTGTGAAATAGTGTAGGTTTGTGCCCTAACCCAACACACACTTCTAGTCTGTCAGGAGGGTATGTGACAACTGACAATCTCCTGTGGAAAGAAAGATGTGCTCTGAAGAATAGTTTTTGAAGTCATCTCTGCTGCAGTATTTGTTTTGGGCCCATCATTGAAAAATGAATTGTATGGTTTGAGACAAAACTTAAGAACGAGGTAGTAGTAAATCAGTAGTGTTAATACACAGGTGAATTGCCATTTCCAGCAATGTGCTACAAGGATGTGTACTATATTATTTGAATTGTTGTTAAAAATTATTACTTATTTTCTTCTTAACAACTTTTCCAATACATTGTGTATGATGCTGGGCACATAAACATTCAGTATTTACTGAAAGTTAACTTGAAGTACAGATTTTAAATTTCCTATGCACGCACCTAATAAAATATGTGATAACTCTTGCACACAAAGGATGAAGAAATGTACTGTTATAATTTTTGTATGTATGTCTTGTTATATTACTTTAGCACTTGTATATAGTTGTTCCATTTGCTTAGTCCTCCAGCCACAGACCATAAATATTGGGACTACTGGTAATTATTGGGACTTCAGCTATGTAAAAATACACACTCTATCATTTAAGACTAAATATGAAACCTGAATCCTTTGACTGCTCATTTTATACATGCAATGTGTTTTCTCACAGCTTAAAATTTGTTTGATTTTTATATTAAAGGACTGAAAGTGTCACTTAATTTGCTGAAAATTACTGAATTTTCACATGTTGTAACACCTAATGAAAAGGCAAAGCTTTTGTTTAGTTTTCGTTTGCTCATAAGATTTTCAGTGCTTTAGATATAAAAGCAGTTTTGATAAACTTCAAATTTGTTATTGATTTTAATCTGATGAACAGTTTCTGGTTCATATTAAATTCTTGCACTGTGATTCAAAGAAGCTGTATGATGATTTGATGCCATCACATAAGTTCTAAAGGTTTGATTCTGTGGGAGATATGTTTTATCTTTAGAAACACTGATGGACGCTATCATATGGTCTTAACATAAACACATTAAAATCAAAGTATTCAACATGATGTATGAGATTTTTGAGTGATATATTATAATTAAATATTGGGTTCTGCCATAAAAGTTTTTTTTTAAATTATGATTACATAATATGTCACTGTCGCAGCTATTAGATTAAAAACTAGCCACGTAAAATTCTCTCTACACACTTTAATTCTTTGCTTTGATAAATTTGTGGTTTTGAGGACACATCATAGACTTACAGATTTGTGTCAATATTTATCCTGCATTTGAAGAGGACTGATATTTTTGTAGCATTTTTACCTGAGTGTTTTACAATGTAATGTTCACCATCATTGTATTTGAAAATTGAATAAAGCAACTAAAAATTAAGCTAACAGTAACAGAAGAAAAGTTTTTGAATAAAATGTTTTTGTCTCAATTTTTTCTGGTTTAGCATCAGCAGTTATGAGATAGCTGTTAATGCAAAGTTAGAGTTAACCTGTTAATAAAAATAGAAATTCTTCATCCAAAAATGGTTTTCATTTACGCAGTTTACCTGTTTACTTGCCCTTCAGATCATAAATCCTGTACAGGAGACAACTTGGTGTTCATTCAAAACTAGAGGGAATACAGAAGCCATTACCCTTTTTTCCGACTTACATCTTTACTTAACCTTGAGATCAAAAAATTTGTCAGGGAAAAATGCTAAAACTTATCTGGGAATCAGGGAATTTCACTTGGAGAACTTGTGGCAACCTTGAATGATGTCATCTTGCAGCATTTTCTCCACTTCCTCTCAGATTATCCATCATTCAGCCGGTGAAACTTTATATGAATGCCAGCTGATTGGTGGACAATTCCCAGTATTGATATGGCGTTTTACCATGTGTCATTTTGTCTGTCTTTTCTCCACTCCTGATTTGAAAGCATCTGAAAATAGATGCAGAATGACTATCACTTGCAAACTTTGATGCTTGGTCAGGCTAGATTCTTTTTGCAGTTTGATAATAGCTTCCTCCCCTGCATATTTGTTGTGGTAGTGTAGCAACACAATTTTTAATCAGTGATACTAATCCACCTTTCCTCGTTTTGTTGGGTTATCCCTACACACATATTTTTAGGGATGGAACTTGTCTTATTTATGATGGCATTTTCAACAATAAACCCCCACTTGGAGCAATCTTTGTTGTATGTGGTTGTTGAAATAGCTTCATCAGTTTGCATTCTGTTGTTGATAGTTATTCTTGCAATATATGTTCCTGTTGGCTTTATTTATTTTCCATTTTCAACTTTCAGCACAATCATATCAAATCAGGATGTAATAAAAAAGTAGAAAAGAAAATGTTTTCAGATTTACTACTGGAAATGAAAGTTTACATGAGAAAAGTAACAAGGCCCAGCCCAGTAATGATAATTATCATTATCTTTAGAGGAAATCTCCCTTCTCCACAAAGAACAGATCATTTAGTGTATTGAAAAACATAAAATCCAGCTCAGTGTGTCCAAGTATTAACAGTTAAAGAGATAAAGTAGCTACTGTGCCACAAATAAATGTATGCAGCATTAGGAATTAGATAACAGAATTAGAACATCATTGTATAAGTAAAAAAGAAGATGAAGTTTGACTTTCAGAACAGTGGCTAACTAAATCTGAAATAGACATTTTTGTTCCTCAAGAATATATTGTTGCCAACATTATATGTAGGAAACAGAAAAAAAAGTTGGAGTTTTAATTTTTGTCATAGATAGTGTGAAATTCACAAAAGTTGATTTAAGCCAATTTTATTCTGAATCAGATAGTGAGTTCAGCTGCATAAAGCTAAAAAAACTCTTCAAAAATTCTGAACTTGTTGTGAAGAACATACAAGGAAAAAAAAAAAAAAAAAAAGAAAATACCACCATTTGCAGTGATGTCAGTACAGAAATGTCAAACCATGACAAGCATGAATCATGATGAGTTTTCAATATCTTAAGATCATTAAATATATTCTGTACAAACAAAAGTGCTACTCGTAAAGTAGCCTTCTTAGATGATATTGTTAACTTCTCTAATGAGATTTTTATTATTAGTCATTCACATGGATGTTCCTTTGCCATATACTCTACAACAACCTGTCGTGTAAAACCAATAATACCTCCCATGAAGAAAATCTAGTGACATGGATCAGAAGTCGGAAAGATGAATTTGTTTGCCGGCAGAGTACATTGCATAAAATGGGATTCTTTTGTATGAAACACAGATTGGACAAACTAATGTTGAAATTATGTTTGATAGATTCTTTAGCAAATACACTGCTGGAAAAAAATTAGTGCACCTGGAAAGAAGATGCCGATTTTGAACCGCTGATGGCATATGCAACCTGGGGGACAGTCGATGTACTGACAATGGTTTCAGTGTTGTCTGTCAACAGACATTGTAGTAACATAGTTACCAGAGGGCCATCTGTGTCTACCCTTCAATGGAGAAGAGTCACAGCCAGAAGGCTCAGCATGGCACAAACATGTGACGCAAGCAGGTGACCATGCCACAGAGATGCACTTGTGCTCCCTGCTGCCAACTGATCAAGTTTGGAAGGGGTCAAATTGTGGCCTTCTGAGTGTCGTCTAGCCCGTCTTCCACTTACTCCACAACACTGACATGCACAGCTCAACTGGTGTCACAAGAGGATTGCTTGGAAGGTGGAATGGCATGCCATGGTCTTCAGCAATGAACGTGGATTCTCCCTGCTTGGTTTGATACCTCAGAACTGCTTGTGTTATTGATCTGTAAAGGTTAACATTTCATGTACTCCAAATGCAGTTTTGCAACAATAAATCTTTAGTGAATTGTAAACTTATAAAAGGGTGTACTACTTTTTTTGGCAGTGGGATATTGCTGTGTGCACATCTAAAAAAAAATTGTACACCCTTGTAGTTGTTTCCAATTCTTGCAACATCAACCAAAATGGCCTAGCTGTGCTGGCACTGCGAAAGGCTGAAATCAACAGAAAATTATGGCCCTAATTTTTCCCAGCGGTGCAGTTCTAGGCGCTACAGTCTGGAGCCGAGCGACTGCTTCGGTCACAGGTTCGAATCCTGCCTCGGGCATGGATGTGTGTGATGTCCTTAGGTTAGTTAGGTTTAATTAGTTCTAAGTTCTAGGCGATTGATGGCCTCAGAAGTTAGGTTGCATAGTGCTCAGAGCCATTTAAACCATTTCCCAGCGGAATGCAACTCTACTGTAAGATTAAATGATCCTTTGGCTAAAATATTCTGGAGGTAAAATAGTCTCCGATTCGGATCTCCAGACAAGGATTACTTACAAGGATGTTGTCATCAAGAGAAACAAAACTGGTATTCTACAGATCAGAGCTTGGGATGTTAGATCGCTTAATCAGGTAGGTAAGTTAAAAAATTTAAAAAGGGAAAGGGATAGGTTGAAATCAGATATGTGGAAATTAGTGAAGTTGGTGGAAGTACACACATGACTTTTGGTCAGATGACTACAGGGTTATACATACAAAATCAAACAGAGGTAATGCAGGAGTAGGTTTTATAATGAATATGGACAGCTACTATGGACAGCATAGTGAATGCATCATTGTAGCCAAGATAGACATGAAGCTCACATCCACCACAGTAGTA
This sequence comes from Schistocerca americana, assembly GCF_021461395.2. Taxonomy (NCBI): domain Eukaryota; kingdom Metazoa; phylum Arthropoda; class Insecta; order Orthoptera; family Acrididae; genus Schistocerca; species Schistocerca americana. The sequence continues at coordinate 415,030,726 of NC_060119.1, forward strand.
CAATTTTATGTGCCAATAAGCTCCGCTGATGATAACGTGACTGAAGAAATATATGATGAGATAAAAGAAAATATTCAGATAGTTAAGGGAGATGAAACTTTGTGATGGGGAATTGAAAAATCAATAGTAGAAAAAGGAAGAGGAGAAAAAATAGTAGGGGAATATGGACTGGGGGAAAAGAATGAAAGAGTTTTGCACAGAGCGCAATTTAATCATCGCTGACACTTCGTTTCAGAATTGTGAAAGAAGGTTGTGTATGTGGAAGAGACCTGGAGATATCGGAAGGTTTCAGATTTATTATATAATGGTAAGACAGACAGTTCAGTACCAGAGTTTAAATTGTAAGACATTTCCAGGGGCAGATGTGGATTACAATGCATTGGTTATGAACTGTACATGAATCCTGAAAAAAGTGCAAAAAGGTAGGAAATTAAGAAGGTGGGACCTGGATAAGATGAAAGAGCAAGAGTTTGTTGAGGGTTTGAGAGGAAGCATTAGCCAATGGCTGATGAGGATAGAGGAAAGGAACACAGTAGAAGACAAATGGGTTAACTTTAAGAGCTGAAATACTGACGGCAATCGAAGATCAAATAGGTAAAAAGACAAGGCCTAGTAAAAATTCTTTGATAACACAGGAGATACTGAATTTAACTGATGAAAGAAGAAAATTTAAAAATGCAGCATATGAAGTAGGTGAAAGGGAATACAAGCATCTAAAAAGTAAGATTGACAGGAAGTGCAAAATGGCTAAAAGACAACTGTAAGGATTTAGAAGCATATTTCATCAGAGGAAAATAGATACTGCCTACAGGAAAATCAAAGAAACCTTTGGAGAAAAGAGAAACAGCTGCATGAATATGAAGAACTCAGATGGAAAAGCAGTCCCAACTAAAGAAGGGAAAGCTGGAAGGTGGAAGGAGTATATAGAGGGTCTATACAAGGGAGGTGAAAGCAGTATTATAGAAAGGGAAGAGGGTGTAGATGTGAATGAGATGAGAGATATGGTACTGCAAGAAGAATTTGACAGAGTACTGAAAGCCCTAAGTCTAAACAAGGCCCCAGGAGTAGACAACATTATGTCAGAACTACTGGTAGCCTTGGAAAAGCCAGCCATGACAGAATTATGCCATCTGGTGTGCAAAATGTATGAGACAGGTGAAATATTCTCAGACTTCAAGAAGAAAGTAATAATTGCAATTCCAAAGAAACCAGCTATTGATGAGTGCAAAAATTGCAAAACTATCAGTTTAATAAGTCATTGTTGCAAAATACTAACACGAATTCCTTACAGATGAATGAAAGAACTGGTAGAAGTCAACATCGAGGGAGATCAGTTTGGATTTCAAGGAAATGTAGGGATGTGTAAAGTGATACTGACCATACAACTTACTTTGGAGGATAGGATAAGGAAAGGCAAACCTACATTTATAACATTTTTAGGCTTAGAGAACGGTTTTGACAATGTTGACTGGAATACTGTCTTTGAAATTTTGGAGGTATCAGGAGTAAAATATGGGGAGCGAAAGGCTAGTTAAAACTTGTACAGAAATCAGATAGCAATCATAAGAGTAGAGAGGCATGAAAGGGAAGCAGTGGTAGAGAAGAGAGTAAGACATGGTTGTAGCCTATCCCCAGCATTATTCAACCTGTATGCTGAGCACGTATCAGGGAGAAGAAATAAAAACTTTGAGGTTTGCTGATGGCATTGTAATTCCGTCAGAGACACCAAAGGACCTGGAAGAGTGGTTGAATGGAATGGACAGTGTTTTGAAAGGAGGATATAAGATGAACGTCAACGAAAGCATAACGAGGATAGTGGACTGTAGTCGAATTAGTTCAGGTGATACTGAGGAAATTAGATTAGGAAATGAGACACTTAAAGTAGTAGATGAGTTTTGCTATCTGTGGAGCAAACTAACTGATGATGATCAAAGTAGAAAGGATACAAAATGTAGACTGGCAATGGCAAGAAAAGCATTTCTGAAGAAGAGAAATTTGTTAACATCGAATATAAATGTAAGTGCTAGGAAGTCTTTTCTGAAAGTATTTGTCTAGAGTGTAGCCATGAATGGAAATGAAACACGGGTGATAAGAAATAGACAAGAAGAGAACAAAACCTTTTGAAATGTGGTGCTGCAAAAGAATGCTGAAGACTAGATGGGTACATCACATAACTAATGAGGAGGTACTGAATAGAACTGGGGAGAAAATAAATTTCTGGCACAACCTGGCTAGAAGAAGGGACTGGTTGACAGGACACATTATGAGGCATCAAGGGATCTTGAATTTAGTATTGGAGGGAAGTGTGTGTCTGTGGCCGGGGAGGGGGGGGGGGGGGGGAATTGAGGGAGGCCAAGAAAAGAATACAGTAAGCAGATTCACAGATTCAGAAGGTTATAGCTTGCAGTAGTTATTAGGAGATGAAGAGGCTTGCACAGAATAGAGCATAATGTAGTAGATTGAATGGAGAGCTGCAGCAAATCAGTCTTTGGACTGAAGACCACAACATCAACAACAACAACAACATGTTGATGTGTGGTACACTTGTTCACTTCTAAGAGAGATTAGTTTCAAAGGTAAGCCTCAAATGAAGTTACCAAACTGTTGTACTAAGGAATCGGAAAGTGTCAGGAGACAAATATTGATACTACAAACTGTACATAAAAATAACTTCATGAGAGACACTAAGCAGGCTGAAATGAATTATAGGACATATATGAAATATCAAAAATTATACAACTAAGCTTCTTCATGGAAAAAAGTTACCAATGAAAGATTTATAGATACCGCTCCAAACAAGTGCAAAACAGCATGGCCGATAATCACACAAGAACACTCTTCTAACCATATAAAATAAGTGTCACTTGAACCAGACAAATTGAATGAGTTTTTCATGTCTCTGAAAGAAATTGAAACCAGAATCAACTTAATTGCAAATGAAATTGACAAGCAGCTGCCAGTGAAACAGTTTTTAACTGGAAAATTATCACATACACTGATGTCATAACAGCAGTAAAAAATAGTCTCCAACTCTAACACAAGGATAATAACCAGGTATCCAACTACATTGTCAAGAAAACTATTCATCTGATCTGTGAACTTGTAGCATACATTTTTAACAAATGTCTTCAGTTTGGAATTTTTCCTGAGTCAAAAAGTTGAAAAGTCATATCACCTTTTTTAAAAAAGAAGAAAAAATCTAATCCGAAAGTATAGACTTGTCTCAATAGTTCCTATAATTTCCAACGTTTTTCAAACTTTTATAAACAGTTAGCTAAGTGATTATTTTGAAGAAAACAATCTCCTTTCAGTCAGTCAGTCAGTTTGGTTGCAAATGGGGAAAAATACCACTTCAGCAGTTCTTAACATTGTAAACCAGATAATCACTGCTTAGGAAAATAAACCTTACTTGTTCTGTGTGATCCAAGCAAAGCCTTTGACTGTATTCTTTATGAAATGTTGCTTGAGAATCTTGAATTTTATGGAGTGCATAATCTGTCAATAAAAATATGAGATTCATACATAAGTAATAGAAATAAATATGTCTCAGTGAGAAACAAACATTCTTTAATGAAACAATGGAAAATCCAGGATTTAACTTTCTTTAATGAAAATTTTTGAGACTATGATACCACAGGGATCAGTTCTTGGTCCATTATTTTTCATAATTACAGTCAAGAATTTGCCACATCATGCTCCTCAATCTGTGATCTGCTATGCTGATGACACACAAATAATTGCAACTCATCAAGACAGCAACAAAAGTTACTTGAATCATTAGCTACTGCAGTGAAATAGTTTTCTTCCAGCAAACTTCTGTGCAACCATGACAAGACCCATCATCTTCTCTTAAAATATAGTAAATAGAACACTTAAACCTTTAAGGTTCCATATTGGCTCCAGGTTTGGCTGGAGAGAACACTTTGGTTACTTCAGAATATTTAAAATTCATCTATTTTGAATGTTCCAATCTCTCATTTGTTATGGACTGCTAATAGGGACACACTACGCATGTAAGTGAGATACTGAAGATAAAAATAAAATCATAAGAGAAATATGTAGGACTGGACCAAGTGATCACTTTCAACCTCTTTGTAGTAAACTTAATATACTTACTGATCAAATTCTTGTCACATTTTCAGCCCGATCAAACTATTATCAGTCCACAATATTTCTGTGGTCCACCTGGCCACCATCATCAGGTGGGAAAAGCTCAGCTGCTCTCGCCAATAACTAATTCAAACCAAAATGATGGGACCCTTATGTGGAGCAAAAATACAGAAGCACAAGTGCTAAATCATTGCTACTGCCACTAGTGTCTCATTGTATAGCATCATATGTCCCTCTGAAATACACTGCAGATTTGTCAGGTTGAAAATCACATATGGTGACAATGTTCAACACATCCATCATTCACAGTACAAATAGTTAAAACAAACGTAAATTTTACCACTCTCACATGGTATTTTGTAAATGCCAGACATCCTCAAGCCTAAATCATCCTTAATAGAGCCAAGAAGTGCTCTAATCTTAGTTCGTGGGGGAATACACATGTGATTTCATGTTTCTTCAAAACTCTACCTATCTTGGTAGACATGTTCCCAGCATATGGATGGAAAGCCACAGAACTAGAAGTGTCTTCAGGTGGTTTAAGTAGTGGTCCAAACTCAAAAGAACATTGAATCTGTCTGTCCATGTAGCCACATTGATTAAACACATCCTTGCCACTTTTGTTGTAAATTCTCAGCATCCAAGATAGCATGTGCTCTTTTGACCAAGGTCTGTAGGACTCCTGTAGTTTGAAACAGTGGATGACAGCTAGTAGCATGTAAATACCTAGCAATATGTATCAGTTGCACATAAACTGTGTGTCCAAGAGTTCCACCATATTTTTTATAAACCAGTAAATTCAAAAGGGTAATTTCCCCTCCTTTTCAGTTTCAATCATGAATTTGATGTTAGGACGAAGACAATTACAGTGGTCCAATAGCTGGTGCGGAGACACTATTCCTTGTGGCCAAACAAGAAACATGTCATTGACATACCTCAAAAAGCAACTAGGCTTCAAAAAAGATATTTTTAGGGCCATATCCTCGAAGTTCTCCATAAAAAGATTAACAACTATGGGGCATAAAGGACTCACCATGGCCACACCATTAGTCTGTTCAAAATCTTTGTAATTGAATAAAAAATAGGTGGACATCAGTATATGATGGCAGAACTTTGCCATTTCCATATCTAGTTTTTTGTTAATTTAAATCAATGAATCTTCAAGAGGGCCCAAATAAAAAGAGACATCACATCAAAACTGACAAGTAAATCAGAGGGACCAGGTTGAAGCAACTTTAAACACTGAATAAATTCTGTGCAGTTGGAAATATGGTGTTCATGTTTACCCACATGAGGGCTGAAGACCGACGCTAAATGTTTTTGCAAGTTGTATGTCAGTCCACCCAAATTACTATGACTCGGGTGTAATGGGACCCCATGTTTATGTACCTTAAGCATTCTGTATAATCTGTGTGGAATGACCACATCAGGATGAAGTTTTTTAATAAGGTCCTAGGTTATGAGTTCCTCTTCAGAAGTGAATTCGTTGTCTGTTTTATGCAGTCCATGAGATCCTTCTATAATATACAATAAGACTGATTCTTAAGTAAATCGTACATGTTATTCACATAATCGGCCTTGGAGAATAAAATGTTAGTGTTGTCTTTGTCTGCTGGTAAAGTTAATAATTCAGGGTCCTCTTTAACAGACCAAATAGCTGCCCATGCAGCCTAGAAAACATCACTCAGTGGAGCCTAGCCCAATGCAAAAGGTGAGAAACTACCCGTCTGATCTCTTCTGCCTACTTTTCCAGAAGACATGACGCTGCTTGCTCAACAGAGTAAATGAATTCCATGGTGGGAACACTTCTAGACGTGGGTGCAAAGTTTAAACCTTTTTCCAATACTGAAACTGTCATCCAGTTCTTTACTTGTACGATTTATCCCAATCTGTCGATAAGTATCAGTTCCCAGGTTGACAACAAGGATGTTAAAATTTAGAGAACTGCCTACTAGCAGCACTGCTTTGCACCCAATCTGATAATGCCCAGGAAGAAAAATTGACCCACTCCCAAGATATTGTGCACAGGAGTGATGAAACCTGTAAGTGAAGACAAAATAAATCTTTGGATATCCAGTCATCTATGAGTAAAATGGATGCGTTCTCTGACTAAGGTAAAACCAGCCCACATCTTAATACTATTGGGCATTCTTGTATTAATGTAATGGACAAATCTCACAAATTTTTGGCCTAATGACTCTGTTGCGACATCTCAGTAGAAAGGTGAGGGCAGTCAGCAGCTTCCCTTTCTTCATACAAAGTTTATCAAACTTCCTGAAGTGTTGAACCATCTCCTCCCCATAGAGGCACTTGATATGACTATGTACACTTTCCAGCATATTAACAGATAAAATTCCTGTTGGGCCTTCAGCCAGATCAAACTGCCATCAGTGCACAATATTTCCTTGGTTCACCTCGTCGCCATCATCAGTTAAGAAAAGCTAAGCCGCTCTCGTCGACAACTGATTCAAATCGTGAGTGACGGAATCTTTACATGCAGTGAAAATACAGAAGCACATGCACTAAGGTAGTGTGCAAGTGTTATATTGCTGCCCATAGGCACAAGAAGAGTTGCAGTGCCTCCAGTGGTGAATACTCCGAAAAATGATGTTTCATTACAAATTATTAATCACAACTGGTCGATTCAGATGCCGTAGTTTCTTCATATCTGATAAAACAGGATTCCAAGTTTTATTTAATGGATATCCATTATCACAGTTAATTATATTTCCTGTTAGTCTGTTTTCACCAGATTCTTTTAAAACACAACCCTAGTGATGCAAGGCACTTGCAGCCACTAGTGTCTTATTGTATAGCAGCCAGTGTCCATCTGTAAGACAGTGCTCAACCACTGCAGACTTGTCAGGTTGAAATTCACTTATGGCGATAATGTTCAGCACATCTGTCATTGATGGTACGAATACTTTGGCAAATGTATATTTTACCACATTCATACAGTATGTTGGACTGGAATTTGATAGTAGGAGAAGGAAAAGAAGTAGGTGAATATGGAATGGGGGTAAGGAATGAAAGAGGAAGCCACCTGGTAGAATTTTGCACAGAGCTTAACTTAATCATAGCTAACACTTGGTTTAAGAAGCATGAAAGGAGGTTGTACATGTGGAAGAGGCATGGAGACACTGGAAGGTTTCAGACTGAGTATATAATGGTGAGACAGTGCTTTTAGGAACCAGATTTTAAATTGTAAGGCATTTCCAGGGGAAGATGTGGATTCTGACCACAATCTATTGGTTATGAACTGTAGATTAAAACTGAAGAAACTGCAAAAAGGTGGGAATTTAAGGTGATGGGACCTGGATAAACTGAAAGAACCAGAGGTTGTGGAGAGTTTCAGAGAGAGCATTAGGGAATTATTGACAAGAACAGGGAAAGAAATACAGTGGAAGAAGAATGGGTAGATTTGAGAGATGAAGTAGTGAAGGCAGCGGGGGATCAAGTAGGTAAAAAGATGAGGGCTGGTAGAAAACCTTGGGTAACAGAAGAGATATTGGATTTAATTGATGAAAGGAAAAAATATAAAAATGCAGTAAATGAAGAAAAAAGGAATACAAATGTGTCAAAAATTGACGGGAAGTGCAAAATGGCTAATCAGGGATCACTAGAGGATAAATGTAAGGATGTAGAGCAATATATCACTGGGGTAAGATAGATACTGCCTACAGGAAAATTAAAGAGACCTTTGGAGAAAAGAGAACCACTTGTATGAATATCAAGAGCTCAGGTGGAAAACCAGTCCTAAGCAAAGAAGGGAAAGCAGAAAGGTGGAAGGAGTATATAGAAGTACAAGGGCGATGTACTTGAGGGCAATATTATGGGAATGGAAGAGGACATAGGTGAAGATGAAATGGGAGATACGATACTGCATGAAGAACTTGACAGAACACTGAAAGACTTAAGTTGAAACAACGTCCCGGGAGTAGACAACATTCCATTAGAACTATTGATAGCTTTGGGAGAGCCAGCCCTCACAAAACTCTATCGTCTGGTGAGCAAGATGTATGAGATAGGTGAAATACCCTCAGACTTCAAGAAGGATATAATAATTCCAATCCCAAAGAAAGCAGGTGTTGACAGGTGTGAAAATGACCAAACTATCAGTTTAATAAGTCACAGCTGCAAAATACTGACATGAATTCTTTACAGATGAATGCTAAAACTAGTAGAAGCTAACCTTGCGGAAGATCAGTTTGGATTCCATAGAAATGTTGGAACACATGACACAATACTGACCCTATGACTTATCTTAGAAGATAGATTAAGGAAAGCCAAACCTAAATTTCTAGCATTTGTAGACTTAGAGAAAGCTTGTGACAATGTTGACTGGAATACTCTCTTTCAAATTCTGAAGGTGGCAGGGGTCAAATACAGGGAGCAAAAGGATATTTACAATTTGTACAGAAACCAAATGGTAGTTATAAGAGTCATGGGGCATGAAAGGGAAGCCGTGGTTGCGAAGGGAGCGAGACAGGTTTGTAGCCTATCCCCGATGTTATTCAATCTGCATATTGAGCAAGCAGTAAATGAAAGAAAAGAAAAATTTGGAGTAGGAATTCAAATCCATGGAGAAGAAATAGAAACCTTGAGGTTTGGCAATGACATTGTAATTCTGTTAGAGACAGCAAAGGACCTGGAAGAGCACTTGAACAGAATGGACAATGTTTTGAAAGGAGGATAAAAGATGAACATCAATAAAAGCAAAATGAGAATAATGGATTGTAATCAAATTAGTTCAGTTGATACTGAGGGAATTAGATTAGGAAATGAGCACTTACAGTAATAGATGAGTTTTGCTATTTAGGGAGCAAAATAACTGATGATGGTTGAAGTAGGGAGGATATAAAATGTAGACTGGCAATGGCAAGAAAAGCGTTTCTGAAGAAGAGAAGTTAGTTAACATTGAGTATAGAGTTAAGTGTTAGGAAGTCTTTTCTGAAAGTATTTGCATGGAGTGTAGCCATGTATGGATGTGAAACGTGGACTATAAATAGTTTGGACAGAAGAGAATAGAAGCTTTTGAAATGTGGTGTTACAGAAGAATGCTGAAGATTAGATGGGTAGATGATGTAACTAATGAGGAGCTACTGAATAGAACTGGGGAGAAGAAGAATTTGTGGGACAACTTGTCTAGAAGAAGGGATCAGTTGGTAGGACATGTTCTGAGGCATCAAGGGATCACCAATTTAGTATTGGAGGGCAGTGTGGAGGGTAAAAATCGTAGAGGGAGACCAAGAGATCAATACACTTCTAGAAGGATGTAGGGTGCAGTAGTTACTTGGAAATGAAGAAGCTTGCACAGGATAGAGTAGCATGGAGATCTGCATCAAACCAGTCTCTGGACTGAAGACCACAACAACAACAACAACAATAACAACAACAACAATAACAACAACAACATTGTATTTTGTAAATGGCAGACATCCTCAAATCTATTTAACAGTGCCAAGAAGTGCTTTAATCTTAACTGGCGGGGAAATAAACATCTGATTTCATGTTTCTTCAAAACCCTACCTATCTTTGTGGACAACTTTCCAGCATATGGAAGAAAGGACACAGAAGGGGAGAGAGAAGGGGGTGGTTAGTAGAAAAGGAGAGAAGTAAAAAGACTGGGTGTGTTGGTGGAACAGAGGGCTGTGTTGTGCTGGAGTGGGAATGGGAAAGGGGCTAGATGAGTAAGGACATGACTAATGAAGAGGCCAGGAGGCTTATGGGTACATAGGATATACTGCAGGGGGAATTCCCATTTGCACAATTCAGAAAAGCTAGTGTTGGTGGGAAGAATCCGCATGGTAAAGGCTGCGAAATACTAATTGAAATGAAGGATCTCATGTTTGGCAATGTGCTCAGCAGCAGGGTGGTCCACTTGTTTCTTTGCCACAGTTTGTTGGTGGCCATTGATGTGGATAGACAGCTTGTTGGTTGTCATCCCCACATTCAATGCAGCACAGTGGTTGCAGCTTAGCTTTTAGATCACATGACTGGTTTCACAAGTAGCCCTGCCTTCGATGGGATATGTGATGTTTTTGACCGGACTGGAGTAGGTAGTGCTGGGAGGATCTATTACAGGGATATGAGCCATGAGGCAATAGCTTGGGAGCAGTGGTCACGTAGGGATGGACAAGGATATGTGTAGGTTCAGTGGGCAGAGGAATACCACTGTGGAAGGCTGGCTCTAAGCACTATGGGACTTAACATCTGAGGTCATCAGTCCCTAGACTTAGAACTACTTAAATCTAACTAACCTAAGGACATCACACACATCCTGCCTGAGTCAGGATTCAAACTTGCTACCGTAGCAGCGGTGCGGTTACAGACTGAAGCACCTAGAACCACTCAGCTACAGCTGCCGGCTGCTGTGGAAGGGGTGGAGAGGATGGTGGGTAGGACATTTCTCATTTCAGGGTGTGACAAGAGGTAGCTGAAACTATGATGGAGAATGTAATTCAGTTGATCTAATCATGGGTGGTACTGAGTCTTCTGTGGTTGGATGGTGGGACTTTGGGAGGTGTTGGGTGACCGGAAAGATAATGCACAGATCTATTTTTGTACATGGTTGGGAGGGTAATTATAATCTGTAAAGGCCTCAGTGATATCCTCAGTTTTTTTTGAGAGGGAGTGCACATTACTACAGATGAGACAGCCACGAGTAGCTAGGCTGTACAGAAAAGACTTCTTGGTATGGAATGGGCGGCAGCTGTCGAAGTGGAGGTATTGCTGGTGACTGGTAGGTTTGATATAGACAGTGGTACTGATACAGCCATCTTTGAGGTGGAGGTCAGCATACAGCCATCTTTGAGGTGGAGGTCAGTATCGAGGAAAGTGGCTTGATGGGTTGAGTACAACCAGGCAAAATGAGTGGGGGAGAAGATGTTGAGGTTCTGGAGGAATGTGGATAGTGTGTCCTCATCCTGAATCAGATCACAAAGATATCATCAATGAATCTGAACCAGGTGAGAGGTTCAGGATTCTGTGTGTTTAGGAATGATTTCTGTAGATGTCACATGAACAGGCTGACATAGGATGGTGCCATGCGGGTGTCCATTGCCATACTCCAGATTTGTTTGTAGGTAATGCCTTATACGAGGTTCATCCACAAAGAAGTTCCATTTCTATTTCTATCCACAGCAGCACTATGATCACAGTTCCAAGCATGTGCGGCAGTTACTCTCACTCAAGGAGAAGACATGTATGCCATTTTCAGATCGCTGCTGCCAACGCGTGCTTTGTAGTGCTTCTTTATAATGTCAGCCGTAATTGAAAATGGCGCTGTGCATGGTGTTACATCATAGTTCTTCTCCTGGAAGTTCAGGCTGCACTCTAAAGCTAAAAGAAAAAGGTTTTCATCTTCTGCAACCAACTAAATGATGAAAGCCTTTTTTCAATTAACTGTCCATATATTTTCTCTTTTCCCTACACAGATGCATCTTATTTCTTACATAAGTATATATTATTTCACAAAACATGATCTCATCTTCTGCTATGCAATCAATTAATAATAACAGAATAGTGTAAGTTCCAATGTTTTTGTAACTTCTTATGGGTTACACATGGCTGGCATTCCATGGCAATAGCATATCTTTGGACTGCACGTCTGAGACTAGGCGGCCCCCCTTCAGCAAGTGGTGCTGTCCCATTTGTCATTCTATCCAGAAGATATGCTGTGCCTATGAAACCTGTGACATCTGCACATAATAGCATACTATTTTCCACACAGTGGATTGTTCTTGCCTTAATTCTAAAATACAACAATGGCATAACTTCATGATCACTTTTCCTTATCTAGAAGGATATGGATGTGACCTATAATTTCCCCTGGAATGGCATGTCACACCTCACTCTACAGATTTTGTCTCCTGTCCCGTCCTCCCCACATTTCTGTAGCCAAATGGACAATTCCTTGCTGCCTCATAATGTGTCCTAGCAACCTTTCTTTTAGTCAAATTGTGCCACAGATTTCTTTTTTCCTAAATTTGATTCAGTACCTCTAGCAGTCATCTATAGCACCACATTTCAAAATTCTACATTCTCTTCATGTCTGAACTGTTTATTGTTAATGGTTCACTTTCATATGTGGCTACACTCCAGCAGTTACCTTCAGAAAAGACTTCCTAACACTTAAATAGATATTTTCTTATTATTGGCAGTCTATATTTTATACCCTCTCTACTTCAGCCATCACCATTCATTTTGCTCCAAATAACAAAGCTCATTTACTAGTTTTTGTGTCTCATTTCCTAATCTAAATCCCTTGGCATAGCCTTATGTGATTGAACCACATTCCATGACACTAGGTTCACTTTTGTTGATGTTTATCTTATAATCTCTACAAGACACTACTTATTCTCTTCACCCTCTCTTTGGCATTACTGACTAAATTACAGTATAATTGGCAGACCTTAATATGTTTACTTCTGAATGTTAATTCCCCTTTCCAAATTTCTCTTTGGTTTCCTTGCTAAATGCACAAACCGAATAACATTGAATAGGCTTCAACCCTGCCTTATTTCCTTCTCTACTATAGCATCGTTTTCATGTCCTTTGACTCTTGTAAGTGCAATCTGATTTCTGTACAAGCAGAGAATAACCTTCTACTTCCTGCATTTTCATCCTACTACCTTCAAAATTTCAAAAATTGTATTCCAGTCAATAAGTCAAAAGTCATCTCTAAATATACAAATGCTACAAATGTAGGTTTACCTTTCTTCAATCTTTCTTCAAGGATAAGTCACAGGGTCATTATTGCCTTGCGTGTTCCTACATGTCTCCTGAACCCAAACTCATCTTCCTTGATGTCAGATTCTACCTGTATTTTCTGTTCTTCTGTAAACAATTTGGATCAATATTTTGCAACCATGTGAGGAGGATTACCGGGTTGGTTGCACCAACAATCACACCCATTTAGCAATAGTTCATTTATTAACCTTAACACATATGAGGATCACAAAGAACTGAACTGAACATGGCGGAACAGCCAAAGATAATGCTTACAGTCCAAAGATGAATGCATATCGATGTTGGTGTTGATTTCATCGGCACCACACATGTAATATTAAACTGGTGATTCAGTAGTATTCACACCTGTCATATTTCACCTGCCTCACACAATGATCAGCAAGAATATTGTGACCACTGATCTATTATCCAGCATTGCCTGGCAAGCAATAACTGGTAGTCAGACATACACACACCACATGTAGTATCGGTGAGCATGCTGTCCATGTGTAGAATGGGGAATGTAATAATATGATGAAAAGGAAAATTGCTACTCACCATATAGCGGAGATGCTGAGTCACAGGTAGGCACAACAAAAAGACTGTCACAAACAAAACTTTTGGCCAGTACTATGACCTTCATCAAAAGTAGATGACACACACACACACACACACACACACACACACACACACACACACACACACACACACAAACAAATGCAAATGCAACTTACACACATGTGACTACAGTCTCCATGCAACTGAAGCCACACTGTACATGGCAGTGTGGCTTCGGTTGCTTGAGACTGCAGTCATGTGTGTGTGTGTTCAAGGAGTGCTGTGGTGAACATCTTTCATCAGCAAAATCAAAAAATCAAATTGAAACAATGTCCAGATGTTGTGGGTTTTAGCGGACACCCCTCATTACAGATGTTGGACATCGTAAACTGGGCAGACTGGTAAAACAAGACAAGCAGTGAACTGCAGTGGAACTAACATCACACTTAAATGATGGGCAGAGCACAAGTGTATCTGAGCATGCAGCTCGCCAAACACTCCTAATGATGGGCCTCCACTGCCAATGACCCATGCATGTGCCATTGTTAACACCACGATGTCGGCAACTACAACTGTAGTGAGCATGTGACCATTGGCACAGTGGCAGAGTGTTGCATGGTCTGATGAATCCCAATACCTTTTTCACCATGCCAATGTGAGGGCATGAATCCATTGTCTTCCAGGCGAACAGCTCATTGACACCTGTACTGCAGGATGGAGACAAGCCGGCAGTGGCTGCATTATGCTCTGGAGAACATTCAATTGAGAATCCATGGGTCCAGTGAAGCTCGTGCAAGGCACCATGACAGCAAAGGATCATGTTTCCTGATGGCAGTGGCATTTTTCAACAAGATAATGTGCCACGTCACAAGGCCAGGACTGTAATGGAGTGGTTTGAGGAACACAGTGGTGAGTTTGCGACATCTGAACTTGATAAAACACATTTGGTATGTCATTGAACATAGTATCAGCGTTCATCACCCCCCTCCCTGAATTTAGGGGAATTAGATGACTTTTGTGTGCAGATGTGGTGTCAACTCACTCCAGTGATCTACCTAGGCCTCATTGTTTCCATGCCATGACTCGTCACCACTGTTATTGGTGTCAAAGTTGGACATACCAGCTGTTAGATAGTTGGTCATAATGTTCTGGCTGATCAGTGTGTATCTTGCACACCAGGTGGGATGATCTTGTCATGACTGGCTTTCCCAAGGAGCTCAATAATTCTGAGAAAATGTCGACTACTACAGAGGCCTTGTTGCTACTTAAGTCTTTCAGTGCTCTATCAAATTCTTTCTGCAGTATCATAATCCTGTCTCACCTTTGTCCTCTTCTCTTTGTATCATATTGTGCTCAAGTTTGTTTCCCTTCAATAGATCCTTCATATATTCCTTCCACCTTTAACTTTCGCTGCTTTGCTTTGGAACCAGTTTCCCATTTGATTTATTTATTTTATTTTACATGTATAGTTCTGTAGGACCAAATTGAGGAACAAATCTGCAAAGTCATGAAACATTTCATTATATAAAATTACAACATAAATTAATAACAGATAAAATAAAATGTTTTATGTACCCAAAAAAGACAAGCCTTAAGTTTATGTAAATGCAATCCAGCATAGGAATCAATTTACTTTTTCAAGAAAGTCCTTGACAGAATAGAAGTGGTGACTCATGAGGAAACTCTTCAGTTTCGATTTGAAAGCACGTGGATTACTGCTAAGATTTTTGTGGTTCATTATTGAAAATGGATGCAACAGTATACTGCATAACTTTCTGCACAAGAGTCAAGGAAGTGCAATCCAAAAGCAGATTGGATTTCTGCCTAGTGTTAACTGAGTCAAAGCTACTAATTCTTGGACATAAGCTGATATTGTTAACAAGAAATGACAGTAAAGAATATATATATTGAGAGGCCAATGTCAGAATACCCAAACTAATGAACAGGGGTCAACAAGTGGTTCGCAAACTTACACCAATTATTGCCCTAACTGCCCATTTCTGAACCAAAAATATCCTTTGAAAATGAGAAGTGTTATTCCAAAATATAATACCATGCAATATAAGCAAAAGAAAATAAGCAAAGTAGACTACTTTTCATGTTGAACTATCACTTACTTCAGATACCATTTGAATAATAAAAATGGCAGCATTAAGTCTTTGAACAAGATCCTGAACATGGCCTTTCCACAACAGTTTACTATCTATCTGAAAACCTAGAAATTTGAACTATTCAGTTTCACTAGTCGTATGCCCATTCCGTGAAATTAAAATGCCGGGTTTTGTTGAATTGCGTGTTAGAAACTGTAAAAACTGAGTCTTGCTGTGATTTAGCATTAGTTTATTTTCTACAAGCCATGAACTTATGCCATGAACTACACTATTTGAAACAGAGTCACTGTTGCACACGACATTGTTTACTACCAAGCTAGTGTCATCAGCATACAGAAATATTTTAAAATTACCTGTAATACTAGAGGGCCTATCATTTATACAAATAAGGAACAAGACTGGCTCCAGCATTGATCCCTGGGGCTTCCCCCATTTGACTGTGCCCCACTCAGACCCCACATCACAGCCATTCTGAACACTGTGAATAAAGACCTTTTGCTGTCTGTTGTTACTGTAAGAGGGTGAACGAATTGTGAGCTACTCCCTGTAATCCACAATGGCCTGACTTATGGAGCAATATTTTGTTGTCAATACAAACACTTTAGTTAAATCAAAAAGGATGCCTAGCATTTGAAACCTTTTGTTTAATCCATCCAGTACCTCACAGAGAAAAGAGAATATAGCATTTTCAGTTGTTAAACCACTTCTAAAACTGAACTGTACATCTGATAGCAAATTATGTGAAATAAAATGATCAATTATTCTTACATACACAGCCTGTTCAATAACTTTAGCAAACACTGATGACATAGAAATAGGTCTAAAATCATTTACATAAGCCTTTCCTCCATTTTTATAAAGTGGATTTTCTACTGAGTACTTTAATCGTTCAGGAAACTGAGCAGTCTTAAAGAAAAAATTACAAATATTGCTAAGTATAGGGCTTACATGTGCAGCACAGCAATTCAACATTCTGATAGGCATTCCATCATGTCCATGAGAGTCCTTAGTCTTCAGTGATTTAATTATTGACTCAATCTCCCCCTTGACAGTATCACAGAGGAGTGTTTATGATTCCCTGTAGAAACTAAGTTTTTATTTAATTCACCAGCAATGCTCAGAAAATGATTGTTAAATACTGTACATATATCTGACTTATCAGTAACAGAAATATTTTTTTTACGAACTGACTTTATATAGTTGACCTTGTGCTGCTGAACAGACACTTCCTTCACAACTGACCATATGGTTTTAATTTTATCCTGTGAATTAGCTATTCTACTTGCATACCACACATTCTTTGCCTTCCTGATAATATTTTAAGCACCCTACAGTACTGTCTGTATGGGCTACTGTAGCCTGATTGCGACTACTTCTAACATCTTGATATAATTCCCACTTTGTTCTTCATCCCATTAGTGAGCCTCCCAGGCTGCCTTTTACTGCTAGTATCCTATTTAGAATATTTTAATGGAAAACATCTTTAAAAGAGCATGAGAAATGTGCAAAGGAAAGCATTGTATTTGTCATCTATGTTATTGACACTATAAACATCCTGCCACCCTGGCTCCTTAATGAGGTTTAAGAAACTCTCTCTTGCTGTTGGACTGGCTTTTTTACATAGTTTGTAATTATATATAACATTTGTTTGAGGATGAAAACCTGTTAGTGTTAAACTTTGTGCATCATGGTCTGAAAGGCCATTCACCCTTTTACTAGCAGATTGGCCATATAGAAATGAAGAATGAATAAAAATATTGTCTATAGCTCTGGTACTGTTCCCTTGCACCCTGGTTAAAAAAAACACAGTCTGCATCAGATCATGTAAGTTTAGGAGTTCTTCCAAATCTTTTCTCGTGCACAATCACATACAAAATTAATACTGAAGTCACCACATATAATTGATTTTTGGAACTTCCTATAAAGTGAACCAAGAATCCTATCTAGCTTGAGCAGAAATTCTCTGAACTCAGAGTTAGGGGACCTATAAACAACAACAATTACAAGTTTAGTTTCACTAAATTCAAATGCCAGGGCACAAGATTCAAATACCTGTCAGTGCAATATTGTGATACGTCCACAGACTCAAATGGAATAGTGTTTTTTACATACATGCCCATTTCCCCACTCCACAAAGAATTCCTTGAAAAACAGCCAGCTAATCTGTATCCTGGTAAAGGAAGCCTCTGAATTCTCAAATTATTTAAGTGGTGCTTCGATATACCAATAATGTCAGAGTCAACATCTACAAGCAGTTCACTAAGTTTGTCTGTAATGTCTCTTATATTTTGATGAAATGTGCTACTTCCTTCTCTACTCGGATACTTGACCTCCTCTGAAGGTGATTCCTTTGTTATAGGGACTTCCTTTAAGCAGGGAGACCTATCAGCTGACCTCAATCTAAAAAATGTGCAGCTCTAACACCGCCTACTACAGAAATTTTTCCATGAGTGATCCCACCACCACCCACTACACTGTCACCTACAAGCTTTGCCATCCTCCCCTTCCTATACCTATTGAGGTGCAGACCATGCCTAGTGAAACCCGACCTATTGATAGACTCAACTGGCACCATTGCAATGCAAGCCATGCCCTTCACCATCAGTGCCTTCTCCAGCCCCATGTTACCACACCTTACAGGAGCATTAAGATGAGGCCAATCATGATGTTGAAACAGTTGCACAAAGTGCACATTAGTGCCACCAGTTTGTATAGCTATCTCTACCAGGTTACCACCTACACCATATTCCCCAACCCTATCAAGATTATTCCCTGCTCCATCCACAATCACTACCTGATCCTCTTTCCTAAAATTCCTACATAGCTCTCCTATGTTAACAGTCACCTGAGCCAACCCTGCACTAATCTTTACAATGCTGGTGACTTGGTACTCACTTCCCAACACCTCCTGCAACTGCTGGCTCACAGCTCTGCCATGTGAACTACCTAGCAACCGAACCTTCTTCTTTCTGTTAAAATCTGCAACTGACATAGGCTCTCTAACTGCTGAGGACTGCTGCTTGTTTCCTACACCCACAGCTACAAGAGGCTCTTCTCCACTCAACGCTGACAGTTACTAAAATCTATTGGTTGTACGCTAAGTACAACTGTCTCAATATCTCCTCCTCCTAGCTACCTTCTTACCAACTGCCAATTGCCATTCCCCAGTGCCCTTCACCCTCTTCAGCTTATCTAGTTCCTCCTTTGCATCTTTTAACTACACCAAAATGGCACAGATCTTATGTTCCTGCTCCTCTATCAACTTATTTCTGCTACAATTTCTGCATTTACAGGAGAGGATCTCACTAGAATGCCCACTAGCTTCCCCAGTGCATTCCCCCCAATGGAAATACTTTGAACAAACCTCACACCATAACCCACTACTCACAAACCTATGACAAAGCCCACACTTCTCATTCATGGTAAAATTTTAACAGTTACTGAAAAAACTAAACATCAAAATTACCTAAGTTCAGTTACAACAGTAGGTAGAACTATTTAAAGAACTAACAATGGCGGTATTGAAATTCTCTCTCTACTAAGAAACCAACTACTTTTATTAAGACTACTAAACCAATAACATCGAAATTTCACACAATTTCTTACCTAAAACAAAAAGTTCAAGTGGCCACTGGAACACTCAATGAAATTTAACACAGTAAATGAAAATTTTACTGAATTTCACTACAAACAATAAGAAACGTCAGCTGAAAACTACCATACGAAATTTAATAAATTACTTCAATGCACAAACAACTCTAAAAAACACAATGGGCAAAAGTTTCCAAAAGTTTATTAAACCATTATTTTGTCAGATATAGCACGATACACCATTGAAAACTACAAAATTTAATAACTAAATGACTGTGTACAAACAGCTTTGACAGAACTTAAGAATCGCTACATCTGCAAATGCTTACCACGAATATTTGAATGAACGATTGAAAACTACAAAATTTAATATTCAAATACAAACAACTTTGCTGGTACTTAGCTTTAGAACTCCTACAATTGCAACTGTACATTGCAAAATGTAAGCATACTGCTCTCGAAATTCACACAGTTGCTTTTCTTTTCTCAGAAGTCCCTTTAAATTTCCCATATGCAGCATCTTTTCCATAGTTATGCATGTTTCTGTGGCATTCCATTTGTCTTTTAGCCATTCCTGTTTAGTCATTTTGTCACTTTCTGTGAATCTCATATTTTAGACAACTGCATTCCCTCTTGGATGCTTCATTTTTATATTTAAAGAATGGGAACTCCATGTGGAATTGACAACAATGTAGGAAAAGACACACTGTTACTGACCCACAGAAAAGGCATGTTAAGTTACAGACACGCACAATTAAAAGATACTTACACAAAGCTTTTGGCCACAACCTCATTGATGAAGGCTGTGGCCAAAAGCTTTGTCTAAGTGTCTTTTAAATTGTATCTGTCTGCAATTTAATGTGTTTTCTTTACATTAAGTAACAGTCTATCTTCTCCTACATTGTTCATTCTTATGTTTTCTCTTTTTGTCAACTGAGTTCAAAAACTCTCATGTTGTGCAGAGATTTCTGCTAGGCCTTACCTTTTTAATTCTGTGATACTCCAGTGCCTTAACTATTTCACCTCATAAAGCTACCCATTCATCTTCTGTTGTATTCCTGCCCCCTGTTTCAGACAATTGTTGCCTAATCCTTCATCTAAATTTCTCAACAATCCTTTAATTTATCGAGATCCTATATCCTTTATGTGCTACCGTATGATAGTTTTTTCAGTTTTAATCTGTGGTTTATAACCGATAAAGTATGGTCAGAGTCCGTATTGTACAGTTTAAAATCTGGTTTTGAAATCTGTATTAGGATTATGTAATCAATCTGAAACTTTCCAATGTGCCCAGGTCTCTTCCACATATACAACCTCCTTTCATGATTAAACTGAGGGCTAGTGATGATTACATTTGCAAAATTCTGTCAGGCAGCTTCCTCTTTTATTCTCTTCCCAAAGTCCACATTCTCCTACTATTTTCCCTTCTCTTTCTTTTTGCTACTATTGAATTCCAGTCCCCAATTACAATTAAATTTTCCTCACCACAACTATCTGAATAATTTCATTCATCTCATGATACATTCTTGCAGTCTCCTCATTTGCAGTGCTAGTTCACATATAAACTTACACTATTGTGGCAAGTGTTGGCTTCATGTCTATTTTGGCTTCAGTAGCACATTCACTGTGCAGTTCATAGTAGCCTATTCACATTTCTACTTTCTTATTTATTACTAGACCTACTCCTGCATTACTCCAATTTGATTTTGTATTTATAACCCTGTGTTCATCTGACCAGATATCCTGTTCTCCCTGCCACCATTCTTCAATAATTCCCATGATAACGTAAACCTAACCATTTCCCTTTTTAAATTCTCTAACCTAACCATTTCCCTTTTTAAATTCTCTAACCTACCTACCCAATTAGAGGTCAAACATTTCACATCCCACCCACCCCAACCCAGAGATTTCTGTTTTGCCCTGAGTAGACCCTGCCTGGAGATCTGAATTAGGGTCAATTTCACCTCTGAAATATTTTATCTAGGAAGAGCAGCCATGGTTAAGCCATACAGTACAGGTGCATGCCAAAGGGAAAAAATAATGACTGTAGTTTCTCCTCTACCAGTGTAGCAAGACCATGCTGGACAATGGCCAGATCAGTCAATCATCCGGATGTTGCCCCTCTTCAGAAACCACAGGTTTATTCGGCCTCTCCACAGATAACCCTCCATTGTGGTTACACCTACAGTACAGTTATCTGAGGACAATGGTTCAATCCCGTATCCGGCCATCCTGATAGAGGTTTTCCATGATTTCCCTAAATCGCTGCAGGCAAATGCTGGGATGGTTCCTTTGAAAGGGCACGGCTGACTTCCTTCCCTGTCCTTCCCTAATCCGATGAGATCGATGACCTCGCTGTCTGGTCTCCTTCCCCAAAACAGCCCAACCAACCAACAGCTATCTGAATTGTTGAGATACACAAGCCAGCTCACCTTGGCAAGGTCCATGGTTCAGAGGGAAACAACATGATATTCTTATTTTTAAGCTCTATTAACCCAAAACACTGTCCTTTGTTTTACAGGTCTGTCTTGATCACACAAATTTTTACACTTCACTATTACTGGTTTCTACTACTGCCCTCTTCAGATCTGTTACAAACAAAAACACTGTGTAACCAATTAAGTTCAATTTGCCGATGCTAAATCTGTACAAGTCCTGATGCTACATAAGAAATATAAAAAGTGTTTACCTGATTAATAGCCATGTATACCAGCCATACATACCATAAAACATTCTGATGTAATATCAATGTCAAGCTAAACATGTAGGTACCTAGTAAATGCTGGTGATGATCAGAATGTGTGTGGTAATTATACAAGGAAACTGAGGCCACCAGAGGGTACTTTAGCTAGGGTACATGACTGACGAGTATCACAAATGTAATGGTTAAAATGTGGTATGTGTAGTCATTAATTAAATTTACTTCCCATGACAAAATGAGTGTCTGACAATAAAACATGTACAGACATACTATACGTGGAATTGGATCCATACTTAAAATCCACATAAAAAGTGCAAATACTAACGATGTGAAGCTCCTCGCCTGGCAAGGTAAAACATACAATTGTATAAAAGCCAGTATAAAAAGTATAAGATTAAAAACATCTATGAAATAAAATCTTCCAGCCTGACAGATCAGTTACCATAAACATAATTTAAGGTAATTAATCAAGCAGTGACTATTAATTAAAAGATAAAAATTCGGCAGTCGATAACACATCCGGAGTGCAGTCTCAATGACAACACATCATGGCTTCTCTGTATGATGTACGTGTTTTCCTGTGGCAGAGAGAGAAGCCATGATGTGTCGCCATTGAAACTGCACTCCGGATGTATTATCGACTGCCAATTTTTTAACTTTTAATTAACAGTCACTGCTTGATTAATTACCTAAAATTATGTTTATGGTAACTGATCTGTCAGGCTGGAAGATTTTATTTTATATATGTTTTTAACATTATACTTTTTATACTTGCTTTTATACAAATTTATGTTTTACCTTGAAGGGCTAGGAGCTTTACATTATTAGTATTTGCATTTTTTATGTGGATTTTAAGTATGGATCCAATTCCATGTATAGTATGTCAGTACATGTTTTATTGTCAGATGGTCATCGTGCCATAGGAAGTAATTTTAAGTAACGCTATGCATACTGCATTTTAACCATTACATTTGTGACACTGGTTAATCATGTACCCTAGCTCTTTTGCCATCTGCTGACCTCAGTTTCCTTGTATTAACACCAGACACATTCTGATCATCACCAGCACTTACTATGTACCTACATGTTTAGTTTGACATTGATGCTACATCAGAATATTTTATGGTACACATGGCTGTTAATCATGTAAACACTTTTTATCTTTCTTATGTAGCTCCAGGACTTGAATAGATTTAGCGTCAGCAAACTGAACTTAGTTGGTTACACACTGTTTTTGTTTGTAACTGATCTGAAGATGGCAGTAGTCAAAAACGGTAATAGTGATGTGTAAAAATTTGTGTGATCAAGATGGACCTGTAAAATAAAGTGCCAAAAATACGAGGGTTATTCCAAAAGTAAGGTCCGATTCGCCGTAACTATTGAAATTTGGCGCCAATGACAAAACACGCATGCGCGCCGACTCCCGGCAAGCCTTGCGCGTCAAACGCCGCCATTCGCTTTGTTACTGTTGCTGAGTGTAGTTCACAGTGTCACTTTACAATGTTTAAGACAATTGATCAGCCCACCGATTGTGAAGTAAGGGCAGTGATACGGTTTTTGTCTGCAAGAAACAATTCAGCGGCGGAAATCCATCGGCATATTACTGAAGTGTACGGTCCTAACATAATGAGCGACAGTAAAGTGCGCAAGTGGGTGCGAGCTTTTAATGAAGGACGGGATAATGTGCACGATGAACCATGGTGTGGCCGACCATCAGTGATTTCAGACGATTTGGTCAATGCGGTTGACAAAAAAATTCGTGAAGATCGCTGATTCACTATTACAGACGTAGACATGCATTTTCCGAATGTGAGTAGAACAACTTTGTACAGAATTGTGTCTGAACATTTGAAGTTTCACAAATTGTGTGCCCGTTGGGTTCCCAGGCTGCTTACTGAGCCCCAACGAATGAAAAGAATGGCTTTTGCTCTTGATTTTTTGGAGCGATATCATAAGGAAGGTGACAGTCTTTTAGACAATGTTGTCACAGGGGATGAGACATGGGTTTCTCACATCACTAGAGAGTCTAAACGTCAGTCAATGCAATGGCGTCACACGTCATCGCCAGTCAAGGTCAAGGCAAAGCAGACAATCTCAACACGTAAGGTTATGGTGACTGTGTTCTGGGATAGACGTGGAGTATTGTTAGTCGACTTTATGGAGAGAGGAACAACGATTAATAAAGCCGCCTACTGCGCTACCCTGACTAAACTTCGACGTGCAATCCAGAATAAGCGACGTGGTCTTTTGTCGTCTGGAATCTTGTTGTTGCATGACAATGCCAGACCCCACACTGCAAATGAAACGCAAGCTCTGATCAAGAAATTTGGATGGGAACAGATGGACCATCCTCCTTACAGTCCGGACCTGGCGCCAAGTGATTTCCACCTGTTCCGTTACTTAAAGGAGTTTCTCGGCGGCAAGCGCTTCGACACAGATGATGAAGTGAAAGAAGCAGTTAAGGACTGGTTATCGTCACAGGCGGCCGATTTCTATAACATGGGCATTCAAAAGCTTGTTGAACGATGTGACAAATGTTTAAATAAGTATGGAAGTTATGTAGAAAAATAGATAAAGATGTAAGGAATGTAAATAAAACAATTGTTTTGAAAAAACATTTTAGTTTTGATTATTTTTTTATAACCGGACCTTACTTTTGGAATAACCCTCGTATGACCACGGACTCATTTTAAGACTTTATGTCTTCAGTTGACAATACACTATCCTCTTTGTCTAAACACACACATCCATTTTTCAGTACCTCAACATTTTAGTCCCATATTTTTCATTTTAATTTCGATTTTCGTCAGTTGGTTAGATAAAACTTAATGTCTTGCTTTTTTGTTACATTAATCTTATTCCACAAGTACTGTGGAGACATTCTCTAGGACAAGGAAAGAAGATGAGTAGGTTTAATTATGACCAATACAAGGTAACAACTTGATGAAATAATATTGTCATGTAGAAGGAGGGTAATCAGATGAATGACGAACACTAACTTCACTTAACTAAGGTTTATTCAGCACTTACACATACAAGAGTGTGGAGTGAACTGCCTCTGGCCAGAACACATACAATATATATACAGCTGATCTAAATGATTAATGGAAAATCTCATATAAAGATGTGAAACAAATACTAACAAAGAGATAGAGGGGCGGCCAGTACTTAGCTCAGTACAGCCGATAGATACACAAAAAACAGAACCGAAAATATACGTTCCTAGCTTTCGGAACAAAATGTTCCTTCATCAGGGAGGAGAATCCACTTTCCCTTCTTCCCTTTTTTTCCCCTCTCTCCTCCCTGATGAAGGAACATTTGTTCCGAAAGCTAGGAACGTAAATTTTCAGTTCTGTTTTTTGTGTATCTATCGGCTGTACTGAGCTGAGGTAAGTACTGGCCAACCCCTCTATCTCTTTGTTAGTATATATAAAGCTACAGAACATTCCAGTAAAACGATTCTTGCCATTTGTGGATACTTCCAGAAAGTACTCAAACTGATTATAGAAATTAAAATTGTACAGTCTAGGCGAGTTTTGAACTCACGACCCTCCATGCAGCAGTTTAGCATCATAACCGCTACACCATGGTGCTACTCAGCTTCTTCTGTGACATTGCTCCCTCCTTAAGTGAACAGCATCTTGGTCTTAAGTCCCCCTAGTCTGGGAATGAGTCATTGGTCGTGCATACTCCGACTCCCGGTGACTGATGCTCGCCCTGGCAGTGATCTTCTTAGAACGTCTATTGCCGCTACACTCTTCATCACCTTGTTGCCTGTTGCTGGAGTTTCGATTTTACCCTGGGTGTCAGGATCCTTGTAGGGTTTCATTCGAAGGATGTGGACCGTATCTCTGATCTTTCGTCGTCTTGCATTGGGGTCAAAATCTTCAACTTCATAAGTAGCGCCTGAGGAGCTTCTCATCAGAGAGACCAACCTTCCAAACAGGAGTGAAGATCCAGATGAGGTCACCAGGTTAGTAGATAACATGGCGGTGGCTTGCGTCATACCTTTGGCAATTGTTTTCATGAGCCTGCAGCGTGCAGAGTCGAGCTAACTGCTGAACTTCCTCAGCTCTGGATAACACCTGGCCGATGTAGTCATCGTCCATGTCATCAGGATGTAACGGAAACACAGTGTCCATTTTTGTAGATGTAGTGCTCACCTGGCAAGTCATCCCATTTGTTAAATTTGGCTATATGCTCACATACTTTAGCCACTTGTTTGGATCTTGGCCATCGTCACCAGAGAACCTGGAAGGATGTCTCATGTGGTGGCACACAGTTGCTGTCATTGTAATGTCCTTTTCTTCTTCTATCTCTGATAGATTGCGATCTGTTGAATATGGCTGTAACTCAGGTTTCTCAACACATAAACGACGGCTCTGTTGTGGCTTGATGGGAGCCACTGTGTCGTCGATAATGTGTGCTATCACAAGTTCCAATACCCAGCGTCTCCACCAGAGTAATGTCACATAGAAAAAGGTGCAATCAGATGAATGACAAACACTAACTTCAATTAACAAAGGTTTATTCAGCACTTGCACATACAAGAGTGTGGAGCAAACTGCCTCCGGCCAGAACACATATGGTATATATACAGCTACAGAACATTCCAGTACAATGATTCTTGCAATTTGTGGATAGTTCTAGAATGTATTTGAACCGAATATAGAAATTAAAATTGTACAGTCCAGGTGAGTTTTGAACTCACAACCCTCCATGCAACAGTTTAGTATCATAACCACTACAAGACGGTGCTACTCAGCTTCTTATGCGACAATATAGTGACAACAGTATTACTTCAGTTCAATCACGGGAGATTCTGGCATCACCTCTACCACCTCAACCTGATCACATCTTTTTCATGTGACTGTGGCAGTGAGGAAGATGTTAACAATGTTTTCTTCAACAGTCACAGATGGTATTAAGGAACTACAAAAGTAACACAGCTTTATGAACAAGCATGAAAACTCTTTTAGCAACAGAAGACATAAAAGTGTTTAAGCTCCAACATGTTTTTAAAACAGAGGGTAAAATAAGGGTATATGACAAGAGAATGTTTTACATTATAATACAGTAAATATGTCAGTTTGTTTGGACTTCAACTTAAGTTCAATGTTAATGGATGTAATAAATAGTTATTGTTTTTCCATGATTCTGAGGCTGGCTGTAAAGGTAATCCCCAAAAGCAATTAATAAATTTAAAAAATATATTAAAAGCTATTATTAATTACATTATAACATGTTCATCCAGTTGCACCGGTCACATCATGTCTCGTAAAGTGTGTGTTCATGAGACACTTATTTCTGTTAGTGTTAAGAGGTTTATGAATAAAGCCATATTTGTGTTACTTGGATTGGTTTCATGTATTACTTCATTACTGTACAATTGGCAACAAGTTTGAAATGGTTTCCGCATGTGCAGCCTTTAAGTGCAGTTTCATCAAGTTAGTCATTATGGATGCTGTGCTACCGGCACTGATTGAACAGCTTACTTCAGCAGTGAGCTCTTTAGTGGTTCCCATTAACAGAAAGGGACCATTTCACTGGTCCGTCATCTCACTTTCCCTCTGTATAATGATTTAGCTGAGGACTGGGAAGCTTATGAAAAAATACTCAAAAAGCATTTTTTGGGTTTTGGTGTGACAGACTCGAATTTGTGCAAGCCTCCTTCCTCTTGTGGATTTCACCTTTACTGAAATGTATCAGTTACTGTGTCAGCTTGCCTCTTTACAAGAACCAGTAGCTCCTACTTTTGATCACATGTGCAGTTTATTGTCCACCTCCCATCACAATCGAAGGCATGTCATAGTGGCACGAATTGAATTTCCTGATGTCATAAGAAACCAAGCCAGTCATACAGGGAATGGGCAGCTAAACTACACAGCCTTAGCCATATGTTTCAGTTCATTACTGTAGCTCATAATGATTCTTGTGTAGGCTCTGTGGTGTGCAACATAATTATCTAGTCAGCTCCAGTCAATGAAGTGTGCCTGAAGACTTCACTTTGTGAAAACCTCCCATTGACAGACATTTTGTAAATAATACAATGTTTTGAAGTTTCTCAGGCAGTGGGTGACCAAACTGATGCATGGGGAAATGTGGCAGTAGAGTCATAAGATATGCCCGCAAGGATGACAGATAGCTTGCATGAGACGGTGGCATTGTTGGCAGTAAACATGCAGGTTCACTGCCGAGCAGGCCAGGGTCGCCTCCAGCAGCTGCAACTGCCACAACACCAGCATTTTCTTTTTCCACTTTGTCCTTTCTGTTTTGTCCAGCACAAACATTTTGTGTGTCCTAAGCACTGGGCTCCTTGTAGTGCTTGCCCGAATAAAGGCCACATCACTTCCCTGTGTTGTCTGCCAAAGGCTGCTCAGGATATGCACATGGATGTAAACTACATGACTCCAATACTTATGATTTTTCCCAAGTTGTTTATCGAGTTTAGTGCTCTTCACCAAGAGCTCTGGTTACAGATCGACACAGATACTGCAGTGACATTACTGAATTCCCAAACCTATGTGAGTTTAAACTCTCCGCTGTTGACACTGGTCATGCAGTAGCTGGTCAGTTATAAAAAAAAGGACATTGGGCTTTTGGGACAATTTACGGCATCTGCCTCTTGCAAGTCACTGGTTCATTCCATTACATGTTTGGTGTTTGCTGATGCCAGCACTGAGAACTTGTTTGGAATGAACACATTTAAGGCATTTGGATTTTCTGACACGAACATAATTCACCTAGTGTATTATCGGGTACTGTATTCTCTATTGGAAACACTGTGTGAAGAGCTTTTGAGCTTGGTTTTAGAAAGTATAGGGTGTGCTGCGAATTTTTCTGCTCATATTTCTATGAAATCCACAGCTCCCATCAGGGCAACTTCACTTCAGTGGCGACTTCAGTACTATTGTCAATGCACAGTCAATCATGGATATGTACCCTCTTTCACTGCTGGAAAAAATGTAGTGCAGCCCATACTTTTCTCATAGTGATTTGTTTGAAGCTTATCTGCAGGTTCCTGTGGATGAAGAGTCTTGGCGAGTTCTGGTTTTGAATACTCCTTCAGTATTCAC
This sequence comes from Schistocerca americana, assembly GCF_021461395.2. Classification (NCBI taxonomy): domain Eukaryota; kingdom Metazoa; phylum Arthropoda; class Insecta; order Orthoptera; family Acrididae; genus Schistocerca; species Schistocerca americana. The sequence continues at coordinate 415,059,603 of NC_060119.1, forward strand.
ACCTTCCCTTTGATTTGGCTAGTATCCCTGCTATTTTCCAACAACTTTTAGAGCAACTGACTATGCTTGCCATGGGTTGCATTAATTATCTGGATGATATTATTGTCTCTGGCTCCTCCATGGCTGATCACTTAAAAAATTTGTGGACTTTGTATCTGTCTTACAGTCTGCAGGCTTACATTGTAACCTCATGAAATAGTAAATTTTTTCAACCTGCTATTGTATATTTGTGGTCTGAGGTCTCGAGAGATGGGGTTTACCCTCTACCAGACCACATCTCTGCTGTTACATCTATGCCTCACCCCGCAACCATGAAGGAGTTTCACGCCTTCCTAGGGAAGATAGCCCGCTACCCCAAATTCCTGTTGGGACAACCACATTGGCCCATCTGTTGAATACCCGGTTACGCAGGAGTGTATCTTTTTGCTGGAGCTGGATTGCAAACGTACTTTTTGAATATTGAAATCAAATGCTCTTGGACCATTGTTAAGCTACATTTTTTCCAGACTAGCACATAGTTTTAGTGACTGCCACCTCACAGCATGACCTCGGTCAGTCCAAGTGCAATGATATGCTGACAGCTCTGAATGACCTGTTTGTTACTTTTGCTTCTAAATCTCCCACTCTGATCCAGCATCGTTACTCTCAGTTGAAGAAAGAGGCTCTTGTCATAGTCTATGCTATATGGAAATTTTATGTTTCTCTGTATGACTCCAAGTTTCAATTTATTATTGACCATAAACCCTTGGTTTCCTTGTTTAACCCTCACATTTCCCTGCTTGACAAGACAGCACATCGCCTACAACATTGGGTGCTGTTCTTGTCTTGTTACAGTTATGAAATCCATTTCTGGCCTACATCTAAACATGCCAATGTGGACACCTTCTACTGCCTTCCATTGGGTTCTGTTCCTGACTTTGATTGTGAAGAACTGCCTTGCTTCCATCTTGATACTGAAATGCAGGCTGTTGTCGAGGGTTTCCCAAGTATGAGCTCGAGTATAACACTGACGTTGCCCCTGACCGGGTTCTCTGCCAGGTTATTTATTTTGTTTAACAGTCCTGGCCCAATAAACTGCTGGGTTGGACTTCAGACCCCTGCACAACAGGCTGAGGTCACAATTTGTACAGTTTTGAGGGTTTTTTATACTGAGGGGTTGCCTTGTACCTTAGTTTCCGACAATGGACCCCAGCTCGGCTCTCTCACTTTTCAATTGTTTTGATCCCACCACAGCATTCTTCACGTTATGGCTCTACCATTCCACTCTCAATCAAATGGCAAGGCAGAATGACTAGTATTTATATTCAAGTCCCCAATGAAAATGTTTGTTGCGGGTCCTTTTCCAAATGACACCCTTCTCTGTGTTCTGAGCACCTTTCACTTCACGCCTTTTGGGGAGTGGAGTGTGGCTAAGTTGCTTCATGGCCAGCATGTGCGGTGCAGCTCTGAGGGACTATGTTCATCCAGTTGTACTGCTCTCATCAATTCTGTGTCTTGTAACGTGTGGATTCACGAGAGGCTTCTTTCCCCATTATTATTCAGAGTTTTATGAATAAAGCCATGTTTGTATTACTTGGATTGGTTTCATGCATTACTTGGTCGCTATATATAAGTTGTACTTACATGATCTCTTCCAAAACTTTTGGAAATGCTGCCAATAATGGGATGCATCAAAAATTATTTGCACTTGTTTTATCATCTTTTTTGTGTAGTGTCTTGACAGCAGAATATAATATTATCTTTAAAACATATTTTGCTGTTCTGATGACTGTACATGGAATTTTACATTAGATTTTACTATGACACATTGATGCCATTTGTAGCCCAGGGTTTATCAACATTTAATTTACTGACAGGTTAATTTTTTAGAGCAACAATCCCCACCGTCTCTTTTTATTGAAAATGCTTAATGAATTTCACAGCTGAGAGGTAGAGACATTTAAGGGCAATTTCCATATTTTCAACTTGAAATAATATTTTTATTATGCACTCACTGCTACATTTGTGGAAGGAGGTCAATAGTTCTCTATCCCACAGGGTATTTAGACAGTGTTGAATGGACATGCCTGTTTCTAACATTGCTTGAATTAATACTGGGCTGTAACAGGACTGCCACCTTTCTTCCATGATGAAGTGGTGTGTGGATATTACAAATATTACCGTAAGTCAAAAATGCAGAGCCTGGATTTATACGCCCCTTTGCCTCTTGGGTAGGGAATTACTGTTGCCTTTTTTAGCTCTGTTGCCCCTCAGGGGGTTCCACAACACTTTCATGACTGTGCTATTTAAGTACCTACTTCCTTTCTTGTGTTGCAATCTCCCATCTCCAACTATCCTTACCTCTCTTTTTTCTTCATGATGACACTGTTGACATTTACTGGCTATTTCGTGCTTCGTGCGTGCGTGTGTGTGTGTGTGTGTGTGTGTGTGTGTGTGTGTGTGTGTGTGTGTGTGTGTGTGTGTGTGTGTGTGTGTTTGTCTGTGTGTGTGTGTAGTATAATGTTTGCGGTATTTGATGTTGTTATTGATGATGATGATGATGATGATGATGATGATGATGAAAGAAGGTGTAGCCCGGTGCCGCCATGTAGCCTGCTCCTTGCGAATAGCACACATTGCCACAGGCCAGTCCCGTGGTGGACCAAAGACATAGCAACAGCTAGCTATTCAGGAACATCTTAGGTCACTGCAACATCTCAAGTGTCATCCTACACCAGTCACCAACTCTCTTTTAAGCAACTCCATGCTAAGGCTCACTATGTAATTGAGCACATTAAGAAGGAATGCTGGGAGCCCTATGTCACTTCCCTGTGAACTTTTGCCTCTTCCTGCCAGGTGTCAGACAAGCTCCATAGCTTCTGGGCCAGCAAAGATGAACAACTGATCCATGTTTTGTCTTTCGGGGTAGTCTTCATACCAAAGCGCTGGTTCTTGCAAAACAGCTTGTGGCCCAGTTTGTGAGAGCATCAGCATCCTTGTCTGTCCCAGCTATCTTTCTAATGCAGAAACGACAAGTTGGAGACATCCTCATATATTCAACCCCATTCCAAGCCCAATTATATAATGTACCTTTCACTGATGGGAAACCACTTCAAGATCTTGCCTCATCTCATGATACAACCTCACGTCCTCATTCAGTTCAGAATCAGGTAAGCCAACATCTGAACATTACTCAAAGGCCAGATTTACTCATGGTCTCCGACCATATTTGTCTCGAAGGTGTGTTCCCATTACAATGGCGAGATTTGTCTCAGAGATGTCTTACCTTCACAGTGGCAAGTAAGTATCATCGTCCCAATCCTCAAGCCAGGCAAAAACCAAACTTCTATTGACGGTTACCAACCAACTGCCCACAGATTATGCTGGGCTATTGAATCTCAGGACCTTTTGTCATTCTTGCATTGTGGTTTCAGGAGGGACAATCTAAAACAACCACCTAGTATGGCTCCCACTCCATAGGCTTGGCTGAACACAAGATCCAAAGTGCCATTCAAAGAGCCACTGCAATGACCTTTTCCCATGGTTTCCAGTTCTCTCCTGCCGAAATTTAGGTAACGCATTTCTGTCATCATACCTTGGTCCATCCTGACCCAAAACACTACTTTGGTGCGCAGCATTTGGGTGTTGTTGCACAGTCAAGTTTTTTGTGCCTCCTCTTTGATAAAAATCTGACTTGGCTGCTCCAAATTCAACTACAGACTGGCTGCATGAGGAATCTTAAAGCTCTCTGCTTCCTTGCCCACATCTCTTGGGGTGTGGAATGTGTTACTCTTCTCTGTATTTCCTGCACTCTGACCTTGTCCTGACTGTATTGTGTTGGCCAAGTTTATGGCTTGGTGGCACCTTCAGCTTTGAAACTATTAGACCCAGTCAATCATCATGGCACCTTCAGCTTTGAAACTATTAGACCCAGTCAATCATCGTGGCACTTGACTGGCCACTTGAACTTCTGGACTAGCTCCATAGACATTCTCCTTGCTGAAGTGAGCATCTTGCCTCTTTAGTTCCAATGGTAACACCCTAAGGTGGGATTAGCAGTTGGAATGCAGCTCACAGCCCTTTGCTGGGACCTCTGCCTAACCTCCTGAGACTGTATTCCCCACATTTTCCCACACCCCTTCCTTTGACTCATACCCTGGCCATGAATTAAGACCAATCTATTCCCTGGGCTTAATGTGTCAGTCATGCCCATGACCTTCTAATGCCCATTGCTTTCACTTGTCCGGGATGCTACTTTCATTTACATCAATGAGTCTAAAACTACGGATAGGGTGGGATACGCTTTTGCATCTCCCACTGATCAGGAACAACATTTGTTGCCAGGAATATTTAACGCTTTTACAGCAGAGCTGATAGCAATTAACAGAGTCCTAAATTTTATTAGACAAGCCTCCCTTGATTGCATTTTAATTTGCAGTGACTCAATGAGCAGTCTCCAGGCCACTGATCATTGTTACTATTGTCACTATGTGATATTTGCTATTAATGACCTCCTCCCTGACCTTAGCTGCACTGAAAGTTTAGTCAGAGAAGCAATTACTCATGCCAAATTTGCTTTGACAATCCCTGATTGGATTTGGGGTGCAAACTGAAGCCTCTCACTTGGAGATGGGACATCATTTGGTGAGCTACTGTCTCTTCTAATTAACTCTGCACTGTCGAGGAGACTACTGCTGCAACTTTCTGCCCCTTCTATTCCTCCCAGAAAGAAACCACTGTTGTATGTTGCTTCCACATTAATCATACCAAACTAACCCATAATTTTATTTTATATAATGAGCTGCTCCCACATTGTGATTGCAGAGCCTTACAGACACTAGCTCGTATCCTGGTGGATGCCTCCTCCTCCTGATCCTCCACGCTAAGCATGGTCTTCCAAATTCTTTGCCTCCAATGTTGATGGATGATTCATGGACAGTTGAGCTGGTTCTTTATGAAGGTGATTTTTATTTTCAGATATAAGGTTTTAAACTACTTTTAGGTCAGAGGCGTGATGGTTGGGGCTGGGACATTTCCTGGTGTGTGCTAGGTCTGGGGATCTTTCTAACATAGCTTCTTTGGCAGCTACCTCTTTTATCCCTCTTTTATTCTATTTAATTGCTTTTGATGTGGTTTGCCTCTTTTACTGCCATGCCATATTTTCCATTTTGAGGATAGCATTCTGTTGAATATTGTGTACTCTTTGGCCTGACCATAATGGACCAGGTAGGAATGACTGTGGTCAGTGATCCATAAAAAGTCACATGCAGAGCCTCACAAACACCCACCTGATGCCATACCTATTTTTCTCATCATGTTTTTATTATTGATAGCCAACTGATATTCATTATGGTTTTAGCCTTCTCACTTTTACTGATCAGAAATTTCTGACCAGAAGGCACGATGTGCTCTGTTGCTGTCTTTGCCCTAAATTGGATTGGTGGTGGTCGGATGCAGGTGCGGTTTCTTTCCCCGTGGTTGAGCTCTGGGAGACCCCTCATCTGCTCTGACCTACATGCTGGCGTGATCTGTATACAATGGTGTGCAAAATTCAAGGATGAAAGTAACTTTCACATGACATGTCACTGTCAAGTAGCATAGCTCAATGACACTTGTACATAAACAGAAAGAAGTGCTACAATATAGTGCAGGAGGTAACTGGAAGAAATACACAGTGAGACAAACAAAAATGATAGTCTTATCCAAAGACAATAATTACACTGAAGTCACTGTGATTTATGTTGGTCCCCCGGACATTACAAAAGGGGGGATATTGCTCTTAATAGGGTGTGTGATCATCACAGATGGCAATGCATGCTCTGCAACTTGGTCCCATGCTGGCAACAAGGTTGGTAAGGAGTTCTTGTGATAGGGCATCCCATTACTCCACCATTGCAGCCGACAACTGCTGGATGGCCATTAGTCAATGTGTATGTGCTGCTGTGTGTCTTCCTACTGTATTTCATACATGTTTTTATTATTGATAGCCAACTGATATTAAATTATGGTTTTAGCCTTCTCACTTTTACTGATCAGAACTTTCTGGCCAGAAGGCATGATGTGCTCTGTTGCTGTCTTCGCCCTTAATTGGATTGGTGGTGGTCGGATGCAGGTGGGGTTTCTTTCACCATGGAAGTTGGGAGGGAATGGGCAGCGAAGTCCATTTGCCAAATTCTCTGTCATTCCGAGATACCCTCCACTTGCTCTCTCCAATGAAGTCACGTATTGTCATCCATAAAAAGTCACAGTTGAACGCACATGAGGAAGCAGTACAATGTCTGAATGATTTTGACCAGCAGGCGTACCATGTTCAAAGATTTGCACATGCAACATTGTGCCTCCCCACACCACAACACCTGGACCATCAAAACAATCATGTTCAACAATGTTCCTGCATGCATTATGTATTCCCTCCTCTCACCATATGAGGATACATCCAGAATTATTACTTTGACCGAATCTGCTCTCATCCAAGATGAGAAAGCGACCTCACTCCTTGTTGGTCCAGTCCCCAGGCTTTTGGTAACATCACAAATGGTGTTGCGGATGTCTGGGAGTCAATAGAACAAATCATACAGGTTGTCAGGCAAAGAGACCATCTCGATTCGGTCACTATGCCCCTGTGTAGTATGAGATTATTTGTCTTGCAGTGATGTTAAATGTGGTTGCAGCTACACCCAATTTTTGATAAAGGTCCCGTCTTGCATGCTGTATGTGGCATCTTCTGTCATTGTCCAGCGCCGTGACATGCTCAGGTGTTTGAAAGTACAGTGTGACGAAACCTTCCCGCTGGACATCAGAGACGCTATACACAAGCAACATTCGTTCTGTGTTTTATTCTTTGATTGTTGTTTTCTGTTCCACGTTCTACTCCATGGTGAAAGCGTGAATCCAAGTGTGTTAGATACAGAATAATTTACCGTATTGAACTTTTCTCACGCCTTCACATGAGTTATCGGTTGCAGTGTATTACTGTCTGTTCCGACTGCAGGGTTTCATTAATAAATTATTCCATCAACCTGAGACAAGCCTACTTCTCTTATTCAGCCTACAAGCACACGCAGATGTTAAACCATCAATCGCGGTAATTCAAACTGGTACCAACAAGGTGGTGACCCCGACGTGATCTCCTGCGTGAACGATGAATTTATGAGAAGTTCTTGGAAAAAATTGAGATGGTGAATCCGCCAGAGCCAACAAATACTTCTGTGGCATGTCTAGCAATGTGACTACCACCCTTATGGCCGCACAATCCATCCCTGTGGTTTGCCCAAGTCGAAGCAAAGTTTTCCTACGCGAGTATCATGGTCGACGCCATGAAATTCGCGCTGGTGGTCAGCCAACGAGATCACCAGTACTCCGCTGAGGTTCAAGACATCATAATTAACCCACCCAGAATGAACAGCTACAACTGATTGAAAGCAGAACTAATTCAGCACGTGTCTGCTTCGCAAGAAGAACGAATCCGGTAGATGCTTACCCAAGAGGACATCATAGATAAGAAACCTTCACAGTACCTACATCATCTGCAGAGTAAAGTAGACGCAGGTACAGTCCCGGACAGCTAACTGCGCATGATCTGGAGCAGCCGGTTACCACCACCAGTGAAGGCAATCGTGGTGTCACGGACCGACGCGTGTTTAGATGCAGTGGCCGAATTAGCCGATAAGATCCAAGAGGCAATGACACCGTCAGTAGTTAGCTCCGCCACTGTGGCATGCGCCTGCGTGGCAACAACTGTCTTGTGCATGGATTATGATGTTCTCACCAACAAAGTGGACTTATTATCACGCCAAATCAGCAAGCTGTTACACTGCCGTGACACAGACAACAGGAGCCAACATCGATTCTGTCATCGCTCACACAGCCGATCATCGACAGCCTCGACTATGACAGGGACAGAACAAACAGTCTGTTGGTACCATCGCAAGTTTAGTGAGCAAGCTCGTAAGTGTACGATGCCCTGCGCCTACCCAAATGGCAGCGGCGATTGGAAGTGAGCGCCTCCTGTGGTTGCTGTCTGACATCCAGGCGCCTGTTTGTAAGTGACCGACATTCCACTGGAAGTACTTAGTACACACGGGTTCCAATTTGTCAATGTTTCCTCGAACCATGCTACATTAGAAGCAACCGTCTACACCCATATGCCTCACAGCTGCTAATAACTCCCGGATTACGGCATATGGCACGATGTACTTGGAGCTCGACCTCAGGTTGCGGCGCGCTTTCGCGTGGGACTTGACCATCACGGACGTCGCCGAGCCAATGATCGGAACCGACTTCCTCGCCCACTACAGCCTTCTGCCTGACATAAGGAACTCTTGCCTGGTGAACAACACCACCACTTCCGGGTTCCATACTTCCGGGGTCCACTCAGCCAAGGTAATTCAGGTAGTGGATGGCGAATACACGGAGCTGCTGCGAGGATTTCCAGCCCTGATGCGACCACCCGGAGCACCTAAGGAGGTAAGACATGATACTGTCCATTATATTGAGACTACTGATGGACCCCTACCTCTTGTAGGCCGCGACGTTTAGCCCCAGATCACCTCAAAATAGCAAAGGCAGAATTTGACTGTATGTTGCGTGTAAGTCTAATCCGGCCTTCCAACAGCCCTTGGTCCTCACCATTACATCTAGTGCAAAAGAAGGAGGGTACATGGAGACCATGCGGCAATTATAGAACCCTGAACGCCCGGACAATACCCTATCGTTATCCCATACCCTTGTTGCGCGATTGCAATTACGCACTAAGTGGTTCAATAGTGTTCACTGTGTTGGACTGTGCAAAGGCCTACACACAGATACCTGTAGCCGAGCGTGACATTCCAAAGACAGCAATCATCACTCCTTTTGGTTTATTTGAGAGCATGTTCATGACTTTTGGACTGAGGAATGCCGCACAGACATGGTAGCACTTCATAGATTCTGTGCTACAGGGTTTACTTTTTGCATTTGCGTACCTGGACGACATTTTGGTTTTTTCGTCGTCGCCTGAGGAACATCACCACCATCTAACCGAAGTATTCAAGCGATTGGAACACTAAGGAATCATGCTCAATACCCAAAAATGTGTCTTTGGCCAACCTGAAGTAGACTTTCTTGGACATAGAATTTCTACAGCAGAATCGCTACCACTACCTGAGAAGGTGGAAGCCATTTCGCGCATTCTGAGGCCTGCTACTGCCAAGGAACTAAGGTGTTTCCTCGGAATGTTAAATTTTTTCCGCCGCCGTTTGCCACACTCTGCTGGGCTACAGGAACATTTAGTCACAGCGCTAAATGGTCCGAAAGCCAAGGGTAACGCACCCATAACTTGGACTCACGAAATGACTGCCGCATTTGAAGCGGCCAAGAAAAGCGTCGCAAATGTATCCCCTGCTGGCACATCCACATCCTACCGCCATGTTAGCACTGGTAGTCGACACTAGCCAGACCGCAGTCGGCACTGTGTTGCAACAACAATGTAGTGACACATGGCAGCCAATTGCATTTTTTTCACGCAAGTTGACAACCTCACAAAGACTTTGGAGTGCATACGACAGAGAACTTCTAGCCATTTCAGACCACAACTAGAAGCATGTGACTTTGTTATCTTTACAGGTCACAAGCCACTAACATACACATTTCGCCAGAACAACATGAACTGTTCCCGCAGACAATACAACCAGATCATGTTTATTTCTCAGTTTACCACTGATATACGTCATGTGTCTGGGATCGACAATGTAGTGGCCGACTGTTTGTCCAGAGTCAGCAGCATTGCCAATTCTATCGATTACGCCAACCTTGCTGCAGCACAGCAAGCTGATGCTGAATTACAAGCAATTCTGTCAAATGGTGAATCAGCGCTAGACCTGCAGCTGGTAGACATTCCTGGAAGCGACATAAAGCTATATTGTGACACGTCCACATTGAAGCTGAGACCCTTCCTACCTCTGGAATTTTGCAAGAACACTTTCCATTCGTTGTGCAACTTATGTCACCAAGGCATACAAGCTACAACACGCTTAGTAATAATGTGTTGTGTGTGGCCTGCCGCGAATGGGCGAGATGCTGCTTGAAATGCCAGTGTAGCAAGATAAATTGCCACGTCCACTCACTGGTAGGAAGTTATCCAATCACAATAGCATGATTCACGCGTGTCCACCTTGACATTGTTGGCCCACTGTCATCATCCGATGGTCACCGTTACGTACTTATGATGATTGATCAGTACACTCAATGGCCAGAAGCTGCACCAGTGAACAATGTTATGGCAGAAACTATCGCATTCACCTTCATCACACACTGGGTGTCACATTCTGGTTGCTCGCTGCACATTACGATGGACAGGGGACTTCAATTCAAGTCTGATTTGTTTCAAGAGTTGACAAAATTTTGTGGCACACTTCACCACCGGACGACGAGCTATCACCGTGCCAGCAATGGTTTTATAAAATGATGGTATTACTTGGACTCCGAAGCACATTCAAGCCAGATCTGGATGCTTCTTCAGCCGAATTGGTTTATGGTAAAGCATTACGCCTGCCGGGAGAATTTGTGGCTACCGACACTCTGCCGAACCCTACGGGTGACCAGCCGGAATTTCTCCGCCAACTGCGACAACATGTGGCTCGCCTCCATCCCCAGCAACATCACCGACACGGAACTCCTGTCACGTTTGTCCATTGTGACCTATCCTCCTGCACACACGTCATGTTATGAACGGAAGGTATTAAACCCTCGCTCCTACCACGATATTCCGGCCCACACCGTGTCGTAACCAGAGGAAGCAAGACTGTGGACATCTTGATCAATGGGAAACCAACTACAGTCTCCATTGACCATGTGAAACCGGCGTACGTCTTTCCGGAAGCAACAACGCCTGACCTACCATGACTTCCGCCTCACTCAGCAATCACTCCGTCAATGTCGTCGCTGACACATGTGCAGCCAGGGGCCGCAGTTGAGCCACCATCACGCACCTCAAGATATGGACGACCTGTCAATTTTCCAGCACGCTATTTGGAATGACACACCGCTTCCACCATGGAGGCTGATGTGACATCTTCTGTCATCGTCCAGCGCCGTGACATGCTTGAGTGTTTGAAAGTACAGTGCGGCAAAACTTTCCCGCTGGACGCCAGAGACGCTACACACAAGCAACATTTGTTCTGTGTTTTATTCTTTGACTGTTGTTTTCTGTTACATGTTCTACTCCGTGGTGAAAGCATGAATCCAAGTTTGTTAGATATGGAATAATTTATCGTACTGAACTTTTCTCACACCTTCACATGAGTTATCGGTTGCAGTGTATTACTGTCTGTTCCGACCGCAGGGTTTCATTAATAAATAATTCCATCAAGCTGAGACAAGCCTACTTCTCTCATTCAGCCTACAAGCACATGCAGATGTTAAACCGTCGATCGCGGTAATTCAAACCGGTACTGACACTGTACAATGGGGCCATAATCTGATGCTGTAATTGACTGTGGTTGACCACCACCTCTCCTTCGAGCCCCAATGGAGTATCATATTGCACTGGATAAAATTACTTCAGAAATCAGTGAATATATTACTTCAACAGATTCAATCTTTTTTTTTTATAACTATGAGCAATATAGGTTGTAATGTATTTCAAACACATTTTAACAAAAGAATAAGAGCGGCAAATAGCTTACTATCTAAACCAATAAATATCACTTAACTTAAAATGGGTGTCTTATTATTTATTAATATACACTGGATGTATATTAATGTACCACTTCCAATAATCAAGAAAGCTAAATATGCTGGGTATGCCTACCAAAAACTATCTTTACAACTTTGATCATAGATATTTCAGAAATATGTTAAAAAGTAATGGTTTATTGTATATATACATAAATTTACAGTGCAGTATCTGATATTAAACTTTAAAATCAAACCAAAACTTAATAACCGAAAAGGTGGAAAGAGAATGTAAATAAGATACCTCAAAACGGGAAACTGAGTATAAACATTCATATAACAGCTGCAGCCAAGTGAAGAAACCGATTGGGTGAAAAAACAATCGACTAACCAATTGATTGTTAAAAACAGACAGTTGTCCCATCACTAATTCCAACTCTTCCACGTGCTGTCAGCGAACACTTGTATTCTGCTTACGATTATTGACATTATTGAAGTGTGTAACTGAGTAGTGTGACCGAATCATGCGTCGGGAAGTGCCAATTTTTTTTAAAAAAATAATAGTGTATTAGTGATTGGAGTGAGTGATTAAAGACGTTGCTGCAATGAATCGCAAGCTAACGGATTATTTTGGAAAACCTGAGCACAGGGCCAAAAACCCTAATAGGGAATCTAATGTTACTTGCGCTACAGAACTGGAACCGTCTCATGCTTGCGCATCTACAGCCTACAATTTCGACAACACAAAACAATTGGTAAGGGCCATATATTCTTAATTTTAAATGATACTACCTTCATGTTATTGGGATTTTTTAAATTAGTAGTTAGTTATTAGTTTAATTAAGTAAAATTAGCGATATTGTGTTTAATTGATAACTAATGGTGAGAATATGACTGACTGGAAACATTAAAAGTGAGGTCATTTTTTTTAAAGATGCCATTTATATAAGGAGGTAAAATAGTTTTGGCACAAACCAGCATTGTTTAATTAATTTGTATTGAAAAATAACACTTTATTGTTGTATTCTTTTTACTAAAACTGGGCGTACGTATTTTTGGTATTACTAATATCAAGAAAATTATTCAAAGCTTCCTTTCTCAACAATATCTATTAACTTTCAATAATAATCTATAAACATGTGAAAGCATTTTAGAAGTTTCTAAAAGCTTTTCAGACTACTAGAAGAAAGCTTACAGGCCTGCAGTAAGTAATGTGATGCAGAATCTTTCCTGGTTTTGCTGTTGTTAATCTGATTGTGACCGACTGACAGTATAGGGTGGGACCAACCAACGATATTCATTGACATAGAATGCTAATGCCGTGTTAAATTTTGAAGCCTCACTGTAGGAAAGGAACATTTGTAAACAAAACTTCCAGGCAAAGGCCACTAAATTAAGAGAAACTTAGATTTTACGTATCTTTGGACTCATAAATATCGTTCATGGGCAGGTTTCACAAACAAATAATGTTACAGCGTGTAAACTGTATCTTGACAGTCCCATTCCCTAGTCCTGAATTGGTAGAAGTCAGGAGACTTCGGCTGATAGTCACTTGTTCCAGGCTGCAGGTAACATTGGGTAGCTGAAACACTGTCTCAAGTAGCCATTGTTGTCTGCTTTCTTGTTCTGTAGTGCTTGACTGTTCTGAGTCTTCTTTCCTTGTCATTACTGTACAGAATTGCTGCAATTAGTACCTTCATTAAGCATGTCAATACACAAGACCATTTCAATACTGTTTACCAAGGGTACCCATACGAATGTTTGTAGGTGGAGGTGGAAAGAGCTAGGAATATGGGGTACCTTAATGTTAATGTTTTGGAAGACAAATGGTAACTTTTTATTGGTCATAAAAATTATTTATATGTGTAAATAATGCTGTATACTTTTGTGTTGAGCCACTTGTACATAATAATGACATTTAAACCATATTTAATTATCAGGAAGAAAGACCACAAAGGACAAACATATTATGACCCATATGATACAGGAAGAGTTGTTAAAGGCGCCTTGTGTGATGATGAGAAGCTTAATTTTTAAAGAATACTTGCAAGGCTCCTGCAAACTTTTCTTTTCCTACTCAATTTGAAGATTTAAGCATGAATTATCAGCCATTACAACTGGCTTTCATACAGTAAAATGTTACATGGTGGGTTCTGTACTGCATGTGTTCTGTTTTCTCCTTCAGGTGCCAGAATCGGCTCCCAGCTTTCCATTATTCTAAATAATTGAAACCTTTAACTGGCTTGGTAAAAAATATAAATAACTTGGAGGTGTCAGTTTTAATCAGAAACACTTCAGATACCAAAACATAATTATTCAAGTATTTTTCAGGCTTGGTTTTTCAGCAAAAAACTCTGTTGCTAACATTTCAAGTGCTTACAAGGTTTGGTGTTTGCACTATTTTTTTCTTTACTTACTTATTTACACAAGACAATTTTTAATTTATTTTTATAGGCTTTGAAAACACTGGTAAAAGAACCATAGGTCAAATACAAAAAGGCTATAGAAGATCTTCGTCATAATGAAAACACAAACTACCACAAATTTTCCTTAAAGAATGGTATAGAGTTCCCCAAGTCTATGGAATCAAGTAAAAAAAAAGCATTGCTGTTGTCCTCGATACCAAGAAATCTTCAGTTATTGAAGAAAACCGGAAACGCTTGGGGCCTAATTATGAAGACTTTAGTTCTATGTGTTAGAAATAACAGAATAATAGAACCATACGTCAAATACAAAAAGGCTATAGAAAATCTTCGTCATCATGAAAATACAAACTACCACAAATTTTCCATAAAGAATGGTATAGAGTTCACCAAGTCTATGGAGTCAAGTAAAAAAAAGTATTGCTGTTGTCCTCGATACCAAGAAATCTTCAGTTATTGAAGAAAACTGGAAACGCTTGGGGCCTAATTATGAAGACTATAGTTCTATGTGTTAGAAATAACTTATCTTTGTGAGGACATCATGATAATGGCTTAATTCTTCTTCTAAAAGAAGAAAAAACTGATTATCTTCTAGTGGGAAAACATGGAGTGATTCAGAGTCTTTTGGCTTTTCATGTGTAGTCTGGAGATGAAGATTTAAATCATCATTTCAGTACATGTGGCCAAAACAGTTCTATGATAAGTAATACAGTCCAGAACAAAGTCATACATTGCATTGGTGGCGTTATTCACTCCTCAGTATCAAAGGATGTGAAAAAGGCTAATATTTTTGGCACTGTGTGTGATGAAACAACTGATTATCAACACTAAGGAACAGGTGACATTTTGTATTAGGTACATCGACATAGAGACGTTTGTTACCAAAGAAGACTTTCTGGGTTTTACTGGCACTTTGACTGCAGAAGCCATCGATGAAGATCTAAGATACTGGGGCTGAGCTAGCAATATCTTTGTGGACAGGGCTACGATGGCTGCTCAGACATGGCTGGGAAAGTTAAAGGAGTTAAGCTCTTATTTTAAGTAAACAACCGTTGGCTATTTATACCAACTGTTTTAGCCACTCTTTGAATTTGTGCATTTCTATGTCCTGATATACTCCAACAGTTAGAAATGTGATGGGAATTGTAGGATCTGTTTCAGCATTCTTGTCTGCCTCTGCAAACAGAAAAAAAATGCCTTAGAGGAAGCTATATCATGACTACTGTTCACAGAGTCAAAGAAAACAAAGTTGGAGTCAATGTGTCCAACAATATGTGTAGAAAGACACAGTACCCTTATTACTTTCAAGGAGCTACTTGCCCCGGTTGTGACCTTGTTTGACGAACTTTCCAGTAGTCATGAAACCAATGCAGGAATAGCTAGTAAAGCTTCTATGTTTAGTTCTGCTATCCAAAGAGGAGACTTCATAGTAGCTTTGGCAACTACAGCATATTGCTTCTCATTAACTCTAAGATTAAGCGAACTGCTCCAGAGTCCTAAAATGGGTTTAACAACTGCCTTAAATCATGTCAATGATGTACTTGAAGTGTTCAGCAATCTAAGGAGCAATGCGGAAATAGAATTTGGAAGTATTTTTCAAGATGCTATTAAACTGGCAGAATATATTGGAAGTGTAATAGCAATGCCAAGAACTATTTCAACACAAACCAAAAGAGAGAACGTTCCTATTTCAAACACCAAGGAATACTTCAGGGGAACAGTATTTTTACTTGTTCTGGATCGCTTCATTGCCGAGCTAGAAACAAGACTTCCCTAAGATTTTCACACCGTATTACCACTTGTAGGTCTTCTTCCTGCATACTGTTTAAAATACATTGAGGATGAAGTGACCCAGGCGTTTGAGAAATATGAACAGTTTTTGGAGAGTTCTTCACTTTTAATGTAAGGAGAGCTGAAATTATGGAAGAAAAAGTGGGTTGATGAAAGTAAAAGACCTGAAACAGCAACTGTATCTTTAGAGAACTGTAAAAAACAGTTTTCCCCAAATGTATATGTTTTACATCAAATGTCTGGGACTATTCCTGTCACCACAAGCACTCTTAAATGAAGCTTCTCTACTTTGAGGCAAATAGACACTTACTTGCATAACACACTGGGGCAGGTGAGACTAAATGGATTGGCTCTTGTAAATATCCATAATGAAAGAGATTTTGACATTGAAAATATCATTGACTCATTCAGTAAAAAGAAACAAACATGAATGAGCATGACAAATTGGGCAGAAAACGAAAATATCCAGTGAATTTTGTAACAGAATTTTTTTTTTATATTCATGTCGAGTTCAAGTTTTTACATTCATGTCATCTTCTATATACAGAGCAATTAATGAAAACTTATTTGTTGTAAGTTGACCTTTTTTACGGTTTATGTAATTTATAAAATATTCCATGTGAAAATAAGGTTTTTTTTTACCTTGAACTGCAAAAAAGCTACTAAAAACCACTTTAAGCAACAAAATTTTACCAATTTGCCGGTGGAGGACACCCAACTCACCTTTTGTTAAGCGATATTCCATTCCCCCAACCACCCCCCACCCCCACCCCCTCGACCAACTTCTACCATCACCCATGAACAATACTGTGAGAATACCATAATCCTGCACTACACTTGTAATCCTATGTCTTTCTGACAGTTTTCTGATGATTCTTCATCAATTGTTGTCTCCAGACCATGATGTAATGAAGAACACCACTACAGTGTACCGTAAGTGCTCACTAATTGACACACACTGTCTTTTTCCATTCCATCCACTACCTTGTGTTGTGTGGCAAGCCACATTTGGTGCTATAGTGACATGAATTTCATGTCATACGATACACTGCAGCTGTGCCAGTAGGATACTACCTGGCTTGAATTTGCATCTGCTGAAATCATACTCTATATTCCCATTATGCTCCACCTTTCTGTGCATGATTGGGAGCCCACTGGAAACATGCTCCAGCACTTTCATTCATTTACACGGAGTAGTTAATGTTATATTACTTTAGCTAGCTTGTTATTAAGTTTTTGAAAGCAGCTACTTTAAAATTTTTTCTCAACTTGCCATCAGTATTGCCTTCAATGCCTCAATTTTACTGATGTTACCTTTTTTCTTTGTGGACATGACTATCTCCAGATGATCTGCCTCTGGACTGAGGGACTGATGAATTTGTTGTTTGGACCTTTAACACTTGACCGACCAACCAGTCAACCAACCAACCTTTTTAGCCGTTTTTTTTCTCACTCCTTTTCATCATGTGGCATGAGATTAGATTATGACAGTTGAGTACATGATCTGAGAGACCCACAGAGACCTGTGCAGGTAAGGAAAATGCTGTTGGCATCAGCATCTTATGCATAAGTCTGTGCATATCCATAGCAATGCATATTAAACTTTGTATGCCACTTTTAACCTGTAAGGTACACTGGAGCCATGTCAGTGGGATAGTACCTGGATTGAATTTTCATCTGCTGAAATCATACTCCATATTCCTGATATGCTCTCTGAGTCACTGCTCTTGAAGGAGTTTCATGCAAAAGATCAACAGTTTCTTTAAATTTCTCAAAAATGTGGTTGCATGATGTTGCAATTCCTTCAGTTTGCAGTGCAGTTGGCTTCCATATGGTAAGAAACTGTGCTGTCTGTTTCAACTAAAACATCTCCAACTGCAACTTCACAAGCTAAAATGATTGATGTAGTACCTTACTGTTCAAGAGAACTTCAAGGAGAAAAAATTCCACTGTGAGAATACACTTTTTTTCCACACAAAACACATCACTTTATCTTTTGGTTTTCACTTTGTTATTAAAGCCATAGCCAAATTTCTCTCAAATTGCCGACTTCAATTTAGTTTCATGAATTAATGTACTATCATCTTTATTCCGCTTACACAAATTTTTGTTAATGTTTTTAATTATAATTTTCATGCTCTCAACATGCATAATGTAACTGTTCACTCAAGCACTATAAAGTTTTGGCTGACTCAGTAGTTGGTTACCAGGGATATAATCCATTAGGCACTTTACAGACACAAAGCAATGTCTCGGCAACACCTATTCAACGTGTGCAGGTAATATTATGGATCATATTTTTTCCTTTCTTTGTTCTTTTCCTTTTATACATGTAAGCTATAGATACACAAAGCCAAAGGTGAATTAATGGGTTGCATTATGGCGGAGATAATGTTTTGATACAAATTAATTTCTGTATCTTCACCCGTTTGTTAGTGGGTGGACGTATTTCAAGATCCGTCATATCAATATTGTTTAAAAATGTGTATTACAAGTGTACATTAAAAGTGTTAGAAAAAGTTATTAATACAGTTTTACTCATATGTTCACATATATGTCTGTTCATCATTTCGCCCATGCCGAGATTCCTGCATCAGGAGGTTTGGAGCAATCCTGCATTGGCATTGCACAATGAAATGAACGTGAAGAAGTGCGAAACTTAAATGAAGACTATTGATCTTAAATGTATTGACACTGAAGGTCTGTTGATATTAGTACCAATTAAAGTCCACCCATGATATTTGTACCTTCCAATTTCTTTCAATTATTCTTTCAAATTAATTTTCTTAATTATTCAAGCAGCAATTATTAATCAATTTCCATTATGTATCTGCCCACCCACATGCCACTATTCAGTAGTTACTGTTTAAAGGATGGCGCCTAGCAAAATGTGAACAGATCTTTCAATTGTTGAGATAAAATACTCATTTTATTGTTATAACAAACTAATGAAACTTTCATTGTATTTATTACATGTGCATGAGATTTGGAAAACATTGAAGGAGCAAATTAGAATTAAATTCTGCCTACAAATGAGACATGCCGAGAATGCTGATTTCAGTGGTAAAGGTAGGAAGCTGCTATGCTGTATGGTTATATGGCTGCACTTGGTGCCGTCTCTCTGGCAGTAAATGTAATTAATATCCTTTACAGAAAGTGCATTTCAAAAGAAAAGATGTAAATTTGTATGAAGTCATCATTAAAGTGTCATCAAATTCTATAAGACTATGACAGATAATAATCAGGTTTATTAGTGAATATGCAACTGAATCTACTTTAATTGAAAAGTACGGATACAGACAAAATTTCATTCTTGAAAAATTCTGTTCAAAATTTTGTTAACAACTATTCACAATGGAGTCAAAGAAAATGGCCATTGTTCAAAATTCATTACAAAATGCAATATGCCATGATGTTGGAAACAGCTGGTGACAGTTAAGGTAATGTGCCAACTTGTGAACTGGCCAACAGCAACCAAAACAGTAAGGTTGGCGTCCCACTGTCACAAAATCATGACATTAATAATATAACTAATTATGATGTCACTTTTATGACGCTTGATGAGACAATTTCTCTGTTCTCACCGGGAAACATTTTTCCAAATAGTGAAACTGAAGCGCACGATGGCGCAAATTCCTTTGATTATTTTCTCATGATGTCGCAAACGCAAGACCAGGAAACAGTTCATAAAAGCAATGTAAATAATAGTGAGAGACACAATTTGACACCTCATGCAACTAATAACACAACAGTTTACACAGCAGTTCACAAGACATAAGGAAAATTTAGGACAACAGTTTACACAGCAGTTCACACATCTTCAGGAAAATATAGGAAAACAGCTTACACAGCGAAATCAGGCATTTAACGAAACTTCCTGGCAGATTAAAACTGTGTGCCAGACCGAGACTTGAACTCAGGACCATTGCCTTTCACAGGCAGGTGCTCTAACAATTGAGCTACCCAAGCACAACTCGCAACCCGCCTTCACAGCTTCAATTCTGCCAGTACCTTGTCTCCTAACTTCCAAACTTCACAGAAGCTCTTCTGCGAACCTAGCAGAACTAGCACTCCTGGAAGAAAGGATATTGTGGAGACATGGCTTAGCCACAACCTGGGGGATGTTCCCAGAATGAGACTTTCACTCTGCAGCGGAGTATGCACTGATATGAAACTTCCTGGAAGATTGAAACTGTGTGCTGGACCTAGACTTGAACTCGAGACCTTTGCCTTTCAGGGTCGAGTGCTCTACCATGGTCCCCAGTTCGAGTCTTGGTCTGGCACACATTTTTAATCTGCCATGAAGTTTCAAGTCAGTGCACACTCTGCTGCAGAGTGAAAATCTCATTCTGCAGGCATTTAACGATTTCAAGAATAGTATTAGTCAACAGTTCAGTGAGGTGAGCAAAAAAATATGCACTGAAAGGTTACGAGGCAGTATTGCTAAACGTACTGACATTTCAAAACAACATTTGACAGATAACAAACCCATGCTTTTAGAAAAGTTAGAGATTTTCATTGGTTACCCACAATACGGCACTAGCCCATCAATGGAAAATCGCGAAGTCTGCAGAATACGACAACGCTTGCCGGCTGCTGCACCTGTCGAGCAAGCTTAGTTGCCATGTGCTACACCACAAGCAAACACAGACACACCTGTCACTGACAGTGTGGCGTGTTTGTCAACATTACTTGCAGATGAGGGATTACTTAGGCATCAACAATGTCAGGTATTTACCTCAGAAGGGAAAATAACAAACCCTGTGGTCTTTATCAGAGCATTTTGAAATGTTTTACCCTGTACCTGGACCAAAGTCCAGAAAATTCGATTTGTTGTTGGATACACAAAGGGTGACATTCTGCTATGGGCTACAGGCATGGCAGAATGTTGCCACTACTATGAACAGTTTGAGAGAGCCTTTCTCGATAAACATTGGTCTGAGACCATACAAGAGAGGCCCAAACGTGAAGTACTCAAGCCACTTACATTCAATGGCAAACATGAAAGCTTAAGGGGCTATTCTGAAAACATCTGAATAAAACCAGATACTGGATGAACCCAGTATCTCAAGTAGACATGCTGAAAATTTTAAAGAGTTGTCCCACATTAGGGAAAAACTCATTGCCATTCCGGAACATGACACCGAATACTTTACATCTGTACTGGACTCACTAGATTTGATATGCAAAGAGAGATAAGTACAATCCAAGCCTGTTAATACGCAGATAGTGCCACAGAGATTTATGGACCAACAAGGGAACAATGGTTCTGTAGTACAACACGGATGGCAACCTTACCCTACACAGGCGTAACGGTAACGGTAATCACAATGGCAATGGAGAAAGCCATAAATTCAAAGGCGGATATGAAAGAAATTGGCAAAAATTTAACAGAAACACCTACAAGGAACAAGTAGCATATGACCAGCCTGTACAATACCTAGAGACACCAGGTACCGGCAATAATCAGCCAATCGCTTGGCAAACACAAAACAATACCAGACATTTGAATAATCCACAGACAGCGAGTTTGGCCAGCAAGCTGAATAACATGCAAAGGCAAAGAGAATTTCAGACAGAACCCTCACAGGGTACTAATAGGCGTGATCAAACACCAAAGACCGTATAGTGGAAGTTACACCTAACCCACAGACCGATGCCACCGCAATGCTGGGAAACTTGAACCAGTCATGGTAAGCCCCCGGTTCTGTGATCTTGGAGGAGAGTGGGGGTACGAGCTTGATCAACACTTGCTTTATCGAATACGATCAAGGTAATGATGTGAAAAATGATATGTATCAAAGCAATGAGGGTACACAGAAAAACTTGGCAGAGACCAAGGTACAAGATAAGCCAAAATATTTGACCTTGATGTACCCATTGTGCTTGACACAGGTGCTACAACTAATTTGTTGTCATAGGGATTCTTTCAAGAACAGAAGAAATGTGGGCGTATACCCACACTGCCAGTACAAAATTGCAAGGTACAGACTGCCACTGGTCAGAAATCAAAAGGAGTCAAAATTAGGACAGTTTTCTGTACAATGCAATTTTATGACAGTAGAGGAATTAATAACCGATTGTTTAATTGGCGTGGATACATTTAGGACATACTAAGTACAAATTGATATAGGAAAGGGCCAATGTCATTTCACTGTAAATAACAAATTATTTGCAATAGACTTAATCAGAGGAAGTACCAATAAACATAAAAATGAAGTTAATGATGACTTTGAGATTCAGTTCGTAAATCCAAGAGTTATGTTTGTCAACTCACACAATAATGAACAGTCGGCAGCAGAAGAGGTAACATCGACACAATAAAAACAAAGGCAAGTGAATCAATGTGCTTGTCTCAGGAACAGCAAGTAGAACTTAGGGTACTGATACTTGCTTTTATACGCGTATTTGAAAAAAGACCAGGTATCATTAAGGAATTCAAACATCCCAAATGGATTGAATATGTCACTCCCTTCTTACAAGTTGTTAACAATCTTCCCCATACATCAACTGGATTTACACCAAATGAGCTGGTGTTCAGTTACAAGCAAGTAGACGAGTGGGAGAAATCTTTGCCCAAGATACCGATATTGGAATTATCGCTGGATGATAAAAGATGAGAAGCAGTAATTGATGTTAAAACCTGGGCTAAATATAGGAAAGGAATTAATGACAGAAAGCTGAAACGTACAACAAAATTTTATATAGAACATAAGGTGTTACTTAGAACACATCCCAAATCCAAAAAATTGGAAAACTGAACCACAAGTGGCAGTTACTATACACTCTTCCATACATAATTACTAAAATACAAAATCACTAAACAATTACATAATTACATACAGATTGGCAAACATGACCACGAGTAAAGACAAGGCCTTTACCCACACAAAGACTTTAGAACATTTATATCTTGAGGAAGGAATGTATACTAATACTACATTTAGGATGCTGGAAAGTCACATTCCAGAATTTATGTTTTTAGTTGATAAGGAAAATTTTTGTTTGTAGTTTTTCTTATACATCAAATGTGTAAGCAATAAGATCAGTAGTTGTAACAAGGAAGAATTTTACTTTGTCTGTCTAGAGACAAAGATACTCTAAACAAAACGCTTCGCCTTGTGCATAGCCCAGTTTGAAACAAATAAATGAACTTGTGAAACACACGGTAGCACGCAATGCAATACACACCCCACCGCAACTTAAGTGGTATCAGAGCAACACAGCACATGTGCTTCGAGGAACATGCTAGTCAACACATTGTAAGCACATCCACGTGCGCACCAGGCAGGCACAGCTAGGAGTGTTGGAGTACCCAAAACAAATTAACCTGATGAACTACAGCCCACACTAGCATTTGTAAAGCCCATTGCATAAACAGAGACAAAGAAAATTAAGTAAGAGTCTGTACTAAAACTACAACTGTCTACACAAGAAAAGCCAAGGAGATTAAATACATGGGAAAGGGATGTTGAACTACGAGATATTTACCTAAGCTGTGCTACTATATACATTACATCTATATATGTACAATATTTACAAGTTTAAGTACTGAAAGTGCACAAACTAATTATATTTGATGGACGAGAGAAGTCTTGCTGCAGGTACTAGTGAGTACAGTGTAACTGAATTAAGAGGTCACATCGTGCCTCTAATACACTTTATCTTTCAGATTTATAAGGCAAGTAGAGATGCACACACGACATTAAGTTTTGTGACAGCACGACTGCACACTGAAGTGAATGAATACATGGTTGAACATATGAAGAAGGTATTACTAGCCATTGAGCCACTATACACTTATCTATGAAGATTTAGTTTTAAGTTAGTATTAAGTTTTTTATTCTTCCAGGGAATAAAGTGAAGAAAGATAAATGCTTATAGAGTGTTGACTACCATATTGAATATAACAAAGGGCTGCACCATAAGATAAACATAGTTATAAGTTCATGATATGTATGAATGTAGTATGAAACAGTTACAGTACATCATGTATCACGATGCTGAACTAAGGCTGAGCTCTAGCAAATAATCGATCGCTCTAAGCTTGTTGACACCAGTGCCTACCAATTTAAATTATATATTACAGCACTGAGGATGGTCACTGAGGATGGTCACTAAGTGACCGAAAATCGATTTTGCGGAAAAAAAAACGACCAATGCTGTCTCTCCTTCTAAGTACATCCATTATCTGATCGTGGTGCACAGGACACTCCATGGAGTCGCCAATCAATAATCAAGGGGTCGAAACCTAACAACTATGAGCATCGAATACCTGAGAAAGCGTAAAACATCTGGTTAGCACTGAAATTTTTGTGCACATTTGTTACTTATGTAAACACTGTTTTACACTCATCGTACATAACATATTGTATTCATAATACAACTCTGTATACCTCAGCATATGAAATGGTTATCCTTTATGCAATGAACATAACAAGTAAATACTGAGCTGCACTTTTAAACACTGAATAAGTTTTTGATATGATTGGTATCGTCAGATTTGAGTTGTGTTTATAAACAACAACCTATTTTGCTCTTGGGATCACAGTTAAGTCTATTAACAAGGCGTAACTGAGCACATAAATGCCTTTCCATGGAATTTCCTCAACCCTGCAGTGTGTAGATCCTTCCTGGAGAATGCTAGAGAGGCGAGGCCATGTGTAGTTATCTGAGCGGCACATAGTATCTATTGTAGCAAGTGTTGTTTACTTCTTTAATTCCTTGGAATTGATAACTACGCTCCGAGACGAAGTCATTATAAATTGAAATGAATTTTATGTCAATTTATGTCATAAAGGAAAACAGAGTCTATTATTGTATGAATGTTATATGAAGAGTTGTATGAATGTTATATGAAGAATGTATAACCAAATGAGAGTAATATGTATACTCATATAATTGGAATAGAATAATGTAATGGAATTGTAATTTTACAAAATATACTAAAAATCATGAGCAATGAAAATATATATAAAAGGGGGAGAGAAAATGTTACAGACTACAATGTATATAATCAACGATAATGGCATGTCAGCAAATGAATAGGATAAGTGTATTTTGTAATTGTATTTGCATTTTTTTCTGTTGTGTGTATTGTATGTGAAAAGGACACTACAGAAACATTGTAATGCAACTGTGTGAAAGACGCTCAAAAACAAAGTGCAAGAACATATGGAACCTGGCTGCAAAGTGTTAAGTGTTCGTGTGATATACACGAGGGTGCGCGTGATAAACTAAAGATGGCAATACTTCATGTGAATTTTCTGTGCTCGACAACACCATAAAAACATGAATTTTCTGTACTCTACAATGTCATAAAAGTGGCAAGAGACTTACCTTGTCAACAGATGTCGGATGTATGGCTGGTGTCCCCACTGAATAAGTGAGAGTGACAAGGTGAAATAAATTCCTTGGGCCACTGTTATGGAGACCAGTTGTCACCGCATCGAAGATGTCACAAAGGATCACACCTCTGAACATGAGCTTCACAAATTTGTGCAGTGAAAGCTACTGTAAATGCACAACATGGAGACTCGGGCCTTGCACTAGACATGTGAGCACGAGCTGGAACGATAATGGACTTCGAGCTGTGCATGCACACTTCGCAAGCTAAACACTGTGCAGATGCTGACTGACAACAATGGGAGCATGCGGTTATAGCAAGCTCTTTGTTAGGAGAGAAAACTTAGGTATGTGTGTGTTAAAAGAAGCTAACATGCCCATATAAATTGATAACCACACAGGATAACTCCAATGGCCGAAAATAAATGCTATGCCCATACCAGCCAGGGTTATCAACCCTCAAAAGGGAAATAAACTTAGACACTGTGCACCTCTGTATGAAGTCAGTGCACAGTGGGGGACAATTATAAGGGATCATCTACATACACACAAAGCCAAAGGTAGATTAACGAGTTGCTTTGTGGCAGAGATTATGTTTTGATTCAAAAAAGATAAGAGATACACTCTTAAATTGATTAATTTCTGTACCTTCACCTGTTTGTTTCTATAAGTGGTAGCAGACCACTTAGTATTGTTTAAAAACGTTTACTTCAAGTATAGATTAAAAATGTTAGAAAAAGTTATTAGGAAAGTAAAGCTTTATTCATATATTCACAGCAACCACGCCCATCTGTTCATCACTTTGCTCACGCCGAGAATCCTGTATCAGGAGGTTCGGAGCAGACAAGAGGAATTTTCGCGAGCAGACGAGCAGCAATCCTGCATCTGCATCTGCACTGTTGTAATGAGTACCATGCACAACGGAATTAATGTGAAGAAGTATGTAACTTAGATGATGACTATTGATCTTGAATCTATTGACATTTAAGGTCTGTAGATATTAGTACCAGTTAAAGTTCGCCCAAGGTATGTGTATCTTGGAGTTTCTTTCAATTATCCTTTCCAATTAATTTTTTTTAATTATTCAAGCAGCAATTATTAATCAGTTTCCATTATTTATCCGTCCACCTACGTGCCACTATTCAGTACAATGGTGGTGGCTAAAGGGAAAGGACACAACCCACGTGCAGTGTTGCTTCATGCAACATTATTCAGTTGCATATAATGTAAATAGACAAATAATATAATATTGGCACTATCATCCAACATTTAACCACAAAGTAATTGTTATTGTGGATACCTGCAGATATCCACTTCGATGCATGCCCTACCTATATGATTTACACTACACTACGAGTTTTCAGTCTTGATGTGTCTATTAAAATGTTATTAAAGTTACGCCATTGTTTATCATAACCCTTGATGCAACTAGAAAAAGAAGAAAGGAAGATTAAGGTTTAACATCCTGTCAGTGAAAAGAACATTAGAAAATATTGGATGAGTATCAAAATTGGCCATAGTCTCTTTAAAGGAACCACCTACACATTTACCTTAAGCAATTTAGGGGAACCATAAAAAATTTGTATCAGGATGATACAGTGGGGAATGGGCCACCATCCTCTCAAATGCAAACTATCTTTTTAACCCTTGCGCCACCTCAGTATGTGCTGCAAGTTGTGTGAAGGAAGTTAGATTATATGAAATGACAAGAGAGAAGCATAACCCTATATGATATGTGGATTTTATGAACAATTTATTAAAATCTCTACTTACTATTATATCATTCTGTTTAAAGTCAAGGAGTTCGGAAAGAAACCAACCGCCTTAAGAATAACTTAAAATTACCAAGTGGAGTTCTGTATACTACTCTGGATTGTTACTTCTGTAGTGCAAGCTCCAGATACTCACACTGCAAAATTATCATCAGTATGTTCAAAAACATGAAATAAAAAATGAAATTTTCTATTAGTCAGCTATACAGCACACTACTGCATGTATAATGAATAAGATGTCCATAAATAATACACTTAACACTTTTGCCATGTTTATGCACACAAAAACATGTCATGACATTTTTATAAGTTTTATTTATTTATTTTTTTAACCGCTGATGTGTGTTATACAAACCTCCTGTTTTTATTGCACTCTTCCACACTTGACAGTCTCCCTTCTTCCTTTGTCTCAATCTATACAGTTATTCCTACCCACACTGTCCTCTTTCCTCTGCTATAGCATACGTTATATGCTTAGCCTACAATTGTCATCACTTTTAAAAGAAAAAGAAGTAATTTTAACTTAATGTTTTCTATAGTTGTGCTTTATTTGTTACAAGCAATTTGATACCTACAGCAAACTGTGTGCACTTGTTTCTATGAAGCTTTAACTGGAATCAGTTTCATGATCTACATAATTTTAAGGGCTAAAGTAGGTTGTTGAATTACAGTTAAAACTATACTTTTTCTTTGCTGCAGTCCAACTGTTACTGTGTTTATTGACTGTGTTACCTTTCCTCGAACAAGGCTGTAAAAATCATTTACTTGGATTAACTGCCAATTATTCCAAACTTGTGGTGACGGTGCAAGCTCTTTGTCACATTTGTCTTAAAAAAATCCACAGTATGTTTATAGAGAGTTCATGTGCAATCATGTTAAGCAATTATTTTGTTACATGCTTGTGAGACACTTCACATGCCTGTGCCAAAGGCAGTATGTGAAAAAGCCTAATGGAAGGAAATGTAACATAGGTGACAGAACGGAGATATGATTGTGCATTCATTCTTAGTCATTGAATTTTTAATCCAGATTGCCCATCCTTAGCTGCCAACAATAGCCATTCAAAACATCCTGGACACCGCAGGTTACCTTACACTGTATATAGGATGGTCTTTTCTGTATATATCAGTATATTCTGTACCTTATATGTATTACTGAATGTGACAGGTATCGTTTCTGAAGGTCACCTTAGTGCATTTTAGGACTTAATTTATTTCTGGTCAATTCACAGGAATAATTAGGTTGGGAAAATTTGTTTTACTGGATAAGGAAAGGAGCACTTTGTGTTTCTGGAATATAATTTATTGCCTCATAGAACTTCTGATTAGGTTCATAACAAGGTACCAATGTTTAGTACTGTCTATTAGAGGCACAAATGTATAACAAAATGAAGTTTTATTTTCAATTCATTAAGGTTAGTGAATTCAATAAAACAAAATTTTTGGAGTGAGAGACAAGAAAAGTTTCAAAATAAAACATTTATACAATACTTGAACAAAAATGTACAAATCTTATAAACAGTCATTTGCCTTATTCATAAATAAATTGCTGTACATAATATAAAATGCAATAGTACTTAACTGTAAATTACATATAACTACTTTATTGCAGCACCTCACTATTAAAACTTCCTGGATGGCACAAAGTTCATAACAATTAAAAATACGTATCACAGGTTTCTGCTTATTTTTTGTACAAAGGACATTCTTCCATGCAGTTGTTCTATGGAGATGCAACCTGTAACAAAAGTTCAGGGTTACAGCTAAATTGTGAATGTATGATTAGTTTTTACATGAAATTCCCTCCCTGCTCAACCATTTTCTCGGTCCACTTACGGATTTCTCTAATTTTATCCATGTGATCATGTTGTGAGGTGGATATTGAAAGAAGGGATATGCTTCTTATCATGCATCAGAACACATATTCTCACTATTTTCAGTGCCTAGATCTCTGAAATCTAAGTACTTGCATCTTAACACCACCAATTGTGTACGTTTGTTCACCATTTCTGTTACATTCTTGCAATGATTAAATGTAACAAGCATAGAGCTCTTTTCTGAATCTTCTCTCTGCCTTCCTCTGAACCAGTCTGCAATGGTACCATACTGTCAAACATTACTCCATAATTGATTACAGGAGGGTTTCATAAGAGATTTACTTTGTGGCTGAGCTACAATTACTTAGGGGTTCCATGTTAAATTTGTCTGTCATCTGCATTCCCCGCAGCCAGATTCGTGATTGTTCCACTTTCGTTTGATCTCTTTATCTACTTATGTGTATTCCATTATTTTTGTTGAGTGTCAACTGTCAGTTTTTGCACGAAAAGCCGATCTTCCACAAGTCTTACTGTATTTTTTAACAAACTGCAAACAATGTGACCCTGCTGGATACAAATATATGATCTGTAGACAGTCTTAGAGAGCCACGCATTGTCTGCCATTCAGTTGTACATAATAATGAATAGTAAGAGCCACATTCTACTTGTGTAAGAAAAATCAGATAATAATTCCATTTATAATGGTGATAACCCATAATATACTGGATTTTGTATATTTTAAGGGTTTTTATCAAGCACATATCCTATCCAACTCATCCTAAGTAAATATTTTCTCACTAGAAATGTATCATGGGTTTTCTGGAAGTCGAGAAATATAGTAGCACAACCAACAAGTGAACAAAACATGTGTGTGTGTGTGTGTGTGTGTGTGTGTGTGTGTGTGTGTGTGTGTGTGTGTGTTTTGCAGATTTACTGAAAAAATCCTGTTGTATAAACAGCAATTTAAAAAAAGGCCAGAAATACATTATGTTTCTACAGTTGTGGACTACTACTCTGTCAGAATAATTGAATAGAAAATATGGTGGCTGTTATCTTCAGTCTGAAGACTTGTTTGACATACTTCTCCACACTATTATACAGAGTGCGTTTCATAAGTAATGCGACCAATTTTTTTCTGACACAACGGTACACCACAGCATGTTGTAACCGGCTGGGCTAAGTGGAGGGGAGGGGAGGGGTGGTGTTAGCTTCAAAACGCTCTTTGTCTCATTCAGCTGCAAGCTGCCATAGAGTCAGGACGTGCGTTCCCGTCAACCCCGTTTTGAGTTTATGTAACACGGCACAATGGATCATTCTGTAGAGCACCGGTATGGTATCAAATTTTGTGTTGAACTTGGGAAGTCCACCACCGAAACATTTCTATTACTTCAGCATGCCTTTGGGACTGATTGCTTGTCCAAATCACAAGTTTTCCAAAGGCACAAGTCGTTCATAGAGGGCCAAGAGGAGATCACCATTGAACCTTCCAGTGGACGGCCATCAACCACACGAGTCGCTGAAAATGTGATGCGTGTGCGTGATTGTTTTAACTTTGTCAGACGGCTGAGCCTTCAATTGATAGCACAAACTCTAAACATATCAAAAACAACCGTTTTCTGCATTATGACCGAAGATGTGAACATGAGAAAGGTGTCTGCCAAACTCATCCCAAAAGTGTTGACCGACGAACACAAGCACATGCGAGGGCTTCGGTGCCGAGAAATGTTGGAAATGTGTGAAAATGATACTCATTTTTCAAACTCAGTTATCACTGGTGATGAGTCGTGGAATTTTGAGTACGATCCTGAGACAAAAAGGCAGAGTTCAGAGTGGCACACCCCATCATCACCCCACCCCAAGAAGGCACGCATGAGCAAGTCCAGGATCAAAACCATGCTCATTGGCTTCTTTGACATCAGAGGCATTGTCCACCACAAATTAGTACCTACTGGGACTACAGTGAACTCAGCTTTCTACTTGGAAGTGCTCAAAAGACTGAAAAGGAGGAACTCGCTCTGGACAAGGACACGTGGAAAGTTCACCACGACAGCGCGCCGAGTCACACGCCTTCGTTGTCAACGACTTCCTGGCCAGCACCAAGACCCCATTGGTTCCCCAGCCTCCCTACAGTCCTGACCTGGCTCCTGCTGACTTTTTTTTGTTTCCTCGATTAAAAGGAGTAATGAAAGGAAAACATTGGGACACGATTGAAAGCATCCAGGCGCATGTTACATCAGCTCTAAAGGACATTCCGGAAAAGGCATTCCAGGATGCCTTCCACGAATGGAAACACCTCCTCCAGAAGTGTATTGAAGCAAGAGGGTGCTATTTTGAAAATTTTTGATTCCTTCTATGAATATATTCAATAAATGATTTTTTATGCATTTGGTCGCATTACTTATGGAACGCACCTTGTATCCTGTACAAGATTCTTCATCTCTGCTTGCCTACACCCAGTTCAATGTGTTTACTGTAGTATGCTCCCCATTTACCTCCTGTGCCAAACTGATGATCACTTGATGTCTCAGAATTTTCTCTACTGACTGGCATGTTCTTTTAGTCAAATTGCAGAATAAAGCTTTCTCTACACATTTCAATCTAATATCCCTTGATTAGCCATTTGATCTGCCCCCTAACTCAACCATTTTTGTATAGTGCCACATTTCAAAAGCTTCTATTCTCTTCTGTCTATATTGCATATTCTGCCCATTTCACTTCCATAGCGAGCTACAGTACAGACATATATTTTCAAAATGACTTCCTTATATTCAATGTTAACATCTTTCTGTTTTTCATGAAAGCATTTCTTACTATTGCCAGTCTTCATTTTATATCCTCTTTATTTTGATCTGCAAATAGCAAACAGGTTTCTGTTACTTCTAATCCATCATTTCTCAAAGTAATTTTCTTACCACTGCCTAGTTTAACAACTACATTCTATTACTCTAACTTACTTTTATTTGCTCCCCCCATGACACTCCAATGTTTTCAACTGCTGCTCCTTGTCCTTTACCATTTCCAACAGTAAATTACAATGTCATTGGCAAATCACAAGATTTTCACCTATTATTCCTGAACTTTAATTCTTTTTTTCCAAATTTCTCCTCATTATCTTTTACTGCTTGCTTGATATATAAATTGCATAATGTGGGGTGTAGGCTACCACCCAGTCTCACTCCCTTCTCAAGTCTCCTCCCCCCCCCCCCCCCCCCCCCCCTCCTATCACATCCTTTAACTGTCATAAATGTAGGCTGGTTTCTATCAACTGTAGAGTACCTCTGGCTTCCAGCATTTTACCTGTGTTACCTTTACCATTTCAAAGAGTGCAGGACAGTTTACAATCTTAAAGTTTTCTCTAAGCCTACAAATGCTGTAAATTTAGATTCGCCTTTCTTCAATCTACCTTCCAAGATAAGTTGGAGGGTCAGTATTATCTCATGCTTTCCTATATTTCTCCATAACCCAAAATTATCTTCCTCAGGGTCAGCTTCCACATCTCTTCATTCTTCAAAAAGTAAGTTACACATGTTGTCCCACTTTAGGACCATTGTGCAACAAGTGCTGTGGAATGTCAAAAAAGAGTAAAAGTTTCACATTTCTTGTAGAGGTATCCGAAACATTTTCTCTTTTCTGCTGTAGTATAGATAACAGACACATCACATTGCAGGAGTAAATGGCGCAACAACTGGAAATTTACTCCAGAGTTGATGTATGTAGGACAGTACAGTTCTTGTGGACAAAACACCTAAATTACTCACAGATTCACTGTGAAATTCAAGTGGTATATGCACCAAATGCTATACATCATCTAGATGTAGTGAAATGGCACCAACAATTTGACCAAAGCTACACGGGCATGGGTTATGCTAATCAGGAAGGAAGGCCTTCAACAATGACCACAGATAACAGCATCAAGACAACTGAGGAACAGTTTGCAACAATCACAGATTTTCCAAAGAAGGCGACATTCACACAGTGGTTCTTGAATGGCTCCAAGACCAAAGAACAGATTACTATTGTCTAGGAACTGAACAATTGGTAGAATATTCTGTTTACTGCTAATGAAGACTTGGTGACTACGCTGCAAAATAGTAGCAACTGGGTTACTCTGTGCAGCTTCCAATAAGTATTATTTGGCCTGCCTTAATGATGTGCAACTTACTTTTTGAAGTACCCTCATATTTAACGGACATGACTTATTAAACTGATGTTTTGGTAATATAAGGATCGGCTGCCTTCGAAATTGGAATTAATACGTTATTTATCAATTCTGAAAGTAATTTGCCTGCCTCCATATTATTTTGGACACCAGATGGAATAGTTTTATCATGGGTGATTCTCCCAAAGGTCACATATCCAGTCCAGGTTCCTATTCTTGTAATATCGCAACTCCCATCTCATCTTCATTTATTTCGTCTTCTTTTCCTATAATATTGTTTTTTAGTTTGTTTACCTTCTGTAGGTCCTGTAAGTATTTCTTCCACATCTTAGCCTCCCCTTCTTTCCATAATACTGGCTTACTATTTGATATTTGTACAGTTGCTTCACTTTTCTCCAAATGTCTCTCTAATTTTCCTATAAGCAACATCTATCTTTTCATAGCTCTGCATGCTTTTACAGCTTTTCATTTGTCCTCTAGCCTTTGCTGATTTTGTATTTTACACTTTCTGCCATTCTAATTTTTTAAACACACGTATTTCCTTTCTCCTACTTCGTTCTTATAATTTTTCCTCCTCCTTGATCTCCTTTGTTATCCAGAGGCTTCTACTGGGCTTTGTGTCTGTGCTTACAGGTTACCCTGCTGCCTTACTACACCATCTCACAAGTCCACTCACCCATTTTCTGTCTTATTCCTTTCCTCTCTTTCAGTTCATAACAGCCTAATGCTTTCTTTGGTACACTCTTTATCTTATGATTCTGTCGCCCCACACTGGTCTTACCACCTTAATTTCTTAGTTTTCTGTAATTTTTTCAGTTTTAATATGCAGTTCCTAAGCAAGAAATTATGGTTAGAATCTATACCTGAGCTTGAAAATGTTTGCAGTTTATCAAGTAGTTAAACAAGGCAAATTAAGGGGAAAAAGAATGACAAGTGTGGAACACCAACACGTACATCACCATACAAGAGAGAATGACGGCAAGTTGAGTTGCAAATATGAATATACAAAACTGAATCACAAGCAAAGTGCAATTATGGCTAACAGAGTAGACTGAATCATTGGAAAGCATTCTGAATACCTGAAAATATGTATGTTCACCAAATAAAATGAATTCATTTGATATTTGGTCATTAACACAATGACTACTTGTTTCATTATGCACAATTCTTGAACTAAAAAAATTATTTTAGTTTTGTATGAGCAATTTCAAATTTCTTTTATAACAGTCTTACTTACCACAACAAGATGACCACTTTTTCCTTTGCTGATTGCTGGTGTAGGGCCTGTTGTAATATCAATAACACCTTGCTTGCCACCAATCAGGTTGTGTGATATCCTTTTTAAAAAAATTAAAAAAATATGAAATTGTGGTGGAGGCACAAATATTTTTTTAAAAACTGACACTAAGGAAAGCATAATTCATTTTATTGTAACACAGTAAATGCAATGCAAGCTAGCTCATGAAAGATAACTCCCTGAATGCAACACTCTAAACAAATCAGTGTGGAAGCTGAATTATATAAGTGAATTTTGTGTATTTAGAGCACATACACACAAATTGTTTCCAAATATTGGCCACACTGAACACCCAGGACAATTATCAGCTTTTAAGGGAAAGAGAACCACCTTCAAGCAGAACAAATATCTTGCTTTGTTGGTATTAAACTACATAGTTCAGTCATTTTTTATCACTTCCAAATCCTTAGTTAGGCTTAGATTAATTTATTATTTCTTTTCCTTCTATGCCTGGTCAGCCACCTTAAAATGTGTGGCAGAGAGTAGTCTGCCTTTCACTGCAGTATTCCTGTTCCTTCTACAGATTTTGCATGGGAAGAACGAATGTCAGAAAGCATCATAAATAATTTGCGTAAGTTTACAATTATGGTCACCTGTTCCAGATATATGCTCAGATATACCAGTACACTGAAGAGCCAAAGAAACTGATACATCTGCCTAATATTGTGTAGGGCCCCATAAGCACACACAACTGCCACAACACACGTGGCATGGACTCAACTAATGTCTGAAGTAATGCTGGAGGGAATTTACACCATGAATACTGCAGGGCTGTCCATACATCCATAAGAGTGCTTCTAAACAGCACCTCGCAAGGCATTGCAGATATGCTCATTAATGTTCATGTCTGGGGAGTTTGGTGGCCACTGGAAGTGTTTGAACTCAGAAGAGATTGTCCTGCTGGAATTGTCCAAGTCCACTCAAATGCACAATGGACATGAATGGATGCAGGTGATCTCACAAGGTGCTTAGATACATGTCAACTGTTGGAGCTGTATCTAGACATATCAGAGGTCCCATATCACCTAAACTGCACATGCCCCATGCCATTACAGAGCCTCCACCAGCTTGAACAGTCCCCTGCTGGGTCCGTGGATTCATGAGGTTGACTCCATACCTTTACATGTCCATCCTCTTGATACAATTTGAAATGAAGCTTGTCCAGCTAGGCAACATGTTTCCAGTCATCAACAGTCCAATGTTTTGTGTTGATGGGCCCAGGCAAGGCATAAAGCTTTGTGTCATGCAGTCATCAAGGGTACATGAGTGGGCCTTTGACTCCGAAAGTCCATATCGATGATGTTTCATTGAACGGTTTGCATGCTGACACTTGCTGATGGCCCAGATATCCACAGCAATTTGTGGAAGGCTGCACTTCTATGTTGAATGATTCTCTTCAGTCGTCTTTGGTCCTGTTCTTGCAGGATCTTTTTCTGGCCACAGTGATGTTGTAGATTAGATGTTTTACTGGATTCTTGATATTCCTGGTACAATCATGAAATGGTTGTATGGTAAAATCCCCACTTCATCACTATCTCAGAGATGCTGTGTCACTCCATTCTTGCACCGACTATAACACCACATTCAAACTCACATAAATCTTGATAAACTGCCATTGTAGCAGCAGTAACTGATCTAACAACTGTACCAGACACTTGTTGTCTTATATAGGTGTTGCCGACCGCAGTGCTGTATTCTGCCTGTTTACATCTCTGTATTTGAATACGCATGCCTGTACCACTTTCTTTGGCACTTCAGTGCAATACATTGTTCAGCTCTTGTTGGAAAATCCTCTCTCAGAATTTGAGCAATATGCTTCTCTAGTAGTATCTCCATGACAGACTCAAAACTCTGCATTGAATCTTCTTCGGTTGCCATATTAATTGTCTCTTATAAGGATACTAAATTGATGAGCATAACTCAAGAACTGGTTGAACAACTATTTTGTAATGGACAAATGAATTACATTTCCTTAATATCAATTCAATAGAACTATCTGGTAATTGCTTTTGTACAACTAATATTTAGTTCTTTGTCCTGAACTCAATATTACACAACTAGTTATGTTTAGCTTATGTTGAGTTCAGCAAATCGTGCAAGATATCTTGTTCATCTGCAGGTTTTCCTGTCATCACTGCAATCTAGTAGCACTGATTTTTCATATTTAAAAATCTGATTTATCCATGAACAACCCAATGAATCTTTTGACACTGCCAACAAATAACATACATGCAGTAGAGCTTTCACTTATACAATGTTGCTTCAGAGTATCTCAGTTTCTTTTTGGGATTTTTTAACTCTTATCATCAACATTATGAAAAGCATAAGTTGCTACTCACTGTAAAGATGACATGTTGAGTTGCAGACAGATACAATAAAAAGACTGTTACACACCGACTTTTCAGCCAAAACCTGCTTCAGGAAGGAAAACACTGTATTGGCTGCTTTGGCCAGAATACATTGTGTCGTGCTGTGCGAAGGTATCAATCCGAAGTGGTGTGGGGAATGGGGAGAGAGAGAGCAGGATATAGGTGTGTGGGGGGGGGGGGGGGGGGGGGGGCAAGTAGTCAGCACTGCCCCTGATGGAGCATGCAGGAAGTAGGTGGCAAGACAAGGCTGCCAGAAGCAGCATCAGAAGGCAGTTTGGGAGGCGTAGGAAGCGGAAAAGGGGAGGAGCAGAAAGGGGGAAAATACTGGTGCATGTGTTGGCAGAGAACAGCACACAATGAGAGTGAGGAGACATGAATTGAAAGGATGTCATAGGACAGAGCAGATGGCAAATGTTGGGTGGAAGATGTGGGAATGGTAGGGTACCTTAGGTAAGGATAAATCCTCTCTGTGCAGTTCAGTAATACTGCTGGTGGAGGGGAGGATCCAGGTGGCTGGCTTGTGGAGCATCCATTGAAATCAAGCATGTTGTGCCACAAGGCAATCACTTTGCTCTTGGCGACAATTTAGCGGTGCCCGTTCATCATGGTTGACAGCTGGTTGCTAGTCATATCAACACATAAAGCTGTGCAATAATTGCTGCAGAATTGGTATATGACGTGGCTGCTTTCATAGGTGCCCTGGTGTCTGGGTGAAGAGCTGGGTGGGTGGACTGGGCAGGTCTTACATCTCGGTTTTCCACAGGGATATGTTGCCTGTGGTAAGGGGTGAAGGTTGGGAGTGGCATAGCGATGTACTAGGATGTTTTTGAGGTTGGGTGAACAACGGACCACTCAATGGGGGAGTTGGGTAGGACATTCCTCATTTCAGAGCTTGATTATAGATAATCAAAGCGTTGTTGAAGGATATGGTTCAGTTGTTCCAGTCTGGGTTGGTACTGGGGGCACTCCTTTGGTTCTTGGAGATGGTGAGAGGATTGGAGATATATGGGAATGTTGTTGTTGTGGTCTTCAGTCCAGAGACTGGTTTGATGCAGCTCTCCATGCTATCCTATCCTGTGCAAGCTGCTTCATCTCAAAGTACCTACTGCAACCTACATCCTTCTGAATCTGCTTAGTGTATTCATCTCTTGGTCTCCCTCTCTGATTTTTACCCTCCACGCTGCCCTCCAATACTAAATTGGTGATCCCTTGATGACTCAGAACATGTCCTACCAACCGATCCCCTCTTCTAGTCTATTTGTGCCACAAATTATTCTTCTCCCCAATTCTACAAATGCAGTACCTCCTCATTAGTTACAAGATCCATCCATCTAATCTTCAGCATTCTTCTGTAGCACCACATTTCGAAAGCCTCTATTCTCTTCTTGTTGAAACTATTTATAGTCCATGTTTCACCTCCAACATGGCTGCACTCCATACACTTTCAGAAAAGACTTCCTTACAGTTAAATCTGTACTCGATGTTAACAAAATTCTCTTCTTCAGAAACGCTTTCCTTGCCACTTTACATTTTATATCTTCTCTCCTTCAACCATCATCAGTTATTTTGCTCCCCAAATAGCAAAATGCATCTACTACTTTAAGACTCTCATTTCCTAATCTAATTCCGAAAGTATCACCTGATTTGACTACATTCCATTATCCTTGTTTTGCTTTTGTTGATGTTCATCTTATATCCCCCTTTCAAGACACTGTCCATTCTGCTCAGCTGCTCTTCCACGTCATTTGCTGTCTCTAACAGAATTATAATGTCATGGACAAACCTCAAGGTTTCTGTTTCTTCCTCGTGGATTTTAATTCCTACTCCAAAATTTTCTTTTGTTTCCTTTACTGCTTGCTCAATATACAGATTTAATAAGATCGAGGACAGGCTACAGCCCTGTCTCATTCCCTTCCTGACCACTGCTTCCCTTTCATGCCCCTTGACTCTTATAACTACCATCTGGTTCTGCACAAATTGTAAATAGCCTGTGTTTCTTCACAATTTGAAAGAGGGATTCCACTCAACATTGTCAAAAGCTTTCTCTAAGTCTACAAATGCTAGAAACTTAGGTTTGCCTTTCCTTGATCTATCTTCTAAGGTTAGTCAAAGGGTCAGTATTGCATTCCATGTTCCAACATTTCTGTGGAATCCAAACTGGTCTTCCCCAAGGTCAGTTTCTACCAGTTTTTCCATTTGTCTGTAAAGAATTTGTGTCAGTATTTTGCAGCCATGACTAATTAAACTGATAGTTCAGTAATTTTCACACCTGTCAACACCTGTTTCCTTTGGGATTGGAATTATTCTATTCTTCTTGAAGTCTGAAGGTATTTTGCCTGTCTCATACATCTCGCTCACTAGATGGTAGAGTTTTGTCACGGCTGGCTCCCCCAAGGCTATCAGTAGTTCTAATGGAATGTTGTCTACTCCCGGGGCCTTGTTTTGATTCAAGTCTTTCAGTGCTCTGTCAAACTCATCACGAAGTATCATATCTCCCATTTCATCTTCATCTACATCCTCTTCCATTTCCATAATATTGCCCTCCAGTACATCACCCTTCTGTAGACCCTCTATGTACTCCTTCCACCTTTCTGCTTTCCCTTCTTTGCTCAGAACTGGTTCTCCATCCAAACTCTTGACATTCATACAAGTGGTTTTCTGTTCTCCAAAGGTCTCTTTAAATTTCCTGTAGGCAGTATCTATCTTACCCTAGTGATATATTGCTCTACATCCTTAAATTTGTCCTCTAGACATCTATGCTTAGCCATTTTGCACTTCCTGTCAATCTCATTTCTGAGACGTTTGTATTCCTTTTTGCCTGCTTCATTTACTGCATTTTTATATTTTCTCCTTCCATAAATTGGAATATGGCACAGGAAATCTGTCTGTAAACTAGGTCTAGGAGATAATGCCTGTCTGTGAAGACCTTTGTGAGATGTTCAGTTTTCTGGGCAAGATACGTACTGCTGGAGATTGGTGGGTTTAATTTTTCAGAGGTATGGATGGAGCCATCAGAGTGGAGGCCCACATCCCTTGAAGGTGGCACACTGGGTTGAGGAGGACATGTGAAACAGATAGGAGAGAAGGTGTTGAGGTTTTGAAGACATGATGATAGCGTATCTTGGCCTTGAGTTCAGATCATGACAATCTCATCAGTTAACCTGAAACAGACAAAGTGTTTGGGGTTTTGAGAGGCTAGACAGCTTTCCTTTAGATGTCCCAGAAACAGGGTGGCATAAAAAGGTGCCATGAGGGTGCCCATGGCTGTGCTGTGGATTTGTTTTTATACCTCCCCTTCAAACCAGAAGCAGTTGTATGTCAGGATAAAGCTAGTACTGTGAATGAGGTAGAGGGTTTGGAGTCTGCAGGACGTTTGGGGAGGTAGTGTTCAGTAACGGCAGGACCATGGGCAAAATGGCTCTAAGCACTATGAGACTTAACATCTGAGGACTTAGAACTACTTAAACCTAACTAACCTAAGGACATCACACACATCCATGCCCAAGGCAGGATTCGAGCCTGCGGCCGTAACAGCAGCGTGGTTCCGGACTGAAGCGCCTAGAGCCGCTCGGCCACAGTGGCCGAAGACCATGGGCATGAGGGGGATTCAGTGTATAGGGAAGTGATGTCAACAGTGACAAGTAGCAATTCAGGAGGTAAAAGGGTGGGGGTAGTGGAGAGTCGGAGAAGGAAGTGGTTGGTATCTTTGGTGTGGGAGATTATATTTTTGGGCAACTAGTTGGAGGTGTTGGTCAATGAGGCTGTAATTCTTTCAGTGGGAATATAATGATTATTTTCAATGGAGTTGGGGTGGAGGGTGGGGGCATCCAGCATTGTTGGGTTTGTAGATTTTGGGAAGCATGTAGAAGGTGGGTGTGCAGTATGTCATAGGAGTGAAAAGGGAAATGGATTCAGGGGAGATATTCTGGGAAGGGCCTATGGCTTTAAGCAGAGACTGGAAGCTATGTTGGACTTCAGGAATGGGATCACTTTGACACAGTTTCTAGGTGGAGGAGGCCTTCCACCAAGTAGTCACTGCGATTCGTAATGACAGTGCTGGAACCTTTGTCTCCAGTTAGGATAATTTGGTCAGAATCCATTTTGATGCCGTGTACAACAGTCCTTTCTTCTGCTAAAAGGCTGGGTTTTTTAGGAGGGGTTCTGGTGAAGGATGGTGAGACCATGTTGGCAGTAAATAATTCCTGGAAGGTGACCTGGAGGTTATTAGGTTGGAGGGGGGAGTAACGTGGTTAGATGGTGGTACCATGTGGGAGACACAGGATTCAATATTGGGATTAGGTTGGCTTTAGTTGGAGTGATTGGCGGAGAAGAAGTGTTTCCATTGTAGGGATTTGGAGAAGGAAAGTAAGTCTTTGACAGGCCCAACATAGCTAAATTTCTGTGGGGAAAGGTTAACCGTGTTCTGAGATAGTTTTGGCTCTGGATTTAGTGGAGTGTTGGCAGGGAGTTCTGGTAGATGTGCTATGCCAAAAAGGTCAGCTAAGTTGGGTCTGGCTACTATTAAGGCTCTGGATTTAGTGGAGTGTTGGCAGGGAGTTCTGGTAGATGTGCTATGCCAAAAAGGTCAGCTAGGTTGGGTCTGGCTACTATTAAGGGTTGAAGAGGAGGAATATTGTATAATAGGGGCTGGATTGTGGTACCCCAATGCACAGTGAGATGTCAGCAGGCTGGATAATTTACACAGATGGTGTTTGGAATACAAAGGATTCAATTTAAGAAATGTGATGGTTGACTCCTTCACTTATAAACTATGTCAATGTGATCCCATTCCAGAAGTCCACCATAAACTCAAATCCCTGCTTAAAGCCTTAGGACCTTCCCAGAACCTCTTGCCTGATTCCATTTCCTTCCTCATCCCTATGATACCTTGCACACCCACCTTCCACATCCTCCTTACAATCCAAAAACCCAACTATGCTGGATGCCCCCCATTGAAAATAGTTATTGTGCTCCCACTGAAAGAATTTCAGCCCTAACTGATGAACTCCCCCAGCCAATTGCCCGAAATACAGCTCCCCCGCTCTGCCCCACAAATACACTAAAGATACGAACCA
This sequence comes from Schistocerca americana, assembly GCF_021461395.2. Lineage (NCBI taxonomy): Eukaryota > Metazoa > Arthropoda > Insecta > Orthoptera > Acrididae > Schistocerca > Schistocerca americana. The sequence continues at coordinate 415,101,281 of NC_060119.1, forward strand.
CCTCCTTCATTGACTCTCCACCATCCCCACCATTTTATCTCCTGGATTCCTACTCATCGCTGTTGATCCCTCTTCCCTACACACCAACATGCCTCATGCTCATTGTCTTGCTGCTAATGAACACTACCTCTCCCAATGTCCTTATGACTCCAGACCCACAACTCATACACTTTACCAGCTTTATCCTTACACATAACTACCTCTCCTTTGAAAGAAGGGTATAAAAACAAGTCTGTGGTGCAGCTCTGGGCACCCACATAGCACTCTTCTATGCGAATCTGTTTATGGGCCATCTAGAGAAACCTTCTTACCTCCCAAAACCCCAAACCCTTGGTCTATTTCAGGTTCACTGATGATACCTTTGTGATCTGGACTCTGCGCCAAGACAACCTATCCTCATTCCTTCATAACCCCAAAACCTTCTCTCCCATCAGCTTCACTTGTCCCCATACACCCCTCAATCCTCCCCTCATCCTTGAGAATGAGTTGCAAAAGAGCACCTTCTGCATAGTCCAATACCACACCTGACTACAACAATATAACCATATCCTTCAATATGGCTTTCATTATCTATAATCATGCCTGATATGAAGGACACCTTACCCAAGATCCTTCCCATCTCTCCTTTAAGTGGTGTTCCATCGCCCACCCAACTTCCACAACATCCTAGTCCATCCCTATTCCAATCGCCACAGGCATCATATCCCTGTAGAAGACCCAGATGCAAGATCTGTTCAATCCACCCACCCAACAGTTCCCATCCCAGTCTTGCCACGGGCTTATCCTACCCAATCAGACACCAGACCACTTATGAAGGTAACCTTGTTATATACCACTCATGCTGCAATCCCTGTGCAACTCTGCATACTGGTACAACTACCAACCAGCTGTCACCTAGGATGACTGGACACTGTCACGACTGTGGCCAAGGGCAAAGTGGAGCACTCTGTGGCACAAAATGCAGCTGAATGTAACAGGCTTGATTTAATTGGCTGCTCCACAACCTGGGACATCTGGATTCTCTCCTCCACCACCAGCATTTCTTAGCTGCATGAATGGGATTTATTCTTAGCCTCCCCCCCCCCCCCCCCCCCACAGGCAGCACTGATTACTCACTGCCCATCTGTATCCTGCTATACCTCCCCCTTCCTTATCCCACTCTGGATTGGTGCTGCTTACGATTGTCATGACACAGTGGATTCTCACCAAAGATGTGACATTCTGGACGGAGATGTGATCATGAGTGTGTGAGGTGTGCTTGCTTGTGTGAATGTGTGTGTTTCTGTTTTTCTTTCTGAAGAAAGTTTTGGCTGAAAGTCTTTTTGGTTGTGTCTGCCTACAACTCAACATGTCATCTTTACAGTGAGTATCAATCTATCCTTTTCATAATTTTTGTTAAATTCTAAGGCAGGAACATAAATACATCGGACTGTTGATGACTGGAAACTTTTTGCCTGGTCAGATGAGCCTCATTTCAGAATGTATTGAGCGGATGGACCTGTACAAGTATGGAGACAGCCTCATGCATCCATAGACCCAGCATGTCAGCAGGGGACTGTTCGAGCTGGTGGAGGCTCTGTAATGACTTGGGGCATGTGCAGTTGGAGTGATATGGGACCTCTGATACGTCTAGATACAATTTTGACAGTTGACACATACATAAGCATCGTGTCTGATCACCTGCATCCATTCATGTCCATTGTGCATTGGACAATTCCAGCACGCGACACCCCCTCACGTCCATGCGACACCCCCTCAAGTCCGGAATTGCTACACAGTGGCTCCAGGAACACTTTTCTGAGTTTAAACACTTCTACTGGCCACCTAACTCCCAAGACATGAACACTATTGAGCACATTTGGGATGCCTGCAATGTGCTGTTCAGAAGAGATCTCCACCACCTCATACTCTCATGAATTTATGGACAGCCTGCAGGATTCATGGTGTCAGTTCCCTCCAGCACTACTTCAGACATTCGTTGAGTCCACACGTCATGTTGTGGCACTTCTGCATGCTCGCAGAGGTCCTACATGATATTAGGCAGCTGTACGAGTTTCTTTGGCTCTTCAGTGAACTTTCAAATTTATCAAAATATTTTACTGAACTGGAAGACATTACTCACAAAGATGTCAATGTGTGAGTCTGGTAACAATGTGAAATTCACATTTCAGAATTACAAGCTAGTAAAAATGGTTTCATCAAGAGTCTAATGATGATAAATATGCTGCAGAGGAGCTGGCTTCATCAACAGAACATTTGGAAGTATTTGAAACTGTCTTTGTATTTGTGGAGCAGCCTATGTCTCCAGAGCCCCAGCCCCATTCAATGAAAGAAAAATGGAACAGTAAGTTCTTTAATGCCCAATAATTGTCTTTCTTGACTCACCAAAAGTTTTTCAACTTCTGTTTATAACGCCATATGTACCAATTTCCCACAATCATTACCAATACATGTATAAGCACATACATATTAATTCTTTCACACGATTAAGTTTTCATGTTTCAAATACAAAGTTCCTCCGAGATGCATTTTATATTTTATTTATTTATTATTTATGTTGGTTGGACCCTAGCTTAATTAGATAATTGAGGTTCTACTGCATATGGTGACCGATAACAAATCCATAGTTCTTCCTTGCAATACATGTGACTACATATTTATTTGAGAATATCTTCCTCTTGACAATGGTATAATAAATTCAATTTGCTTGGAGGTCTTAAGTCTCATAACCTTAATTTTTATCCATTAGTAGCCTTGCGACAGGAACTTTGTTCCAAGCAATGTGACTTATCACTGTGCCTGGCAGAAACTGCATTACACTTGTTTCTGATCAAAAATTTGAAAATGTCAAACAGTTTAAGCTTATTGTAATTAATTTTAAGTCTTGAAGTAAAAAGTATGGTACCACCTATATCACAACTGCAAGCCAAAGAAAATAACAAAGAAGTTGCGTGGAAGTGCAAGGATGAAGGTCAAGAGACTGCATATGCATTTAGGAGAGCAATGTTATTGACACATGAATCATCAAAACATGCCAGAAAAATGACAGCAAGTAAAGGTCAAAAAATTATTTTAAGAAACTATATGAACAGCTTCTAGTAAATTGTCACGTTCACTGAATCGGCTACAAGCAGTTGGTTGATTGTGACCGAACATGATCAAAGATATAAACTGTTCATTTAGGTTGCAAACAACTGAAATGTGATTCACATATTACAGCTAAATCAAAAATTTGTTTTTTTAATTATGTCACACGTACATTTAATTTGTAATAAATAATACGTATTGTTCAAGTGCCTGGTAATTTCAGGAATACTTTCAGATAACCAAGTAACTACTTTATGGTATGCTCTCAAATGTTTGCATGATTTCAACAACTGAATGACCATCCACACTGTACACTTTTGTAAATTTCAGCTATTACCAGTTTGTCCAGTTTTATACTGCCTCACCTAAGAAAATGTGTGTAATTACTTTTCTCAGCTGCCTCTTACAAACAGGTCAGACTTTTGCAGTAACACTATGAACCAAAATCTGCCTGTTGTTTCTTCCATAGCTGAACTTACCGTAAACATCAAACAACAAAAAGTGCAGGATGAATAACAGTACAGGGAGGGAAGATTGCTACTCGCATATAGAGAAGGTGTCGAGTTGCAGAAAGGCACAACAAAAAAGAATGCTAGAAATAGTAATGGAGATAGTAGCAAGTTTTTGCTGTGTCGATGACAGAGAGTTCTATTTCTGAGGCAGGATATTATCCATAAGCTTAATATTTCTAAATATTATTTTCTGTTGTGCTTGCCAGGGATGCTTAGTGCCTTCTCTACAAGGTGAGCAACATTCTATTTTTACTGTGAACATATTTCATCTACATCTACACTCCACAAGGTACTTTATGGGGTATGTAGCAGAGGGTACTTGTGTACCAAGAATGATAGTTGCCAGACCTCTGTGTGTGATCAAATCTCTCTAATTTTTACCGTCATGATCATTTCATGTGATATACAAGGAAGAAGCTATATATCTAGGAATGTATGCACTCCGATTTTGACAGTAAATGACACTGATGTACAACACCTATCTTGTATCATCTGCCACCGGAGTTGGATGAATATCTCCGTGAAGCTTTTGTGTTTATATGCTCCTATTCTTCATATCTTCACTATTTATTCTATTAATCCTGTCTGTAAAGGGTCACAGACTGATGAGCAATATTAAAGTACCTGTCAAATAAGAGTTTTGTAGGCTATCTCCTTAGAGGGTGGACTGCACTTACTGATGATCCTTCCAATGAAACTGTCTGGCATCTACCTTTGCTATGATTAATTTTATACGATTATTCCACCTTACGAGGGTGGTTTTGTAAGGCTGGTAAAAGAGCAAGAAAAAAATATTTGTTATGTAAACACCTCACCTTACTTCTTGACAGTCTCCTTTGAGGGATGTACAATTGATCCAGTGAACCTCCACCTTTTTCATCTCATCAGAAAAATAGGTTTTGTCAAACTCTGCAAAATACTCACTGACTAAAACTATCTCTACCTCATTTGATGTAACTTCCTTCCCAGCAAGACACAGTTTCAAGTTAGGGGACAGGAAGTAGTCACTTAGGGGCTAAACCTGGTGAATAGGGTGGATGATGAACCATTACAAAGATCATTTCATGCACTTTCACCAAGTTTATCATGATTTTTAGGAAGGTGCATGATCCTAGTGAAACAGCGCTTTTTTGTGTGCCAACCTTGGTCTTTTTCTCAGCCAATGTAAGTTTCAAATGCTCCAACAATACAGCACAGTAAAGTAAAATTATGGTTCTGATTTTTCCCAAGTGACCTGTGAAGATTATTCCTTGGGAATTCCAAACAATAGTGGCCATCACATTACCAGCTGACAGAATGGTCTTTGCCTTCTTTGGTGCACTTTCACCAACCTTTGTTTATTGTTTTGATTGTTGTTTTCACTCTGGTGTGTAATGATGAATCCAGGTTTCATCAACAGTCACAAATTGGTGCAAAAACTCTGTGATTAAACGTCACCAGACACTGTGTTGAAATGTTGTGCTGGATGCATATTTGGTCGACTGTGAGCAATCGCTGCACCCACCTCGCACACAGCTTCTTCATAGCCAGTTCTCTGTGCAGAATATTACGCACTCACTCAGTTGCGATGCCTACAGTCTCGGCAATCCCACAAATTTTTATCTGGCAGTCTTGCATTACCATACCATGTATTCTGTCAGTGGTTTCCTTTGGGGTGATGCTAACTGGGCAGCCAGAGTGTGCTTTGTCTTTGCTGCTTGTCTAACAATGTTTAAATTCATCAGTCCAAAAGTAATTGGTCTTCAATGATGGTGCAGAGTAATCTATACACTGACCAATTCAGACAGCTGTCAATAACGAACTATACACTGTATATCATTGAAATTCTTTATACTATCCTTGGACTAATCAAGCTTGTCAATCATGAAGGTGCAACGAAAATGTTCCACTCTTTCACAGAAATTTACCAGATGTACCAAACCACCCTCATAAATCATTCCACATACTCATACTCCCAGATACTTAATGGGTGTCACTGCTTCCAGTGGTTGTTTAGCTAGTGCATAATCACTCAGAAATGGTGTTTCTGCCTATTTATGTGAATTTGTTTATGCTGCAATTTACCTGACAATCCCTGTACCAACTGTCAATTGTTTGATGGTCTTCCCATATTTTGCTACAGTTTTCTAGCACTACAACTTCACAAATGATACTGTTATGTATACAGAACATCTTCCGATGTTATCTTCTCAAGTCATATACATAATCAGAACAATAATAGTCCTATAACACTCTTTTGGGGTACACCCAAAATTACTTTTATAACTGAAGATGTCCCTCCATTAAGAATGTCATGCTGTGTTCTGTTTGCTAGGAGCTCTTCAATCCCATAATGAAAGTGCTCTGATATTCCATGTACTCATATTTTTTCATTAATACTGTTCATTAGTATTTGTAAGAAGTGAATGGTTCAAGTTTTTATTGATTCTACTTGTAATATAAGGATATTATGACAACCCGATCACAAACTTTTAAATGTCGTAAATTTGCCAGGCCTTTTATCAGATTGTATATTTGTGATATAAAGTGTTCTTGATTGACTTTTCAACAGAAAACTATCACATGAGATAAATTTGAGGTTACGACAAAGATTGCCTGCCAATTTATTAATACTAAGGCCCATTAGAGATTATAAAGTAAACCTAAAAACAACAACTCAGCAAGATACATGTAACTTACGTGTCAGCCTCCAAAATCTTTATCAATTGTGGTTTCTTGGTGATATCCACTATCTTTGTCACAGCTTCAATTACAGGTTCTGCTTCTAGTATCAAATCCCCCTATAATAAAATCAAAATTACATAATTAGATCATTAAATACAAAAATCTATTGAGTACCCTGTCTGTTCCAGTGTACTGATAGCTATCCAGTCACTACATGCTGTTCACAAAAGAATGGAAAAAAAGAAAGAAAGAAAGAAAGGAAATGGAGGTACAAGGGGACATGCCAGTCTGCAGCTTTCATCTCACAGTGGGGAAAAAACTCCTATTAAAGAAACTTTAAGAAAATCATAATACCCAGTCATGAATAATGTAAGAGTGCATGCCAGAACATTCCAATATGTAAGTTCACCATAAAATGTTGCTACCTTCCCTGTTGACATTAAGACTCACATACCATCAGGAATATTATTCAGGTAATAACTGAACAATCCTATTGTTGCTTGTCAGCAAACAATTTAACACCTAATCTGACAAAAATCCATGTCACACTGTGAAAGCAGTTTTTGTGTATAAAATGCATTAGTAGGAAAACATTACAGTGATGAGCTGACAAAAAATGTTCATCTTGATTAGCACATAGAAGTCTCTCTCACTGTGTTCTGCAAGCAGCTATGATATGTAGCTCTTCAAAAATGTTCACGTTGGCAATCTGACAATCACTTGACAACATAACTAGTGTTCCTTTTCATCTCTTCAGAAACCTATTTCAATTTTATATTAACTGACTTGCATGTATCTGCTGTCCCCTAAGTTACAGACCAAATATTTCATTTCTTGCTTGTAATCATTTCTGTAAGTGTCATTTTAAAATTCAGTGCTGACCAGCTAAACACCTTATAAATCAGTTAATATGCATTTTTTTTACTGGGGAAAAGATGAAGTAGCTTATGACACATCAAAGCTGATTCAAAGGAGTGTTGTGGTCAGTGGTAACTTGCACAACTGATTTTTGGTGGTGCAAATTTTTTTCACTAAAATCATTAAAGACAATCAAAAAGTTGTGATCTGGATGATAGAAGAAATGCAAAATATTTGTGAAGCTGTAGTCTGCAGATCTATCATGGAAGAGATGCTGAACGACAGACTTTTCCACACAAGCTTTGGCAAGAGAGCAAATGGGCAAGGCTTGTTATCCGCAACTGACTGTGTCAAGAACACTTTCATCAATCTGATTAATGATGGCTTACACTTGATGTTTTCTCTATAAACTTGTAACAAAGTGCAAGTTTTGAATAGGCCAGTGAAACATTTTTGAGCCCAAAAAATTGGGCTTTCCACTATCATGGATGAAAACAATGTTAATTTCCATCAACAGTAATGGCATAATACACAAAGAATTGGTGTTTTCACGTAGGATAGCAAATAATGTACTCTATCAGAAATTAATAGCACTTGCTAACTTGAATGCTAATGCCTTGGCCTTTCATGACTTTTCTCTCCTATATGAAAATGCCCTGGCTCATTTAGCATCAATGAATTACCAGGGTCTGTTGCTGAAAATCTACTCTGAACATTGCCTACATATCCTATTAACCATACAGCAACTGTTTTCCTCCCACTTGAATAGAGTCTTATTGCCCACAATTTATAAACCCCTTTAACATTTCAAGACACTGTCCATTCCGTTCAACTGCTCTTCCAAGTCCTTTGCTATCTCTGACAGAATTACAATGTCATCGGTGAACCTCAAAGCTTTTATTTCTTCTCCCTGGATTTTAATACCTACTCCAAATTTTTCTTTTGTTTCCTTTACTGCTTGCTCAATATACAGATTGAATAACATCGGGGACAGGCTACAACCCTGTCTCACTCCCTTCCCAACCACTGCTTCCCTTTCATGCCCCTCGACTCTTATAACTGCCATCTCGTTTCTGTACAAATTGGATATAGCCTTTCGCTCCCTGTATTTTACCCCTGCCAACTTTAGAATTTGAAAGAGAGTATTCCAGTCAACATTGTCAAAAGCTTTCTCTAAGTCTACAAATGCTAGAAACATAGGTTTGCCTTTCCTTAATCTTTCTTCTAAGATAAGTCGTAAGGTCAGTATTGCCTCATGTGTTCCAACATTTCTACGGAATCCAAACTGATCTTCCCCGAGGTCGGCTTCTACCAGTTTTTCCATTCGTCTGTAAAGAATTCGCATTAGTATTTTGCAGCTGTGACTTATTAAACTGATAGTTCGGTAATTTTCACATCTGTCAACACATGGTTGAAGTAGAGAGGATATAAAATGTAGACTGGCAATGGCAAGGAAAACTTTTCTGAAGAAGAGAAATTTGTTAACATCGAGTATTGATTTAAGTGTCAGGAAGTCGTTTATGAAAGTATTTGTATGGAGTGTAGCCATGTATGGAAGTGAAACATGGACAATAAATAGTTTGGACAAGAAGAGAATAGAAGCTTTCGAAATGTGGTGCTACAGAAGAATGTTGAAGATTAGGTGGGTAGATCACGTAACTAATGAGGAGGTATTGAACAGGATTGGGGAGAAGAGGAGTTTGTGGCACAACTTGACTAGAAGAAGGGATCAGTTGGTAGGACATGTCCTGAGGCATCAAGGGATCACAAATTTAGCATTTGAGGGCAGCGTGGAGGGTAAAAATCGTAGAGGGAGACAGAGAGATGAATACACTAAGCAGATTCAGAAGGATGTAGGTTGCAGTAGGTACTGGGAGATGAAGAGGCCTGCACAGGATAGATTAGCATGGAGAGCTGCATCAAACCAGTCTCAGGACTGAAGACCACAAGAACAACAACGACAACACCATTTTTATTATTTGCAATTACAACAGAAGGTATTAGTGGGCAGAAGAAAGTGCTAACCACCCTTTCACAAGGACTAATATGATCACATTGTCTATTCCATTTTCAAATGTACCACATATTGCTAATAAGTAGTTCCATTTGTACCAGAAAGAATTTTATAAGCTATTTGTCTTATTGCATTTATGTTCCTGAATGGAAGCACTGGCCAATCATTTTGTCTTCTCAGAGTTATTTGTGCATAACTCTGATCAAGTTATGTGATAACGTAATGGACACTCAAATCAGGAGGAGCAGAGTTCAAATCTTTATCTGGTCATCCACATTTAAGCGTTATGGTTTCCCTACATGCTACAATGATTCATAAATGAGACCTTGACCAATGCCCTCCCCCCTCTTCATCCAAATGCTGCGAACTACTATGAAGTGCACAGTGGTAAGGCACTTCCACATTGTAATACATACCAGGATTTCATTCAATATCTATCTACATACGAAGAGAACAAACAATGATTGCTAAAATGTCTCTTGTGCTATGGTCCCTGTGTGTGTCACACATAGAGAACTTAGTATTGGATCTTGAAACTTTCTAAGCAGGCTTTCATGGAAGAGATGACCTCTATCTTCAAACGTCAGCTAGTTAACATTTTTCAGCACTTCTCTGGCAATCTTGTGGGTCAAACAAATCTGCAACCATGTGTGCTGCCCTGCTTTCTACCTGCTCAATATATCACGTCAGTCCTATTTGGTATGGGTCCTTCACACTTGAGAAAGATTCTACAATAGGATGCACAAGCCCAGATAGCTGTGCGCATTAAGAGGCACACTTCTGTGACACAGGGAGGCGTGCTGGCCCTGAATCGAATCAATCTTGTTGGCTAATGGTGGAGCCTGGTGTGCCGGTTAGCCTGGATGAGGCTTTTAGATGGTTTTTCACAGCAACCTACATAAATACTGTGCTGGTTCCTAAGTTCTGCATCAGATACATGATGAACGAACACTTTGAAAAATGATGTCAGTTTTGATCATGGGATTACACTAGATGCAGACAGAAGGGGTACACCAATTCCTGCCTCTAGGGTTGGGGGTAATAGGCCATATGTGAGTATGGTTTGTTCTATACAAAACTGGAGACAACCATACCAATCCTGTCATGGCATTTGCTGGATATGGGGCACTGGAAAGAAAGAATGTATGAATGTCTTGTAAAAAAATTCTTTGGAGACTGCCAACATTTTCCCAGCAACCTACCAATTAACTGAACGCTGCCACTTGCTTTACCTTCTACTGAGTGTGTGTGATCTTTTCATTTAATGAAACCAAGAATTTTGGTTTGTTGATATTGTAGTCATTAGATACTACAATTCTGCATTTTTTGAAGTGCTCACGTTTCCTTTCTTAACATTTAAAACAAGTTACCAATATTTGCCCCACTCTGAGATCTTATCAAGATGTGACTAGATATTTATGTAACTTCCTATGTGCTTTAAGAATTATTTTTGATGTGTCAACTTATTTATCAATTTATGTTTGGGCATTTCTGCTTCATATAATAATGACCTTTTTTATTAAATATTTACAAATGTAAGAGGCACTCATCTCCCCACTTGCTGTGCTCTCAAATTGTTTCTGAAAATAATCTCTTAACAAAGGTTCCATTTAGTTCCTGTAAAGGCATCTCTTTTGAACAAGATATTACATTACACAAAATATTACATGACACTTAATATTTTTGATTTTTTATAATTTTGTGTGTGTGTGGGGGGGGGGGGGGGGGGGGGGGGGGGCAATTTACCCACTTGCTACATCAAAAAATTGATCTAATGAGTAGAAGAAGTTAACTTCCTTTTAAATGTAAATGCTATATGGCTGTCTGTCAGACTTTTGATGCTATCAGGTAAGTGACCAAAGACTTTTGTGGCAGCATAATTTACCCCCTTCTGAGCCAAAGTTAAATTTAACCTTGAGTAGTGAAATCATCCTTTCTCCTAGTGTTGTAGCCATGTTCACTGCTATTACTTTTGAATTCTTTCAGATTGTTAATAACAAATTTCATAAGTGAATATATATATTGTGAGGCTACAGTGAGGATCTCTAGCTCTTTAAATAAGTGTCTGCAGGATGATCTTGGATGAGGTCCAGCAATTATTCTGATTACACGCTTTTGTGTAGTGAACACTCTTTTATTCGATGATGAGTTACCCCAGAATATGATGCCATACGAAAGCAGAGAATGAAAATAGGCTTGGTAAGCTAATTTACTGAGCTGTATATTGCCAAAATTTGCAATGACCCTAATAGCACAAGTAGCTGAACTCAAACATTTCAGCAGATCTTCAGTGTGTTTTTTCCAGTTCAACCCCTCATCAATGCATATACCTAGAAATTTTGAATATTCTACCTTAGCTACTGATTTCTAATCCAAGTCTATATTTATTAATGGTGTCATTCCGTTTACTGTGTGGAACTGTATAAACTGTGTTTTGTCAAAGCCTTGCTTCTTCTAATGAACATTTAGATCCTATTTTCTCTACAACATTTAAAAAATGATTATTCAAAATGTTTTCGACTTCCAGCTTGTTGTTTGTCAAGTTTCCATTCACTTTGATGGTAATGCTGTCATTCTGTACTCTTGGTTGCCCTGTCTCCCTCGTAATAATACTCCAAATTGTTTTCATTTTGTTACCAGAGGTATTAATCTCAGACATGATGCACATGCTTCTGGACTTTTTAATAACCAATTACATTTATCTACTTTCTTGAGGAAACAGTTTTCAAATTCTCTCACAAGTGCATCATGAAATAAGTTATATTTTTAATTTGTATCGGGTTCCTTGTACACCTCATCCCAGTCTAACTGCTGAAGATTTTCCCTGAAATTTCTAATTGTCGAGTCATTAACTGAACACAGAACTTTGGAGGGTAGTTTTGAATTACTGAATGGAGCTATGTCATATACTGTAACTAGCTGAGCACCATGATCAGAAAGGCCATTCTCAACAGGACAAGAATTTAAGTTTTTAAACTTATCTTGGTCTATAAAAGTGTTATCTATCAATGTACTGCTGTCCTTTACTACCTGAGTAGGAAAATCAATGACAGATATGTCAAATTGAAAGAACCGAGCAACACTTCCAGGACACTCTTCCTATTACACTCTTTCAGTGAATCAACATTGAAGTCCCCACAAACAATAATTTGCTTTCCCCTATCTGACAGATAGCACAACAAAGCATCCAAGTTTTCCAGGAATAAATGAGTTTCTTGAAGGGGACCTATATACTGTTACAATTATGAAAGAGCCCTCCTTCAGTTTAAGTTGACAGGCACATGCTTCTATATGTTGCTACAGACAGAACTTTTTTGTATCTAAACTTTTTACACAGTGATAATTTTTGACATATATATGGCAACTACTCCTCTCACCTTATTCTCTCTACTCATATGTGCAGCTAGCTTGTAACCACTGATATTTACCTTTCCCATATCAGACACAACGTGATGCTCAGAAAGGCGTAGTATATTACATTATCAGATTCAATGTCAACCGAACAAACCAGGAGCTCATTTACCTTATTCCTCAATCCTGGAATATTTTGGTGAAAAATGGTAACTTTTTTTTTACTTTACTTTTGTGAGAATATACTTTTTTCTTTAATCCGCCAATATTTTCATTAAATATGGTAACACTATTATTTACTTTACTTTTGTGAGAATCTTGTGAGTTTTGGACTTCTTTAGCACCTGCCTGCCTGAACTTCTCATTGGACACTGATATTAGTCTAAAACTGAGGTACATCCATGAGTACTAGTGTCCCCCCCCCCCCCCCCCCCCCCCTTATGGATTTCGCTAACAACCCTGAAAGTTTACCCTTCCCTTTCCTATTGAGGTGTAGGTCACACCTTGTGAAATCCTCCCTATTAACAGCCTCGACAGAAACCAATCCAATGTCTGACAGAGTGGCCGCCCTACGCAACTGATCCAACTCCATATCTACTCTCCTGACAGAGTGGTTCAACTGGAGCTGATCATGCCGCACGAAAGCAGGCACCAGCCCAACATTGGCATATAGCAATATATGATCTTACTGAATCTGTTCTGGTAGAGATAAACAGGAAAAAATATTCTGTTTAGCTTTTCTGTGATATTGCCAAGGACTCTGATTGCATACATAAGAAAAATCTACTTGAGAAACAAATGCTAAAGCATCCCTTCCAGTAATCGAGTCTTTGACAATATAAAATAGAGGGTCACATTAACAAATGACACAACAGGAATAATACTAAATTTGTAGTGGGCAAATATTAAATATGGTGTGTTGCAAGGTTCAGTGCATGACCCACTCTTATTATTAACCTATGAAAATGATTAGCCTGCAGCATCAGAGCATTCTTTGTTAATGTCTGCTATACTGACAAAGGGCCCAAACACATCCATTCCTGAGAAATCCAAGGAAAAAAATGAAACAGATTTACCAACTGTTCACTGAAAACCGTTTAACCCTCACTCATACAAAGACTCGTCCACTTCCAGGTATGTCAAAATGATAGGAGAGCATTTTTGTCATATACAAGACACTTTTGTAATTTTGTTTTCACCCAGACATGTTTTAACACTTTTTGTATTATCATCAGTGGAGTTATTTGTTTATTTTCTTTCTGCAAAATTGTTTTTAATGTTAACCTCTGAAGAAACTTTTGGTACGAAAAAATGTAAATTTGTAAAATGAGTGACTGTTGTCAAATATTTTTCATTACTATGCATATAGTACAGAGTTGAGACACACATCGCTGACGTGAGGCAGTCTATGTTTTTCATTATCACATGTCTAAAGATTCTAATTTTATAGTAAATTTGGAAATAGAGTGGATGTATACATTTGTTTACATATCTCATAGAAAGCTATTGGTTGTTTATGCTGCTATCTTTAGATCTACTACACAATCTACAGCTTGTCATTTGCAAACAGCAAAATGTGGTGGTGGGGATTTTAAATGCATTTACAACTGAGAATTGCTATATATTGGGTTATTTAGAGTATTACTCACAGTTTTTTTACGTTGAAAACCACACAGCCACAACAACAGATAATAGTGGCAGAAACTCTGTGCTTAGTGAACAAATATTAGAAAATATACTTGTAACAACAACAGCAAAAGAAATAAGCATGTTACCTTGGCACAAACAAAGCAACACCATAACACCAAAAAACTCTAAGTAACAAACTAAATAGCCCAATGTACGGTGATTATCAGTCAGAAATGTATTAAAAAGGGGGCAGGGAGGGAGAGGGAGAGGAAACCACCACATTTTTACTAAAAATCTAGAGCCTTTACATATATCGAGAATTCCTCAATTCCGTGATACAAGTCTCAACTCCATACTATATGTAAACTAATATAAAGTATTTGACTTTAATTGCACATTTTACAAATGTAACTATTTTGTGCTACAAGTTTCTTTATAGGTTAACATGTAACAAACAATTTTGCACAAAGAAAATAAACAAATAAATCTGCTGTAGATAGCACAAAAAGAGCTGAACATGTCTGGGTGAAAACAAAACTACAAAATGGTGTCTTGCATCAAGCCGAATTCTTGTCCAATTTTTCTTAGCAAGCTCCTTCACAATAAGAAGAACAACAATTATTTACTGTCTGGCAACCAGAAGTAGATACAAATGCGCACACATTCTAGGCACTGAGATGGGCATTAGACTGAAGTGGCACCATTACATGGGTAAGTTAACTAAAAAGACTCTGTTCTGCCTGCATTGCACCTATAGACGTAAAACTTTCTCATTGGGCTGACTTGTGTGTGGGAGGATTGCTTACGTACTTAGCATATTTTCAGTCATTAGTTTCCTATTGTTTAATTTCCTAGGGAAATGCAGCTAAGGTAAGAAAGTATTTACATAAGTGTGCTGTGTGAAAACTGTTCAACAATGATAACAGAACATCTCACAAAAGCCCCTTCTAGGACCTAGGGACTCTATCACTTATAAGTCAATACATGTACTCCCTAATGAGGTTTGTGAACAACAATAAAAAGGAATATGGGATGAGCTATAGAATTCTCAAACACAATATTAGAAGTAAATGTAATTTTCTTATAGATTATGCATCTCTATCAGGTTTTCCTTTTACTCTGATGTCTATAACAAGTTACTGACATACATAAGGCAAAATACTGAAAATCATCAGATATTAAAGAAAAGGACACTTCATTAGCCACTCCTACAATTTATAAGAATATTTAGTTGCAGGAATGTAAACTGTGCCTAACTCTAATGTTTGTAGTACACAGATCTTGCTTTGAAGTATTCGAAAGAAACAGCAGCTGAGTTGTATAAGAAAAAGGAGAAGTGGCTTTTTCAAAGTACAGCTATTTTTCTCTCTAAGTGAATGCATGAGCGAAAGAGTTCTGTGCCTTGCATAATAATATGGATGAAAAATACTTCACCATTTGAAAGGGAGGGGGTGGGGGCTGATCAATCAGTAGGCAAAGCAAAAAATGCAAAGATAACACAAATACCTTGTCTTTTTTCAGATCTGGTGGTATCCTTAACAACATCAGATTGTCAGATGCTGTTGTTACAACAATTTCTTGGATGCTGTTTAGAGGCAGATTATGCTTCAATTTGAAAGTCTTTCCATCTAAGACATACAACGACTTGCTTGTTACTAGCATGGCTCGCTCTCTTGGTTTGTAACCATGCCGATCATACTTTGTCACAGAAATTGAGTACTGTAAAAAAATTATTACAATGAATTAAATATCTAACCTCTTAGTTAACAAATGTAGCATCAAGAATTCAGAATAATTACCAACACACAAGCCTAGCCTTTAATACAATACTAAATAAAAACTAGGACAGTAATAATATCACCCTCATTCAGCTGTTAACTGGATTATTGAAAAATTTCTCGTTTTGAATAAAAAGTGAATTTCAATGGTAAAACAAGGAATAAGTTATCACAACTTTCTGAAATTTGCGTAACTTTTTCTGAATCTGATGGTCAAATTGTTACAATGAAATCATCAAGTAAAACTCTACTTCCCTGACATAAAAACACTTCTCAAATACATTAATCTGATCTCCCAATTTTGTTAAATTACTAATCAAGAACTTAGGATAAGGTAATGACACTGGTACAGCTTATTTTTCAGGCCATCAGAAAAATTGAGAGAAAGGTCATAATTAATAAAATATTTTGCATTTTGTTGCAAACATTTTGAAGTTGGAGCAACAGAGCTGTCTGAAAACATCAGTTTGAATGTCTCTCCAACATCCGAACATGAGTTCAGTGAAAAGTTATTATTTACAACTAACAAAGCCCATATCGCTTTGATTTTTAAAACATCATCCCTGGCGTAAATAATTCAACTAACTGTCAATCAAGTTTCCACATTGATGCACTACATGCCTCACGTTTGTTTGAAATGTGAATACTTGCTTGGAATTGACTACTTGGTTGGATTTCTACTTTACTAGGGTTAACAACATTTTCACTTTTATATGAATGCATTCAAGGGTGCATTCATATAATTGATTCGCCTTGATGGGCAATGAACACATATCCTTCATTGGTGGGAATCTAAAATTAGTGAGCATGGATGACATGGGCAGGGACTGCAGGTATGTGATGCCAGGTGGGATTGTGATCCAGCCACAGAGCACGCTGAGATAGTCCAATAAAACACTGTGTCCATATGGTGCTGTAGTTAACACCACTGTCTTGTAAGCAGGAGATCCCAGGTTTGAGTTCTAGTCCGGCACACATTTTCACTCATTGCCACTGATTCGGCACAATGTCCCAATGCAGCTAGTATCATTAGTTTCTTCCCTTCCCTTCTCTTTCTTCCTCTCCCCCTTCAATTTACATAATTTCTCTTTTACTTGGGCACTTGTAGATGAATAAGAAAAGTTTTTAAGGGAAGGCTGACAAACTGGGAATCAATTTTGGAGCCTAACCACTGCTCATTGAAAACATTTTTCTCTAATGACATTTTCATGACTTAGATATGAAAAACTTAATTAGAAACAGAAATTCATCAGTTTAGAAAAGTATGAAGTACTCTTGCAGAGAGAGAGAGAGAGAGAGAGAGAGAGAGAGAGAGAGAGAGAGAGAGAGAGAGAATAACCACTCTAGGCCCTTACTTCCCCACGACTCAGCCTACTTCTTAGAAAGTGTTCCCTGAATTCCCCTGACCTTCGTAAAATTCTGTGACTTTCTCTGGCCTACCAGAGCTACACCAACTTTCCAGAAAATTGTGAGCATGAAGTGGCACACTAATATTAAATCCCACACAAATTGTAAATGCAAAAGTTTGTACGTATGTTTGTTATTATGTAAACTTTCAGCCTCCAGTTGCATAAGCAAAGAAACTTTAGGGAGGTTGGCTATAATAATGCAGCCTTCTTCAGAAATGTCACAATATAAAATTAAAACATGCCAGATAACGGCCTTGTCAGACTTAAAATGTTAGTACTACAGTACATAGCCATAAGACTGCATCACTTCTACTAATGTTTTGCTGATAGGCCACATAAATAGGCCAGACAGGTGGGCCGCAGGCGCCGAGTCATAACTGGGCACCGCAGACAGCGATGCAGCTAGCTCAGCTGGTGGGCACGCACATTCCAATGCTCTTTTTATCTTTATGTTCACATACGCATTTCATGTAATCGTTATTTTCTACAAGTTTAAGGCCTTTTTTTATAATTGATATACGTAAAACAGTGTATCACTAATGTTGAGGTTCGTAAAGGTTGCATACACATGAATTTTTATAACTGCCTTTATAATGACTTGTGGTGTGTTACATCCCTATGTACTACTTAGTAACCCGTTAAATCTAATACAGTATACTGCTTATTACTCACGCCAATACCTGGCCATGACATACAGCCTTTTTGTTCCTATTAGTAGCTTCGGGTAATGATTATCGTATACACTGCATATTTAATACACTAACCTATGTTCAATGCTGTTTCACAATTTGTTATACATCAAATGCCATATTTATATTTAAGAGCTTCATAAAGTTTGCATGTAACTCCACTGGCTACAATGTCTTCATAATGTTTTGTGGCGTCGCACACACCTATTGTCCGATAAATCTGTTACTTTATATGATCTTCTACCTACGTCAGTAGCTGGCTATGACACGGCCTACTGGTTTTCTTATGTATTAATTTCTGATCACATATTTAATCTCTCTAATTGCTAACCTGTATGAGACAGTTGTCCTTATTATCATTCACGAGCGCTAATTCTTAGCTAAGTTCCACACATTTCAGGCACTGTTAATCTTAACTTATGGCCTCTTTTTATTAAAAGGTTCCTTTACGCTATATAATGTTATTTGCCTCTCATAGAACTGTAACTTCAGGTATTATGGTTTATTTGCCAGTAACATTTTAGTTGCTGTAACAAATGATGTTATCAATTACTGTTTATTCTTTCTTATGTACAGTACACTTCTTGTATGTCTTTTACCTTTTATGGAAAGGTAATTTCCGTGACTTAGGATTTAATTCCATTAGTTGTCAGAACTACTGCAATAAATTATTTTTCATAATAATCTCAGTTAACATTTTCTGGTTTTAAGTCAGTATTACACTGAACGCGCATGCGCGCGACCACTAGCTGAGCTTGCTGCATTGCTGCCCGAGGTGCCCAGTTACAACTCAGCACCTGTTCCCACATATTTGGCCCGTTTGTGTGACCTATTGGCAAAACATTAGTAGAAGTGATGCAGTCTTGTGACTATGTACTGCTAGTACTAACATTTTAAGTTTTACATTACTGAGTAATGAATTACAAAATGTGCTGGAAAAGAGAGTAAATAATTTCACGACTGTTAGCGACAATACCTATCATGGAAAAGATTGTGGTTGTCCTTGTGAGTATGGAGAGCCAGAAATCTAGTGCAATACCTATCTGTAAACAATCATGTTGTGCCATTAGCATGACAGGTGAACACACCTTCACCTCCAACTTGTGAGACAGTGCTCCAAATGCTCTAAAGCGTTTAGAAAATTTACAGAATATGTAGTAGTGTCGTCTCTTGTTTGTCACTGTATCGATTGATGTGTATGTGGTCGCCTCACCAGGTACTTCATCAGTAATTTTGTTACTGATGTTCCGCACCAATTCATTCTTGGGCAGAATATCTCTATGCTAAACTTAATGAATTAATTTGATGGTTAACTTTCATGAGTGACATTTTAGTCACATCACCCACCCCACGGAAACAATAGTCATGTTGGCAATCCCACAGGAACAGTGATTTTCTTTGGAGTAAAAGGTAGCCTATGTGTCAATTCAAAATATAGGCTATCTCCATTCCAAAGTTCATCCAAATCTAACTTCAGCGTGAAGGAGTAACAAACGTACTAATTCGACAAAGAGAAAATATGCAGTTTCTAGTTTGCTGCAGTGCAAGTTTTGTAATATTTGTATGTGCAACAATGTGATCTGCCCTCACATATGTGCTTGTTATCAGAGGACATGCTCGCATATCATCATCAAATCCAGCCTCAGTAAAAGCTTACCACATGCTACAGTAGCCATTATCTGGCATGTTTTAATTTTATATTGTGACATTTCTAAAGAAGGCTACATTATTGTAGCCAAAACCTACGTAAAGTTTCTTTGATTATGCAACTGGAGGCTGAAAGTTAACATAATTACATTTTACAGTTGCTGACTCTGCTGCACCATGGCTCATGCCTCAATACCTTCCAGATAAAACTTTTGCGATGGGACAGATGCATGGCTCTGAGCACTATGGGACTTAACATCTATGGCCATCAGTCCCCTAGAACTTAGAACTACTTAAACCTAACTAACCTAAGGACATCACACAAAACACCCAGCCATCACGAGGCAGAGAAAATCCCTGACCCCGCCGGGAATCGAACCCGGAAACCCGGGCGCGGGAAGCGAGAATGCTACCGCACGACCACGAGCTGCGGACAGATGCATGGATAAAGTGTTTTGGCATTAACATTTCTTTGTAAAGAACAGTTTAGCCTTGGGTAATACTGTGGGGTGCAGCTAGTATTTAATAAATTTTAGTTGCTCAGATATTGACCAGTTACTCACCAGCACCTTATCTCCATTTTGCAAATGAGAAGAAACAAAGCTTGGAACCAAAGTCTTGTGCTCGGGTTTCAATCTCTCTTCAACAAATTTTGAAGCTATACTGTTTGGGTATGATTTCTTTTTATCTGTAAAATAATAATAATAATAATAATAATAATAATAATAATAATAATAATGGAAATGATAAAATAGCAAATTTCTGGTTAAAGAAGTTCACCTCAACACATTCACATCTAACTAAATTATTTAACAGTTACATTGCAGACCCATACACATTCCCTGATACACTTACACACGGAATAACATATCTGAAACCTAAAGATCAAGCAGACATAGCGAACCCAGCTAAATATCGCCCCATAACATGCCTACCAACAATATACAAAATATTAACTTCAGTCATTAAACAGAAATTAATGACACATACAACACAGAACAAAATTATAAATGAAGAACAAAAAGGCTGTTGCAAAGGAGAACGAGGATGTAAAGAGCAACTGATAATAGATGCAGAGGTGACATATCAAGCTAAAACTAAACAAAGGTCGCTGCACTACGCATACATTGATTACCAAAAAGCTTTTGATAGTGTACCCCACTCATGGTTACTACAAATATTGGAAATATACAAAGTAGATCCTAAACTGATACAGTTCCTAAACATAGTAATGAAAAATTGGAAAACCACACTTAATATCCAAACAAATTCAAATAATATCACATCACAACCAATACAGATTAAGCGTGGAATATACCAAGGAGACTCATTAAGTCCTTTCTGGTTCTGCCTTGCTCTGAACCCACTATTCAACATGCTAAATAATACAAATTATGGATACAGTATTACTGGAACATACCCACACAAAATCACACATCTGCTATACATGGATGACCTAAAACTACTGGCAGCAACAAATCAACAACTCAACCAATTACTAAAGATAACAGAAGTATTCAGCAATGATATAAATATGGCTTTTGGAACAGACAAATGTAAGAAAAATAGCATAGTCAAGGAAAAACACACTAAACAAGAAGATTACATATTGGATAACCACAGCAACCGCACAGAAGCAATGGAAAAAACGGATGCCTATAAATATCTAGGATACAGACAAAAAATAGGAATAGATAATACAAATATTAAAGGAGAACTAAAAGAAAAATATAGACAAAGACTAACAAAAATACTGAAAACAGAATTGACAGCAAGAAACAAGACAAAAGCTATAAATACTTATGCTATACCAATATTGATTTACTCATTTGGAGTAGTGAAATGGAGTAACACAGACCTAGAAGCACTCGATACACTTACACGATCACAATGCCACAAATATAGAGTACATCACATACATTCATCAACTGAAAGATTCACATTAAGCAGAAAGGAAGGAGGAAGGGGATTTATCGACATAATAAACCTACATTATGGACAGGTAGACAATTTAAGAAAATTCTTTATAGAACGAGCAGAAACTAGCAAAATACACAAAGCAATCACTCATATAAACATTGCAATTTCATAATCACTTCTACAACCCTTTAGATCACATAACATCAACAGATACGAAGAAAGTAAATTGGAAAAAGAAAACACTACATGGCAAGCACCCGTATCATCTAACACAGCCACACATCGATCAAGATGCATCCAACACATGGCTAATAAAAGGCAATATATACAGTGAGACGGAAGGATTCATGATTGCAATACAGGATCAAACAATAAACACCAGATATTACAGCAGGCATATTATTAAAGATCCCAATACCACAACAGATAATTGCAGACTTTGCAAACACTAGCGAATGCAGAATACCCCAGAAGACATGACAATGTAGCAAAAATAATACATCAATAGCTTGCCTTACAACATAAACTTATAAAACAACATGTTCCCACATACAAGTATGCACCACAAAATGTACTAGAGAACGATGAATACAAATTATACTGGAACAGAACCGTTATAACAGATAAAACAACACCACATAACAAACCTGACATCATACTCACCAATAAAAAGAAGAAATTAACACAACTAATCGAAATATCCATACCCAATACAACAAATATACAAAAGAAAACAGGAGAAAAAATTGAAAAATACATCCAACTGGCTGAGGAAGTCAAAGACATATGGCATCAGGATAAAGTTGACATCATACCAATTATACTATCAACTACAGGAGTCATACCACACAATATCCACCAGTACATCAATGCAATACAGCTACATCCAAACTTATATATACAACTACAGAAATCTGTAATTATTGACACTTGTTCAATTACCCGAAAGTTCCTAAATGCAATGTAACGTATACCATACAGTAAAAAGGAAGTCACGCTTGATCAAGGTCCGCATCACCTTCCATTTTTAACCAGACATAACGTCTGAGACAAGAAAGAAATAATAATAATAATAATGGAAATACCACAATTAAACAGGATAATATGAGACACAGTTTACACAGATCTCATTAAAAATAATAATAATCATAATAATACCTTTAAACAATGATTCTGCCAATATTTTGAGCTCGAACTGCTTCTTAGCTTCAGGTGTTAGAGACAGTCGATACTTTCGTGCCAGCCATCGTTCATGCAGCTGATGTAAATACCTGGAAGCCTAAAGTATTGCACAATAGTGAATATTTCCAATAATTATGGATAATTACTCTCTGTGCATCCCCCCTCCCCCTCCCTGTATGCAGGGAACACACATGCAAAAAAGCAGCATCTTTATTTGAACTACTTTTTTGACAAATTTTTAATTTTCTTAGGATAACATAATTCCCACAATTACAACAGAACCAGAATGCAGGGAGGGGAATTAGAGTATGACACCATGACAACTAGATCATTGAACACAGAGGAAGCACACTCGGACTGAGGAAGAATATGGAAGTAAATTGGCTGTGTCTTTTTCACAAGAATCATTCCAACATTTGTCTTAAGTGATTTAGGGAAACCACAGAAAACCTAAATCTGGATGACTAGGGAAGATATGTCACATACAACACTGCCAGTAGGAAAGACATTAGTCTCAACCAAAAATATTTTAACATCACAATTGTCACATTTTCACAACTGAGGAAAATTCTCATGTTCTCTTATCATATTGCATATACATGCATATATTGTCTGCATAAAATACGTGAGCTTCCACTGGTTACGTAAATTATGCTATATGTGATGTACTTACAACCTAATTTGTTACAACCTAACTTTTCCTTGCAGTTAATATGGAACTGATGATATACATGATATTGTTAGTTACTTATGAATTCTTTAGGAAATATTTAAATAGTGTTACAATTAACCTGCTTCAAATTATAGTATTAAAATTATGCAGGTAATTTACCTCTGTGCATGACTGAGGGCAAGGTGGCCATGATTTATCCAGCACACTTTTAGGCAAACTTTTGGCCAATCTATTTAAGTAGTGAACTTTTGCCACCTGGATAAATCCCTTGTTCACCTCATTAACTGGACCATGGCGAGTAATAAAGCCTTTGATGAACCTGTAATGCATAGCAATTTCTTAAACTGTCAGCATATTGATAGATTTGTTAAAAATTGAATGAGAGAACAGAAGCATATTTATTCCTTATTGGAATCAGAATGATAAAGATAAATGTGATATTGCAACTGAAGCAAAAAATTTTACCTTCTTATTGCTTCTACTCCTTTTCTTCTCCTCTGTGCTTCATTCTGTGCCAAATGTCTACGAATGTATTTCTGTATAATAATAGCAGAATTCCTCATTTCAATGTATTTCCTCCGCTGAAGAATACCTTTCCACACTTTCTGAATGATGGTGGCAACATAATTTTTCCTTTCTTGAAAGGCATCCTCTGTTTCAAAGAGAGTTTTAGGAAACCGAATGAAAAGTTTCGTCCTGTGAATTTCAAATAGGAAGCAAATTAAATGCCAAAATATTTGTGTAAATATCTTTTAGTTGTGCACTACAAATTAGTGTGGCATTCTATCTTTTCCTATGTTGTTAATGTATCAATTAAATTTGCTGGTAATTACAATACAGATTGTAAGTAATAAAATACCGCTTATTAAATAAACTACAAAATTCTTAAAAATGTAATTCTTTAATTTATTATATCAGGACAGTAACAGAATTTCATTCACTCATAAAACTGAAATGGACACTGACCTGCCCATTCTGTAGTCATCTTTTCCATAGCCCAAATAATTCACTAGTGTCTGCACACCATCTTTGGCACTCCCTTTATAAAATGGCCATGTTTCCGGACACAAACTTTTGTAACGCTGCAAGAACAACTCATAAACTCGTCGGAAAGCAAATCCTGCTCTACGTACCCTAAGATTTTCCATGAGCCCCAAGTATTTCACTTGATGCAGAACAACTTTTTCATTAAATATACCTGTTGAAGAAGAATTTATATAGAATATTGTAGCAACACTTTCATTAAGATACACACGTAAGTATTATCTGTTGTGTTTGTAATTCTGGAAGAAATGTCTCCAATGTGTACTTCAAAGGAAAAAACAGAATCTATGTTAGCTTTTAAAAGCTGTTCACTGTGCTAGGTAATACATTCTAAACAATGGGATTTTATGTTAATTAACAACTTCATCACAAAGTTTGATATATTTGCACAGCAGAGAATGAGTTTAGAGTAATCACTTTTCCAGGAACCATTCTCACACACATTCTTTAAGTCTTTATTTACACAGAAACTAGCTTGTGAATAGATATTTTAAGTAACTGTAGGCTGCTGTTTAAGGATTATCTGTTTATAAAGGTCTGTATTTTCTTAAGGGATTACACTGAATGAAGCAAGCATAACAGATAAAAATGCAACTCACTGTGAACTGGCAAGCAAATGCAGTTGTGCAAATAGGGACTGCCGAAATAAACTTGACAAAATATTGAGATTATAATTAGGATGTTCAACATCATTGTTATCAGAGCTCTTATTAAAACAGTTTTGTCATAGATGCTGAGAATGTAACATTTAGCCAATGATCAGACCCAATTTTAAAATCTTACATGCTCTCAGTACATTCACTCAGTCATATTTGAACACACAAGATTTTTAGTTACTCATACATTTCAGAAACTAATACCTCACAATCTTAGAAGAAGGTAGGAACATCACATAAAATTTGCAAATATGTACCACACTGTCATACTGTCTTCTACAATAGATGATGCTTCATCTCATTTCTGATAATGATGGTGCTCAGAAAACTGTCACTCTTTTCAGCCTCAAATTGATGTAGTAGGTCTAGACAAATTTCCCAGCAATGGTTTTTTGCACTTTTGTATCTGTGGGACCCATCTCTCTCAAACTTTTTGATAAAGGTTGCATAAAATCTTGTCTATGGCATTATAGCCAACAATCAGCTTTGTACACCATTCCTTGGTTACAATCCGCTAATCATTATAGGTGAGTTGATCAGAATACTGTTTGTTATGGGAGTAGACAACTAAGTACAATCAACTGGAGTTGTGGCTTGTCATGTAAACGCTTTTTATCACTTTCAAATTGCAGGACCTGCCATCTTACTTTATTATATCTACTGTATTGCCTCCATACACCTTCAGCAAATGCTGATGAATTTCAACTGATGCAGTTTGTTCAGCAGTGAGGAATTCAATGACATGCCTTTTTTTTTTATACATACACTGACATCATGTGCAAGTCTGGTAT
Source organism: Schistocerca americana (assembly GCF_021461395.2). Lineage (NCBI taxonomy): Eukaryota > Metazoa > Arthropoda > Insecta > Orthoptera > Acrididae > Schistocerca > Schistocerca americana. The sequence goes on from NC_060119.1 coordinate 415,127,185, forward strand.
GTTACCCTGCTGGTCACCTGTTGGCCAACAAATCCAACAAAACATTATTGTGAACACTAAACTAACAGAATCAGCTCAGACACTCAAAATCAACACAAAAAGCAAGAGAAGTTAGTTTCGGAATAATCCTCATAGTTTTTTAATTAAAGTGAGGTATACAGACCGCAAGAAATTTTTCTCAATCCTCAATGTTTATGCATCATATAATAACACCACAGCATTCCTAGCTTGGGTTGTCACAGCAGTCCAATCTCTCAACTTTTCAAAGTCAGGCAACTAGTGTCAAGTTGTTCCTTTTTGCTTATATATTCCTCCTATCAACTCGCTATATCAGATGAGCATCTCTACCTCTTTTGGTTTCTGCCTGGTCATTTTGCCACAGAATATGCTGGTCTACAATCCCTGCTTTTTCACAGATCTTTCTGATTCACTTGATGCCTCTCTTTGTTAATTTCTTTTCATTTTCTTTTATGTTTCTCACAGATTTCTAGAGTGTTCATTCATGTAAGATCCTCCTAATGTAATACCCCTCCACATTACATCTAAATCAGTTTGGCAAAAATAAACTAGCAGCAGACATTGGAAAAGCATTTCATGAAATAATAGGCCTAAACAATAACGATCATGAAAGCAGACCAGTCACAGCCCTAACTAATGAGGGAAACTAGTGAGCTGGGCCAACTCTAGCAGGATTTGGTCCAGTAACAAAAATCTGCAACAAGTAATTAACACACAAACGAAAGTTCACTCAAACAGCAATACAATTAAAGACAAACAAAAGTTAACAGTGTTTCATCAGAACATAAGAGGCCTATACTGCAAGCTGGATCAGTTCACAGCAAATATAGAAGACACAAAAGGTATAAACAGTGCCCACATTCTGTGTGTAACAGAACACCACATCACTGCTGGTATTGAAGTGGTCCCTATTCCCAACAATGTTTTGGCAACGTCTATTTGCAGGAACTATATGGACGAAGGAGGAGTAGCTGTATATGTAAAAAACAATGTCTTGTTCACGGCAATAGATGTACAAAGATTCTGCTTTGAGCTACATTTTGAAGTATGTGCTATAGAGGTGCCAGACACTGTCTCCAGATTAACAGTTGTGGCAGTTTACAGGGCACCATCTGGTAATTTTAAAGTGTTTGTTAAACAATTAGATACTCTTTTGTTGTACTTAAGTAGAAAAAATAGGGGCATGGTAGTTGTTTGGGATTTTAACATAGATTTCTTGGTTAATTCTCCCTGCAAGGTGGAGTTTGAAAATCTCATGGGCACGTACAACCTTGTTCCCGTGGTTAGCTCGCCCACCAGAACCACAACCTCTTCCAGTACTCTCATTGATAATGTTTTTGTTGATCAGAGTAAAGTCAACCATATCAATATTGAAGTGGTTATAAATGGTCTGTCTGACCATGACAGACAACGAGTTACTTTCAACAGCTTGGGAATTCCTCTGAGTGACACCTCACTTAGATGGAAAACAGTAAGGAAAATAAGTGAGGAAGCTATTCAAACGTTCCGATCATGTCTTCAGCATACTGACTGGACACCTGTTTATCTAGCAGAAACTGCTAATTCAAAATACAATTTATTCACAAATGAGATAGCAGGAACCTTTGAAAGTGTATTTCCAAAAAAGACATACAGAGTCCAACCTGCTAGGTCTGCAAAAAAACCATGGCTCACTAAGGGCATCATAGCTTCCTGTCAGAGAAAAAGACAACTCTACATAGCATCAAAGACTTCTAACAACCCTGCTCAGCTAAAACATTATAAACTCTACTGTAAAATTCTTGCCAAAGTAATTAAAAACTCTAAAAGTATGTGTATAGCATCTGAAATTACTAATTCTGAAAATAAAATTAAAACAATCTGGAATGTGATAAAGAACGAAACAGGGACTGTAAACTACACCAAAGACAAAAATATTGTTTTAACTGTTGACAACTCAGAGATAACTAATTGTGAGGAAATTGCTGAAATCTTTAACCAACATTTTTTAACTCTCCCAACACAGATAGGTTGCCATGGTTCTGTGGATAAAGCTGCCTGTATAATGAAAAATAATTTTCCAGAACCTTTCAGTCAAATAAGTGTGCTTCCCATTACTGCCAATGAAATCAAAAAAATCATACAGTCTTTGAAAAATAAACATTCTGCTGGTATAGACAATATTTCAAGCAAGCTGTTGAAGGCTTGCTGTAGTGAAGTGGCCGAAGTTTTGTCTCGCATCTGCAACACATCCATGCAACAAGGAGTGTTTCCAGACAGAATGAAATACTCTGTTGTCAGGCCCCTGTACAAAGCAGGGGATGCTACAAATGTGCCAAACTATCGCCTTATCTCTCTATTAACAACATTTTCAAAGGTCCTAGAAAAAGCTCTGTACAACAGGATTGTGGCACACCTTGGTGACCTGAACATCATTAACAGTGAGCAGTTTGGTTTTCAAAAGGGAGTTTCAATAGATAACGCAACTTTCTCATTCACAAACGATGTTCTAGAGTCTATAAACAGCAAGAGGCTGCCAATTGATGTCTTATGCGACCTATCAAAGGTGTTCGACTGTGTAGGTCACCAGATACTCTTCAAGAAGGCCTGTCATTATGGAATTACAGGACCTGTAGGGAACTGGTTAAAATCGTACCTCGAAAATAGGAAGCAGAAGATTATTCTAGATATTTCAGATAGTGTATCACAATATACAGTGGACTCTGAGTGGGGAATTGTGCAGCATGGAGTGCCACAGGGATCAGTGCTTGGGCCCTTGCTGTTCCTCATATATGTTAATGACCTGCCTTTATCCATCAATAAGCAGTGTAAATTTACAATGTTCGCTGATGATACGAGCATTGTGGTGGATAATGTGTCAACTACTGACTTAGAATCCGAGGTCAATGATATCCTTAAAGAAGTTCTGGGTTGGTTTAGTATTAACTCCCTTTCAATAAACCTGAAAAAAAAAAAAAAAAAAAAACAATTTTATCCAGTTCCAGACAACCCACAAAAACCCAAAAGAAATAGTTATCACACAGAATGATCAGATGATAAAGCAAGTGTACTTATCAAAATTCCTAGGCGTATACGTGGACAGTAGGCTGAACTGGGAACATCACGTTCTACAAACACTAAAATGGCTGACGTCGGCAACATTTGCTTTACGAATTTTGTCACGCTTCAATGACATTACCATCTCAAAGTCAGCTTACTTTGGCTATTTTCATTCAGTCATGTGTTATGGCATCATCTTCTGGGGCAATACACCTGCCGCAAAGAAAATCCTCACAGCACAAAAAAAGAGCAATAAGAATCATTTGTGGTGTACCCCCACGAACCTCATGTCAAAATCTTTTTAAACGACTTGAAATACTGACAGCAACATCTCAGTACATATATTCACTGATGTGCTTCATATTAAATAACCCCACTCTGTATGAAACGAATTGCCTACATCATGAACATAACACCAGAAGAAAAGAGGATTTCCACTGTGAGTTAAAGAACTTGACACTTATTCAGAAAGGGGTAAAGTACGCTGGAACGAAAATTTTCAATTCCCTACCCAACAGTATCAAAAGTATAAGGAGTAGTACATCAGTATTTAAACGTAGCTTGAAAAATAATTTACTTGAGACCTCACTTTATTCACTAGAGGAATTCTTTCAGAGAAGTAAGTAAAACCCAGATTGAAAAGATGTTTTTAAATTTTTTGACACTGTTTACTGTTAAACTAATGTAATAATGCCCTAATGTAAAAATTCCTGTTTTTCTCATTTCCATTTTTGGGTCACTTTTAAACCCAAAGTGGGAAGTTTTGATTACTGTTCAAGGTTAAAATAAATGCAATAATGCCCTAAATATGAAACTGCTATCTTCACATTTATGTTGACTAGTTTTTAAGCTAATAAGTATGACTTTTGTGCACTGTTATTAATACTATAACAATGTCTTTATTCTATGTATTTTATTATGTATATTGACATGTTCCACATCTGAGTGACTTGCTCACATGTACAGATCTATGGAACAAGTATATAAATAAATAAATAAAAATAAATAAATTAAGCCAAGACAGATTGTTCTATATTATGTAGAGTTCCAAACAGATCAGCTGAGCTTAATGGCTGATTTAAGTTTATTCCTAATACTTTACAGATAATGGATTTCTTTCCCCATAGAGTAATATTAAGTTTCAGTTAATTTAATCTGAAATGGATACTGGTAGACAGTTGCAAGGAAACACTCCCATTTTTCTGATCATGACATTTATCAAAATATATTTCTCAGCACAAAATCCCTATGCAGTATGAGAATCAAGTAATTACTTCTATTATTATGGAGTACTACAGTCTCTCACAGCCATTCCACATTGTGCAAAAAACATTTTCAGACTGTGATTCATTGTTCACAACAAATTTCATAAAATAGTATATGTACTGTGAGGATGTTGTCAGTAGGCACAACTATTGAGAGAGCTGTCAACAAGACACTCTAGAGCTGATACCAAATTTTATCCTTCTTACATGCTTCTGTGCAACAACCACCACTGGTTTCCTCAGTGATGAGTTGTAGTGCATGGACACTATAATGTGGCAGTGAGCCTTGAGTGTGAATGAACAAGAACTCAAACCACATGAAGGCAAAGGAGCAGTCAAGGGGAACAAGCTCCGCTACCCTCTTGCAATGCTGTGTAGTGTTTCAGGATATTTGTAAGCATTTGTAAACAGGATAAATGTAGTGGGAAAGGGAAACTGTATGTGTTTTCCTTTCTTACATGCAGTGAATATGGAGCAGTCGTGGAGCCGGCGAGAAATGGACCAGTAAAAATGCTATTACAACCACTGGTTGTCTGGGAGTAATTTGTGCCATGGTGCAGCATGTGCCTAAATCCAAGAGCCATTTTGAGAGCGGTGTCTTATGGTTCTTGCATACATAATTTTTTCCAGTAGCTATGAGAATGATGCAAGTTGTGAGATTATTAATGTGTGTTTTATGACCTTTTTTGTAAATGGGCCTGACAATTGCTTATTTCAGTCTGCCTGTAAGTATCTCAGGTGATATGATGTGTTGCATATGTGACTGAAAACATTGTGTATACATAGAGAACAGGATATTTAGTACTTTACCTGAGGTATTACTGACTAGATGAGAGAATTTGGTTTTGAGGGAGTTAATTACATCCTTAATTTTTTTTGTCAGAGCAGGAAGTAATTGCAGTTTATTGGTATTTATGATGCATTGCTTCTTATACACATTTATCCCTTGAACTGTACATGCTAATCTTTTAGGATGCTTCAAGAAAGTGGTTATTAAATACATTAGCTACCTGACTGCTATAGCTTAGTATTTGACTGTGATCTTTAATAATAAGGTCTCATCTTCATTAACTGATTTCCTGGTTTCTCTTATAGCTATTGTCCACATAAATTTAATTTTATTATCTGAACTATAGAGTTCAGACAATATATACATGGTAAACCGGAACTCCACCAACAGGCTTTCAGGATGGTAACATGTTATGACCATGCAGAAAACATCAGGTAGTAAATTATGAGGTATGTTTGTGGGAAGACTAGAGACGGAGAAAAAGCAACTAACATACTGAAATAGGTACATATTAAGGTAACAATTCTCACAGTATCTGTACCAATACCCTTAACACTCTGTATATTATATGCCCAGGCAGTTTCAAGATCTCATTCTGGGAACTTTTTACAATCTTTGGAGACATGTTCCTCAGACTAAAACACAGAAAAAGGTCATATAAACAAACAAGTATTTCCACTGTTTCTGAGTTATTAATAAAAGTTACATTTAACAGCTTTCCAAGTATAACCCAACAACTTTACTTATCAATTCAACCGTTAGACACTTTATATCCTGTATGGTAATACATTGAGAGGGAAAACATTTTTAACATTCATCATTTGCCTGTCTTCAGTGCTTTGGAAGAGACTGAATAAAAAGTTTCCACAGTCAACACATATGGGCCGATTGCAATCTTCATGCTACAGTACAGGCTAGACATCAACATCAGTTAAAGATTAATTTGTGGGCTGGAACTGTAGGAGGCTGTCTATAGGATCATGCATTCTCTCAGTTAACCTTACAGGTGCTGTCTACAGGGATTTTACTTGACAATGTAATCCTGCAAATAAGAAGAAACATGTGGTTTACACATGATGCAGCTCTAGCACATTTCCTCCTCAGTGTTCAAGTTGCAATGGCTGGTATCTCCCATGACAGATGGACACATGGTTTGCATGTTTCCCTGATGTCAGTCATTTGGGTTATTATCTCTTGGGGTACCATATACAACTGGTCTAGGGAGCAGACCACCTGTATGCAGAAACTCTTCATCAAAGTATCATGGCAGCCCGAAAAGCCAATCAAAACTGACAGGGAGTACTTGAAAGAGTGCAACAGTCCATGAATTGACAAGTGCATGTGTGTTTAGAAGCAAAAGGAGGACATGTTCAGCATTTATTATGAGTTTGTATGTTGATGAGCTCCAAACATCTAAATTGCAACATTTCATTAATGACTCAAAAAAAGAAGGATTTTCACATATATGTTTATATGAATGGTTTCTCTTGTTTTGGTGTATGTAACTTGTCCCCATAGTTTGTAAATATAGCTGAGCTTTTGGTGGTATGGTCAGGGATGCATCCTCTTAAACTTTTCGAATTCTCTGAGAAAAAAAGCAACATTTTATTTAGATTAAAAAACAGAAAAATCAAACATCAATGAGATCATTAGCAAAAGAAAGTAATGATAGTCTACTGCCATCTCTGCATAAGGGTTAATTTTTACTAAAGTGAGGTGTCGCAGGATTGGGGTACTGCAATGTTTCTACTAAAAAGTCCTCAATTCAGTTACAAATTTCACTTGATATCCCATATGATTGTACTTTTGACAATAAGCATAGGTGTGGTGCTGAGTCAAATGACTTTTGGAAACCAAGAAGTATTGCATCTACCTGTCTGCCTTGATACAAAGCTTCCAGAATGTTATATGAGAAAAGTGCGAGTTAGGTTCCACATGATCAATTTTTTCAGAAACCATGCTTGTTTGAGGTGGTCATTCTGTTCCCGGTACACCATTGTAACTGAGCTCAGAATATTTTGTAAGATTCACAAGAAATCTCTCTGAAGTATATTAGGCGGTAGTTTTGTGGATCACTTCCACTACTCTTTTTGTAGATGGGCATGACCTCTGCATTTTTCCATGAATAGGGCACAGTTTTTTGTTTGAAGGATCTTTGATAGACTATAGTTAGAACCGGGGCTAATTCAGGTGCAAATTCAGTACAGAATCCGACAGAGATTCCACCACACCTTGTAGCTTTGCTCAGTTGTAACTATTTCAGCTGTTTCTCAACACCACTGACACTAATACTTATTTTATTCACCTTTTTAGTAGTATGAGGATTAAATTGGGGCAATTCTTCTGGATTTTCCTTCATAAAGGAACATTTGAAATGGAGTTAAGCATTTCAGCTTTTTCTGTGCTATGGTGAATTTAGAACTTGTCTCATTCGCTCGGTGTGGGATACTAACTTCAGTGTCACTAACAGCCTTTACATACAACCATAATTTCTTTGGGTTTTGTGAAATAGTATTTGACAATATTCTGCTACAGTAGTCATTGAAGGCATTACGCGTTGCTCTCTTGACAGCCAAACACATCTAATTAAGTATCTCTCTATCTGTAGCCCTGTAGACCCACACTTCGTTTTACACCTCTTATGCAGTAATCTCTGTTTTTTTACAGTGACCATATACCATGGAGGTTCCTACCCTTATGAATTGTTCTGTTGTTGTTGTTGTTGTTGTTGTCTTCAGTCCAGAGACTGGTTTGATGCAGCTCTCCATGTTACTCTATCCTGTGCAAGCTCCTTCATCTCCCAGTACCTACTGCAACCTACATCCCACTGAATCTGTTAAGTGTATTCATCTCTTGGTCTCCCTCTACGATTTTTACCCTCCAATACTAAATTGGTGATCCCTTGATGCCTCAGAATATGTCCTACCAAATAATCCCTTCTTCTAGTCATCATTTCAAGGTTGCAGGAACTGTTCTAATGGGTACATATCTATCCAGTGCATGGTCAACTATTCTTTTAAACTTGAGCTGTAATTCCTCTGCATGCTCCTGCTCTGAGCTGAAAGTTTCAAATTCCTCATTGAGGTATGACATTAGTGATTTTGTGTCTAGTTTACTGAACATATATATCTTCCTGTTTGTTTTAGTTGTCCTTTGTACTGTGGTTTCATTGTTGGGACAACTACACCATTGTCACTGATACCACTTTTAATGTGGACATCATCAAACTGGTCAGGTCTATTTGTTGCTGTTGGATCCAATACATTTTAATCGCAAGTGCAGTTTCTAATTATCTGTTCTAGTTAGTTTTCAGAGAAGGCATTTAGTAATGTTCCACAGGATATCATATCATGCCAATCACTAACAAAACTGTAATTCTCCCAGTTAATTGTTGGATTATTAAAGTCTCCGCCAGTGACTACAGTGTCATTGGGGAATTTGTTTACATGTGAACTGAGGTTTTCTCTATTCATTGTTGAAGATGTTTTGGTGAGGTGTGGAATTCTATAGTGTTTCAGAGTTGAAATGAATTTTAAGACTATGAAGTATTTCTCATCCCTAGTGAATAAAAAGATTAAGTTGTTTGAGTGAGATGATGCAGCTTGCAGAGGTGATGAAAGTGGAAAAGAGTGGAAACAAAATCACGTGTGCTGAAAATGTGACACTCATGTGTGGACCTACTTCTCTAAATAATGTTGATTGTGATCTTTCTGACAGTTGGACAGTGTAACAGAAAGATGATTTCTAGAAGATTAGTGAATGGTTAGTAATAGAAAACAAGAAATTGGAGCACAAATGTTGGAAGACAGTTGCTACATTGGGGCCACAAAGAAGTAAACAAGGAATAAGTATTTCACAACAGTGGTCTGAATTTTCAGTTTGATGCTTTGGAGAAACCAAAATAGAGTAGACAATACCTATGATAGAAAATCTTTAAACACAAGAAAGTTCAGCCCGTAAAACTGTTTTGACAATATTATCTGCAACAAGTAAAAAATCTTTCAAATCTGTCTGTGTTAAAGCACTAGAGAATGACAAGTCAGTAACAGTTAATGTTTTTACAACTGCAAACAAAGTTGTCAAAAGGAATCAACTGTTAAACGATTTTGAGTTGGAATCTGATGTTCAGAAATTAAACAGAGTGAACATGGGTCATATTCTTCATTTCAAGGTTGCATGTGTCAACATATTAAATTATATAGCTGCAGAAATGAAAGCCAGTCATCAAAAATGTAATTGAATCACACAGCAAAATTTTATTAGTGCTTGATGAAATTTCAACAATTAGCAAATTGTCTTAATTGATTATTTATATTCAGAGAATGCTACCTAACATCACAGAAGCAACTAATATTTTCTAGATTTGACTAAAACAGAATGCACATCGTGATACTTATCCAACATGAGTGGGTTAGTGAGGGTCTATGTCACCTTTCTGACACTTCTATTTGCACCATCTGCCATCAAGATCCATTCCTGTGGTAAACTAAAGTCCTTCCTTAACACGTCAGGTCCCTCACAATAACTAACTCCTCAGTCCATACAACTTCTTACCCCACCCAAACCTTGCTCTCCTGCCTTTCACAAACCCAATCAGCTGACTGTCCCAAAGCTGCTGGCTTCAAAGCTCTTACTGAACATATCTCTGCCTTGGTAGATCAACACCTGCAACCTATAATACAAAGATCACCATCCCAGGTCATCTGAAATTTGTGCCTGTCCCACTCCCACCACACACACACCTGGCCTGTACATGGTCTGCCTGTTGCACCTGATTGCAAACCTATGAAGTCCTCCCTGCTCGCCTTAGTCAATCTTATACTTACAAACAACTATGTTACCTTTGAGGGGCAGACGTACAAACAGGTCAGGGTACAGCTGTGGGAACCAGGATGGTTCCTTCCTATGCCAACCTTTTTGTGGGTGTCTTGGAAAGGGCTTTCCTGGGATCAATAACCCTTCAGCACCAGGTATGGGTTAGATACATTCGTCATACCTTTGCCATATGGACTCATGATAAGGTTGACCCGTTGAAATTACTGAAATCACTAAATACATTTTCCCAATTATTTCACGTGGCCTTATTCCAAATCTCACACCACTTCCTTTGATGTTGACCTCATCCTTACTGAGGGTCAGCTGCACACTTCTGTTCACATTAAACCAATGAAACAAACACCTCTTACATTTTAATGGGTTGCCAATGAAACAAACACCTCTTACATTTTAATGGGTTGCCATCCTTTCCATGTCAAAGATTCACTCCCTTGCAGCCTTGGCATTCAAGGCAAACATATTTGTTCAGATGCTGACTCTCACCCCAGTCTTCACTGTACACATATAATTACTCCACCAGCTTATATCAAAAGCAGATTTTCCAAGCCATCACATTTAATCATGGTACTGCTGTTCCCTACAAAAAACAACTTAGGAGCACACCTCTTGTCCTACAGTACTATCCTGGTCTCGACTGTATTAACCAGCAGCTTTGACAAAGCTATGTCTTTCTAAAATTGTGCCCCGAAATGAGGTCCATAATGTCTCACATTTTGCCCAGCACACCTACGATAGCTTTACGTCACCCTCCAATCTCCGCAATATCCAGGACAGACCCTGTGCTCCTTCTGCACCTATTTCCCTACCCTGTGGTTGCTGTCACTGAGATAGTTCCTGTTGTAAGACTTGGCCAATTCAGTGTCCTACCACCAACAATACCAAACCTGTAAATGGGAAAACATATATGATCAAAGGGAGGGCTGCCCGTGAAACAACATGTGTCACACATCAGCACTTATATAAACACTATTTGGACTTCTTCACTGGTAGGACTACCACAAATTTATCAAGCAGGGTCAGTGGTCTTAGACAGACAGCATATACTGGTAACATACAATATCTTGCTGCAGAGCGTGTTCTACAGGACACAAGTCATGACTTTGGTTCCCGTTTCACTACACATGCCCTCTGGATGCTCCCCCCCAACGCCAGTTTCTCAGAATTTTGCAGGTGGGAACTGGCATTACAACTAGTGCTACACTCTCACCAGACACCTGGAATATATTGACATCAATTTTGGTAGTATCAGCGTTTCCTTTCAATGTCTATTACTCATCTGTGCTCCCTTTTCTTTTTACTTTCTGACATGTTTACTTTTTTTTGCCCCCTCAGCTAGCTATCACGTATAATGCACTTAGCTTTCCATCTTGTTGACCCTTGCACTATGTTTGTTCAGTAATCTCTGTCATCCACCTTTACATTCTCATGTTTTCAAATCTCATTCAGTGCCGGCACCAATGATCAGTCTTTCCTTCTCATCTCATTCAGTAAGTTTTCCCTCACCCTGGTTTCTGGGTGACTTTTCCATAACTCTCCCCAATTCCTAAACCTCACCAATCCTTTTTCTGTATCCCCATTACTCTCTCTTCAGCCATTCTGCCAGAAGAAGGAGCCACTTGCACCAAAAGCTTGCACATTTCCCTATCATTTATATTTATTTGCTCCTGCCACTGCTTCATGAGTAGATTTTTTCCCCATATTATATTTTCAAACACTAATTACTCCCCCCCCCCCCCCTCTCTTTCCTGTGATCAACACAATATCGATCTTGTTTAAACAATCATGTGACACTTGACTCGTGCTCGTGGCACTAGTGCGAGCGATAGTTGAGAAACTATGGACTAGCCACTATAACAATCTAATGATCTGACTTAAAAATTGCAAAATTTGTGAGCCACAGAAAGTAATAGTATTAAATTCTATAGGCTTACAAACTTTTGTTGCATTTGAATAGATTTGTAATAAAAGTTCTCATATATTCATGGATACCATATACATACACTTATGCTGCTTTTTAAGTAAATATAGGATTCAAAGGCAAAAATCTTGTCCTTCAAAAACCATTACTTGATTCTGAACCCAAGTCAATATTTTATTTGGTTATTAGAAACAGTGATTTAACAAGTGGGTTGCAAATGAGAAATTTGGTTGCTATTCATGTCCTAGACCACCATGGAAAAACATTTCTAGCTTTAGAAGAAGATGGTGATATTCAGTTGAAATGAGAAAGAAAATTAATCCAGAAGTAAATGTCTAACAAATGAAATAAATCAGATTAAACTGATTGCAACTGTTACTGCAAGAATAAATTACACCGGAAAGACTTGTTATGGAGATAGTACTAACAGATGTCACTAGATCAAGGGACGTCACTCAATCTCGGGACGAGCCGAAGTTCAAGAATTGGACTGAACCATGACTGCAATCTTTGATTAAAGTATTCGTTGTTGTTGATGTTACGTATGACCTCCACCATATATTGCCATGCTTGTTCCATGGTTGCTCAAGTACACTGCTATCCAAGTGTTGGAGGGGGAACAGTGACATCAGCTTTGCAGAGAAATGAGAACAATGATGATGAGTACGGGGCAGGGTGTGTTGAGCAGGCAGCTAATTTTGTTGTGCTGCCAGCTATGGGAATCTACACTGCGTACTTTGGCTTCTTATGAACATCTGCCATGTTTAAACTGCAGTTTGCCCGAATTATGCGGTATTATGGGAAAGACAAGAAGTGTGTCAGCTGCTATTTCTACACAACCAGTGAGGTGGTGATGGGCAGATGATGTATTTGACAGTAAAAGACACTGTAGCATTCTCATGTCAGTGTAGAAGCAAAATCTGTTATTTATTCAGAAAAAAAAAACAGTTGCATTCTCAAGTCCCTGTGTAATCAAAACCTCAGAAACCACAATATATTCATAAGACACAGTCAAATATTTGTGATAATGAGGATGCTAGTTTCACAGATGTACTGTTAGGATGATGATTATTTAATACAGGAATACCACAGATGACAGGCTACCCAAACAAAAAAGGCAGTGAAGAAAAAATTAACAACCATTTATTTTTATTGTTTTCTGCCTGTATTATCAAAATGTAGACAATCAATAAAGGGCATAAGTTTAGAATACGTGTAACGTTAAATTTTTACAGAAAGACTTTACGCCAGTAAATATTTGCTATTTTTGTTAGTCAGAATATGTTGAAAAATACTGCAAGAAGCTGCCACCACATGGATGCTTGCCTGGTGGCATGTGTCAGCTCTGGACATTGGCCTTCAGATGGCTTGCACAAAAACAGACCTCTTTCTGCTTCTGTGCCACATCCTTAGGCACATCATATAAACCCGCCAATAGTATGGACAGTTATCAGAAAACACTGTCAAACATGGACTACTTCGAAACTTCCTGGCAGATTAAAACTGTGTGCCGGACCGAGACTCAAACTCGGAGCCTTTGCCTTTTGTGGGCAAGTGTTCTACTGGCACACAGTTTTAATCTGCCAGGAAGTTTCATATCAGTGCACACTTCGCTGCAGAGTGAAAATCTCATTATTGACTACTTCGCTTCACCTTGTAAGGGTGGACATGGATATTCTTCCACTGACGGGCTCAAAACACTAGCCATCGCGGACACACATGCAATTCTGCACAAGCAACCTGACAATTCACTTCAGTGCCTGCAGTTAGCTCTATAGAGTACTTGGAAGACTACCTTCTGGTGTAGCAGTCACTATTTATGGAGAACTATGACCATTAACAGAATGTCTGCAAACATTACTATTAGTGACACAATGTATAGAGTACAAAGATATAGCAACGTTAGTTACATCTTATTGTATTAAATTTAGGACATTGAAGTGCCATGCAACAAGGAGTGGTACCGTTTTGTAAACTACTCTTAATAAATGTTATTTGTTATTTCTCATTATGTCTTCACATCTTTGTTATAGTGTGCCCTGTCACAGCAAGTGTTTACTTAATAATCATAGTGTGCAATGACCATTATTACGGAACTGTAGCTGGGAAACATTTTCCTGCTATTGTGGATGTTTGGGCAGAATTAAGAGCAGCATTAAGGTAGTACACCCACAACATTATGCTAAGCACAGAGTTTTCAGATATGAATATCTATAAGAATATGAAGTAATAAAGTTTTAAAAAAAAACTATCACAGAAGTACTAACCTGATCTCTTATCATCATTTGGTTTTATGCAGCGGATATATGATGGTTCTTTGTCACCCAAGATTTCCATTAGCCTGTTGACACTATTCTTGAACTGTGTTCCTGCAGTTTCAGGTCTCTTTTTGCTTGTAACGTCACTGACGGGGAATACAGCCTACAAAATATTGCGCAAATTTCAGCAACAAGAAAATCAAAGACTTAAATTTTCTCAAGAAGTAATGATAATAATGTAAAACTATTTCAGATCTAGCAACTGAATTACTATTTTGATGGAATGGATAAGAAACACAGAAAGAAAAAGGAGAGGGGAGAGAGATTTGGGGGGGATATTTTAGCCCAACATGTAATTTGTAGTTACACTCAGTGTGTTTTAGAGTCTCATTGCCAAAACTACCGTAAGACAGATTTTCCTAAATTTTCTACATATGCCTTGTCAAGTTTCTCACCAGGATGGCCACTCAGACTTGGGAGAGAGAGAGAAGGGAGGAAAAAAAGTGACAGTTCCAGGTATGGGAAGGAAGATGATGTCATAAACTCCTGAGAAATTAACAGTGAGCAAGGAACAACTTTTCTTTTCTCTCGGCTGTAGTTTAATGGCAGTTTTCAACATCAATTATTTCGTATGTACTAATGTTCAAATAATTAACACATTTTGAAATAGTATTTTAAAATATGTGATTTATGAAGCTCGATAAAATTAATTTCTTGTGTTAGGTTAAAAACACACATTTCTCCGAGATATTACAAAATTCCTGTAGTTCCCTGAGAATTGCAGGTTTTACAGATGAATTGCTACCTTGATCACTCTTTTATTATAAGAGTTGATCAATAGTTGCCCATGGTATGGTGACACACTATTGTCATTTCAATCTACTTATTATACACTGAAATGTGAATAAAAACCGAGGCATATTTTTCAGCTGCACTAGTTACGGTACTAAAAATCCAATAATTTACTGACACACATGAAATTTAAGTAACCTTAACATTTATATATATTTTCAGGTGTCAGTTCTAAATAGGTTACCATCAATTATTTCACCTTTGTTATCGAATTTGTTGTCACTGACATCACTTCACGCAGATCTCTGAAAAGGAGATCATTATTTTTATCCAAAAACCCTCTGATGTTGTATGCTACAGTACCAGCATAGTGCACCAGCTGAAATTCCTGTAAATAAATTGGAAAAAAAAGGAAGATTATACACCTGAATGGTGTCACTCAACAAAGCAGGTTTATGAAATCATTGAGCTTTTTGATCTAATTTTTTTAAAGGCACTACTTACATCTCTCCCCATAATTTTCTGTGTTTTTATGTCTGCCTTTTTGTGACTGATGTAGTGTGGATGGTCAGAGAGGTTTTCATTCATTTTGTTCAGAAAACTCATATCTGTTGGTTCACCAGGGCGTAGACACTCTTCATCCATCAGAGCAATAATTCCTACTCGAAAAGTAATACTAGTTGTTACTCATACAAACCCAACAAGGATATACATACGTTCAAGATATGTAATCTATAGTAGATAAAGTAACTGGATTGACTACCAAAGACTAAGAATTTAGTTCTTGTCACTACTAAGAAATAATTTACTTCCCCAATGCAGAGAATGAATCTTGTGAAGACAGTGTAGGCACTTCTGCACAATACACACATCCACAGCTCCTCATGAAGAGATGGGGGATAGAAATTGCTTTCTTAATGTGCAATGGAATGGATGCTTATAATGCCTACACTGTTTTCTTTGTTCGGTGGCACATATAACAGAAAACTCGGAAAACATTAACATGTAGTTATGGTCATACAGAGATTTTGCACAAAGAATTCTGAGAAGTTTGAGAGATCAAACTTAAATATAGTCGTTGCAAGAAAGTTACTGAAGATGCAGGACTAAGCAGATTAATGGAACAAAACATTGTCAATAATAAATCCCTAATAGAAAAACCAGGATTGTGGGGTGTCAAAGGAACCTGTAAACTGCAAACTGTGGGCAATGGAAAGAGGAAATGCCCATATTAAGATAATGATGCTTATTTGAATAATCACACATAAACACTATTCAGTGCCTTGGCAAAAAGGTAATCTGATTGAAATTTCTAATATAGTTGACAGGCCAAATTGTTTAACAAGGCTATACACTGTTTCTTTAATTTTATACTGAAAAAAAAAAATAAGCTCTGTTTCACAAGAGCTTTTGTCTAGGAAATATTATTGGAAGAAGTTGTAATATCACATTTCAAAATGTTAAAACAAAATTAATTAGAATTTATTGCAGAGGCAACAAGAAATGACGTTCAATCTAGCAAACAACAATGAAAAAAAATCAATACCTGAGAAGCAGAATAATAATCCGTATCAGGCAGGGGTGCTACCTTCATAGCCACAGATGTTATCGAATTTAACATGTTAAAATTCAGGTGTAATTGCTTTATGATGAAGACCAACTTGTACTACTACTTGGGTGTAACAATTTTTAGGGGGTATGAAACAGAAAGATCACATAGGCTCTGACATAGTAAAGCAGTTGGAAGACTTCGGGTTATTGGTAGAATACTAAGGAAATGCAATTGGTCTACAAAGAAGACTGCATACGAGCCATTCATGCAATCCAATCCTAGAATATTGCTAAAATGTGTGGGACTCCTACCAGACAGGATTAACACAGGACACTGAAGGTATACACAGATAGGAGACTGTCTCAGATATGCTATTGAAACTGAAATGGCAGACACCTGAAGGTCGACACAACCTATCACTAAAAAATTGCTATAACTACTTGTGTATCACTCACGTAGGGATCTTGTGGATAAGATTAGATTGATTACAGTGTGTACAGAGGCATTCAAACATTCTTCCCATGCTCCATAAGTGAATGGACGCCCCAAAAATATGTAGAACGGGAAGTGCCCTAAGCTATGCACATCACAGTGGTTTGCAGAGTATTTATATATGGAAATGTACATTGACTACTTAAAATATCAAGTGCAGGAGTTAACATTATACCTGCATCAGATACACAAAACTTATTTTATAAATAAATTCACAAGTTAAAATTTACGTAACAATAATTGTGAAACTTCTGTTATTACCTTTATGTTTTTCTTCAATGAGATCACAAATAACTTTATTGTTGAAATATTCCACAGGTTCCCATTCAATGCCTTCTTTCAGGTACTCTTCCTGCTCAGATTTGAGAGTTAGCTCAATAAACAGCTGCTGCAACTTCTCATTGCAGAAGTTGATACAGAATTGTTCAAAACTACAAACAAAGAACTGAAATTTAGTGCCATGTTCAAATAACATGTACTTTTTAATTTTTCAAGTATATTAGCATAAATTTCACTTTTGCTTCTAATGCACACACTCATCACATTTGTAGGAACAAGGAATGGCTGCAAAACTGCCGATTTGAACAGATCTCCACCCAGTTGTGACAAGAAACTGTAAACTGGCTGTAGTGAACCTTTTTTTGCCTATTTTCACGGTGGCCATAGTGTGTATTCATGATATAGATCCATACATAAAACACAGTGCTGTGAAAGATGAAGTTCCAGAGCTTTGAATTTCTTGGAAAACTTTTCTACAAAATGCCAAATATTCTGAAGCAGTGCATAGTTAAAATATATGCACAAAGAACAAACTGGCCTAAAGACTAATTCACAAACTAAATCTACCTGATAAGTTTGCTGTCTACAAAATTACTTGTCAAAACTATGATCAACTGACTAACTGTATGTGGGACGAACATGGAGGAATTTCTTCACAAGATTAATAGAAAACTGTACTGGCTTTCCATCTCAGTCTCAGACAAAATAATAAATCAGCAATTGCTAATCTCCTGAAAACAGGTCACATAATTGACATCACAGAAACAGACCTAAACATTATACACATTAAACCTATAAGCATTGGATAAGATGTTTTAGAAACACTGGATATTAAGAAGCATTTTATGAAGTTTAGTGGGGTCCTAACAACATACAGAATCTAATCTGATTGTACTTATGAGGTCACTATTAATAAATTTGCCATATTAAAAATCACCTACTGTATACTGTAGAAAAGATTTCTGCATATTGTGTCCCTCCAAAAGCTATAAATATCTTAGCCTGTATGCAAGTCATACGACTGTTAAATAACTTGTTACATTTTGTAACCTGCAATAGTAGTGTTCATGTTTAATTTCAACTGATGTCAAGAGCAGATAATATTTTTTCTGTGGAACTGATTCGTTTAGAGATTAAACTGTGTTGTGTAACACATCATTTATTCATTACCTTTGCTGTACTGCAATACCCATACAATCTGTCATTTTCTCTGATACTTATAGTGCTGTCTTTCAAAACTGTGTATGTTGAACAGAAGGAAGTTATTTCTCCACAATGTTGTATACAAAAGAAATCAAAAAAATTTGCAGGTATACTATATGTTTCAACAAAAATCTATATATAGTCTTCTAAAATTCTGTATAAATTCCACTACAATTTTGCAAATTGTAATTAATAATGCATTACCAATACATATTTTTAATGTGTTGATATTGCAGTGAACGTCATTATATAACAAATGAAGCCCAGATGATGAAGCTCTGATTTAAAAATGTACATTGATGAAGTAAAAATGCTATGAATAGACAGTAGACAGGCGTCATTATTAAGTTCTCTACTCATGTTGCCACCTTTTCCTCCACCATGGCATCTTGTATTGTAGCATTTGAAAGTTTATGCTGTTCAAATAAAATTATGTGAAGTGACAACAAGAATAACCCAGGAAGTAATTAGTACTTAGCTTCAATAAATTAAAGAGATGTATTTTGTTAACATAAAAGTATACAAAATTGGGGACACTTAATTTTATTTCATATTCACTGGTCATCCATCCATAAGCTTCAGAAATACCATGTCATGTTGATTTTGACCAGTTATACAATGAAAGGTGAAAAACACTACAAATAATTGGAACAATCAAAAATTTCCCACCCTAACTGATCCAACCAACAAGCAGCAGGACTGTGAGAGTGAGCACTGTTATGAATTAGCACAACACTGCAAAATGACATTCCATACCCATGTATGAAACAAGGCCCAGGGAGTAGACAACATTCCATTAGAACTACTGACGGCCTTGGGAGAGCCAGTCCTGACAAAACTCTACCATGTGGTGAGCAAGATGTATGAGACAGGCGAAATACCCTCAGACTTCAAGAAGAATATAATAATTCCAATCCCAAAGAAAGCAGGTGCTGACAGATGTGAAAATTACCGAACTATAAGTTTAATAAGTCACAGCTGCAAAATACTAATGTGAATTCTTTACAGACGAATGGAAGAACCGGTAGAAGCCAACCTTGGGGAAGATCAGTTTGGATTCCGTAGAAATATTGGAACACATGAGGCAATACTGGCCCTACGACTTACCTTAGAAGCTAGATTAAGGAAAGGCAAACCTACGTTGCTAGCATTTGTAGACTTAGAGAAAGCTTTTAATAATGTTGACTGGAATACTCTCTTTCAAATTCTGAAGGTGGCAGGGGTAAAATACAGGGAGCGAAAGGCTATTTACAATTTGTACAGAAACCAGATGGCAGTTATAGGAGTCGAGGGGCATGAAAGGGAAGCAGTGGTTGGGAAGGGAGTGAGACAGGGTTGTAGCCTATCCCCGATGTTATTCAATCTGTATATTGAGCAAGCAGTGAAGGAAACAAAAGAAAAATTCGGAGTAGGTATTAAAATCCAGGGAGAAGAAATAAAAACTTTGAGGTTCGCCGATGACATTGTAATTCTGTCAGAGACAGCAAAGGACTTGGAAGAGCAGTTGAACGGAATGGACAGTGTCATGAAAGGAGGGTATAAGATGAACATCAACAAAAGCAAAACAAGGATAATGGAATGTAGTCGAATTAAGTCGGGTGATGCTGAGGGAATTAGATTAGGAAATGAGACACTTAAAGTAGTAAAGGAGTTTTGCTATTTGGGGAGCAAAATAAATGATGATGGACGAAGTAGAGAGGATATCAAATGTAGACTGGCTAAAGCAAGGAAATTGTTTCCGAAGAAGAGAAATTTGTTAACATCGAGTACAGATTTAAGTGTCAGGAAGTCGTTTCTGAAAGTATATGTGTGGAGCGTAGCCATGTATGGAAGTGAAACATGGACGATAACTAGTTTGGACAAGAAGAGAATAGAAGCATTCGAAATGTGGTGCTACAGAAGAATGCTGAAGATTAGATGGGTAGATTGTATAACTAATGAGGAGGTATTGAATAGGATTGGGGAGAAGAGAAGTTTGTGGCACAACTTGACTAGAAGAAGGGATCGGTTGGTAGGACATGTTCTGAGGCATCAAGGGATCACCAATTTAGTACTGGAGGGCAGCGTGGAGGGTATAAATCGTAGAGAGAGACCAAGAGATGAATACACTAAACAGATTCAGAAGGATGTAGGTTGCAGTAGGTACTGGGAGATGAAGAAGCCTGCACAGGATAGAGTAGCATGGAGAGATGCATCAAACCAGTCTCAGGACTGATGACCACAACAACAACAACAACAACAACAACAACAACAACCCATGATTTTGGATTCCTTTCATGTGACATCCTTAGGGTGTCACAGTACTGACCGAACTTAATCAGAATACCTTTTGGCATGAAAGAAAAGAGCCTCACAATCCTAAAGTGAATGTCAACACAAGTTTTTGTGTTGACAGAGTTAGTTCACGCGCACTTGAACACACGAGAGTGAGGGAGGGGGAGGTGGGGTGGCCTGATGGCATATATCATACTGTATATAACTGACACTTTGTCTCTTGGGTAAGTGAGGTACCTACATCATACTGAAGGATTACACATCTGTCTGGCATTCTACAATTGCATCTTCAAATCACCTGGACTGAGTTTCATCATGAACTTTTGTTTGTCCATTGTTGAGTATTTCACACCACTTTCTCACATATCTTTCATTCTTTACTGTATCATCATGTACTGCCTTTGATTGATACCAAATTTCTGCAAGTTTTATTTTCTGAACATCCAAAAATTGAATAATACCTCTGACCTGAAAATAGGTGAGGCTTTGTACCTCACAGCTCATTTTAAATAACCTCAAACTCCATGACAACAACAACTTGTTTAGAGTAGCATACACACAATACTGACAGAAGCTAGGTCTCAATCAGTGCAGCAGGAATGCGCAATAAATCACTACTTCCAGAATTAACTTCATATATTCATATTGCTTGGCCGCCCAAAAGCAAGTGCACTTTCCTAACATGTAAGTACATCTACATGCTATCACTATTGATCTGCTACTGCTTATTTTTACATTTTTAATAGGGACAAAGCAAAAGGATTACCAGAGCTGTGTTTTCTAATAAAAACCAATTAGGTACAACACACTTAAATAAAATGATTTTTCTACAGATTCAAATGATAAACATTACAGAGAGCGATTCTTATGACATTCAAAAGCCACCTCACTGATTATCAGGACAGTACTGTATCCTCTGTATTGTGTGTATTCTTCTGTTGCAGAGGATCACGTACCCAAATATGAAAATCAATGCAGCTAATAGCTGTAGATGAACTCATTTCTAATCATTACAGTCTGCATTTCTTAGCATTATAGTACATCATGACAATGGGCAAAGAAATATGTTGCCAACTACCTCACATTAAGTGCAGGAGTGTTGATATTAGTTGCTCACAGGTGTAAATGATAACTGCAGGATTCACCTTGTTGGTATACTTTGTGTACAACATTCATTTCTGTGTTCTCAGAGTTTTACATCTCTCTATCATGTTACCATTTCATTAATGATATTTTCAGTTTCATCTATACCTCAAACTAGTTTTATGTTGCAAATCAAAATTCCTTTTCCAGAAGTTTACAGGACAGACAGCATGACCAAAATTAAGAGAATTTATTTAAAAATAAAATAAATATTTACATAGATCAAATAATTTCCAAATCGATGAAAGGAAGCTGTTTCTAAACTGATGGGTGATTACGGACTTTATATAGGAAGATATTAAAAACTTGAAGTGCTTTCGCACAAGAGAGTAGGGGTGAAATATCTTGTGATGTTCAGAATTTGATACTGTGGTTCTGACAAAAATAGTCAACATTGTCATCAACAATAACATAGTGTAGATACAGTGAAGCATTAATAGTGTATTGTCCTTCTAAGTGAACAACAAGATTTCAACAGCACTGTAAAATTTGTACACTTCCTTGAGACCCTACCATAACATTTCACAAGGTGTAGAAGTGAGTTATTCAGATTCAACTTGCCTGCGGAGCCGGCCGACAGGTGGTGTGCACACACCACTGCCTTGAGACACTTCATATAACCCTGGAGCAGAATTAACCCCATCTCATACTTGTACTTTGTGTCTCTTCTTATTTGTGGGTGGAATTACAATACTTCCTGGTTTCATTAACCAAGCAAATTACAGGTTTGTTGCCCAAGAAATTTGTACCATTAAGTATTCACACTTTACTTTTGCTTTCTTCCCTTTAATAACAGTATATAAAAGTATTGTATACCTGTTAGTCTCGAATATTTCAAACCCGTAAATATCCAGAATTCCCATGGCTTTTGTTGTTTTCTCGCTGTCAGGTTTCAACGAGACATTAAGCCTTGTGACAAGCCATGTGAAAAGGCGATCATACACAGCCTTCGCTAAGGCATCACGAGCATAAAGAGCTGTTTCCCTGTTGAGAGGTGTTGTTACAACATCACCACGTGCCTCAATTGTTCTGTTGGTAAATGCATTCGTTAACTTTTCTGCTTCACACCCCAGTAACTAGAAATAAGCAACCAAAATTAGTTTATAGTTTTTAATGGATAGTTACAACACATATTGTAATTAATGTCAGGATTTGTTTACTCTATAAACATTTGTGTCAATGTAAGTCACCACATTTTAAAAGAAAATACCTGTGCAATGGCTTCAACACTTTCCAGTTTTGAAACCACAGCTCTGCCCTCCACTTCTGTCATTCCGACATTGCCCATGTGGAGAACACTGGCAACAATTGCAAATATATCATCCTGTTCTTTATCTGTTAGTTCTATTGTCGACAATGCAGATTTTACTGTCTGAAATTGTGCTCTGTCATCTATTTCATCTACTGCACCTTTTTGCTGCAGAAAAAAACGGTGTCACCAAGATTAGATAAAAGTATTTCTTTTGGAGTTAAGTGAACAAAAAAATAAAATAGATATCATAATTGTACACTCAAAGCAGTCACTTCAGCTTGTCTTCAAGTTGGGTTAATCCATCTTGTTCACTTTTGACAAATAACATTTTGCAGTAATAGAAGTAACCCCAAAGAAAGAAGAAGATAAAATCTCATCTAGGGATTATGAGTGAGGGACCAGGATGTTGCAGAATATTCTATAATACAATTGTAGTTATCACTTCATAATTCTTTCACATAATCAGGACTATGCAACTTCAACTTCAATAGTCCCCCCCCCCCCTCCGCCTCCCCTCCCCACCAAGTTAATGCACTCAGCATCCACTTGGGAAGGGCGGGGGAGAAAAAGAAGAAAGCACAAACTCAATTACAAACCTCATTTTATTAACTACTTCACATCCATCTTTTTACATCTATCACTATTATTACACCCACAGCAAACAAATTTTGTACCAAAATTTCATGCATGCAATAGACCACACATTACTTACATAAAATAATTATGCCTTACTTACCCCTTGACTAAAGTAGAAATAACTGTCTAGATCTCTCTTTAACATCAGTTTTGACAACATTTCATCATCAGCTCCAGCCAACAACTGATAAAAGATATGGAAATTTCTTTCTCCTGGATACTGATGAACCACTCGTGATTTTTCCAGTAAGTAATTCAAGATTTTTCCACCAACAGGTGAACCCTGAGAATGCCGGAAGCAAATTAAAACAAGAGAATATTATAATATAGCCAAGATAGCACACACAAGATGTTACTGTCTCAATAACTGCAAATCTGAAAGATCCTTCAATAGATGTATTATCCCTCCTCATTTTTTTTAAAAACAGACAGTGAATATTGTATTTAAAGAATATCATATGGAGGGACAGAAGCACTCAATATTTTACCGTAAGAGAAAAAATTCATGTATCTGCAAGTAGCAGCTTGGAATGAAGGCACTGACTTTCACAATTCACGAAAGTATGATGACTGAGGTACAGTGACTTTTCAGTAATTAGCATACATCATAGTAATATGATTCTGTAAACACAAAATATTATTGCAGTTACTAATATGAAAATTCTTATAAATCAGTGACTAAACTACATTTTTTATTCATTTTCTGGATAAAACCCATGTACACAAAATAAATTGTAAACGGAAATGCAAAATAAATTGTAAAGGAAAAGGAAGTAGGTTGTACACAGTGTCTGGAAAGTAACTAGGTATTGTAAAATGGTGGTAGAACTTTTGATATTGATAGAACCATATCGGAAATAGTGTGCACATATAAGTCATTCAAGAAGGTTTGGATTTCTGCAGTAATGGCACAGGCATGCATCAGTCGGCTCGAAGGTCATACTGCCATTCTGGTACCACTACAGCTACAAACATCTGGCTGCCAGGTCAGACCTGCACTCCTTGCTTGGCACATGTTCCACTTCCCTTGAACCCTCCCCAACTTCTTTTTTCCCCACTCAGTGAGTGCTTGATTTTACATTTTCTGCAGTACAGGTGGTATTGTGAGAGGAGCTGCACATGGCAGTTGAAAGGATGGCTGATCACATGACTGTTCAACAGTGAGCACAGATTGCTGCACATTATGAAATGTGGAACACTCCCAACCCGTTGCAGAGTTGGTGGTGTACTGTGAATAGAGTGAATGCCACAATTCGTCCAGAGACAATAAAGAATTTTAATGAACACAAGTTCAGTGAAAGATGCAGGATAAACCGGTTGTCACCCACTTCTCAATCAGTTGATAAGTTGTGACTGTGCAGGAAATCATAGTATGAAGGCTTTTATGACCGGATGACATATCTTCTGGTAAACCTACCGGGATGTAAGGTCATGGTCCATGAAACTCTTCAGCTCCTACCGTTTCATCCAGAGCTGCGCTGGACATCTTCAGAGGGGTGTTTCTCCTCCGGTGAGTCTTGCCGACTGACGGGTCGGACGTCTGAGAGCGACTTATATATCGTAGAAAGTGGGCGTGAGCAGAATTACATATGATATGCAGAGATGATCTTTGTCAGAGATAAAAGTTAACTATCGATTGTGATCTCGTCACGGATAAAACTGTCTAGCAATTCTGTAGTGCTACTGTCAAAATATCACTAAGCTTCATGGTCTCTTCTTTCCGATTAAAATTATCCCTATGTTTATATATTTCAATTGCTTCTCTACAAAGCCGTGGGTAATAGTTCGTCGTCGTAGATAAAATTTTTGTTTCGAAAAACTTCACTTGATGATTTCCTGACTAAGGACAAGCCCGAAAAATGATGGAAGAATACAGTCTCTCTCCCTTTTATAAAGAAAGAAACGGATCAGATTGGAAAGATTTTAAGTAAACATGATATTAGACCTGTTTTTAGACCAACAAAGAAAATTTGTCATGTTCTCCGGTCTGTAAAAGATAAACGCGCTCCTCTATCAGCCAATGGCATATATAAAATTCCGTGTACATGTGGCAAAGTTTATATTGGAACAACAAAAAGAAGCGTAAATACACAGTTAAAAGAACACAGAAGTCTTTGCCGATTAGGAAAAACAGATAAATCGGCTGTAGCAGAACACGCTTTTCAGTCAGGAAATCATCAAGTGAAGTTTTCCGAAACAAAAATTTTATCTACGACGATGAACTATTACCAACGGCTTTGTAGAGAAGCAATTGAAATATATAAACATAGGGATAATTTTAATCGGAAAGAAGAGACCATGAAGCTTAGTGATATTTTGACAGTAGCACTACAGAATTGCTAGACAGTTTTATCCGTGACGAGATCACGATCGATAGTTAACTTTTATCTCCGACAAAGATCATCTCTGCATATCACATGTAATTCTGCTCACGCCCACTTTCTACGATATATAAGTCGCTCTCAGACGTCCGACACGTCAGTCGGCAAGACTCACCGGAGGAGAAACACCCCTCTGAAGATGTCTAGCGCAGCTCTCGACGAAACGTTAGGAGCTGAAGAGTTTCATGGACCACGACCTTACATCCTGGAAGGTTTACCAGAAGATATGTGCAGGAAATATTTGCAAGCAGCCCTTTGAAATCAACATGCCAGGCACCACTGAGAGTGGACTCACAAGGTATGCTACATATCAGGTCTTGCACAAAGAACTGAATTATCAAATGTAGAAACCTCATCACGTGCAATAGCTGACACTGGAAGACTGCGATAGCAGAATGGAGTATGGAGACTCGATGTTGGGTTGGCATGAAGATTGGCTTCAGTTGTTTAATAACATCCTCTGGAGTGACGAGGCTGTATTCTAAGTGGGATGTTTTATGAATAGACACGACTGTCAGTTGTGGGTGGAGCAAGATCCTGGTGTTACGGTGGAGAAATGCAGTCTGACCAAAAGTGATTTTACAGTGCAAAATGACTGACATAAGAGTTATTGGGCCATTTATCTCTCTCAAAACAATTAATGCAGAATGCTACCTGTAGATGTTCGAAAATTATGTTTGGCCCACAGTATCTGCATAGTATAACACTGAAGGTATTATTTTTGTGCAAGATGAAGCAGCACCTCATTCTGCAAATGTTGTATATATGTGGTTGGATAAAAAGTTTCCAGAATCTCCACTGAGAAGATGTGGACCTTATGTGTGGCTTGCAAGAAGCCCAGACCTGACACCAGGTGATTTAGGGCCGGGCAAAATGTGAGGTTTTCCGGAAGAAATCTTACACACTGGGAGAATGGAAGCACAGAGTCAGAACATTACCTGCAATATCCCTCATGACTTCCTTCAAAGGACTCTGAATTCCAAATCTGTCCGAGACAATTGGTCGGCATCACAGGTGCAAAATTTTTTTTGGAAATTTGTGGTAAGGTCTTATGGGACCAAACTGCTGAGGTCATCAGTCCCTAAGCTTACACACTACTTAATGTAACGTAAATTAACTTATGCTAAGGACAACATACACACACACACACCCATGCCCGAGGGAGGGCTAGAACCTCTGTGTGGGGAGCCGCGCGGACCGTGCTCGGCTACCCCGCGCATCATCACAGGTGCATACAGCACATCTTAAAATATGCATCCACTTACTTATATAACAACATAAGCAATCAACATATGCATTCAATAGATCAGTGTTGCAAATGTAGAATTTATTCACCTTTTTTTTCAACACCTAGTTACTTTCCAGACACCTGATATACCTCGTCAATGGAGAAGTGGTCAGACACACAACACAAGCTTCGACTGGACAAAAAACTGGAGAACAAAACTGATCATGGCCATATTCATCAAAATACACCATCATGACATGAACTGGTTTATGGAAACCAAAGAAAATCTATTTTCGAATAAGCAGAATTTCATTCTTTCTAAATATGAATCCAGTGTCAAAGCCACTCTGTTCCTTCACGCAGTAATTGTAAATCATACACCACAATATTCAAGCACAGAAAAGGAATGTTAAGTGTTACACAAGTTAATATGTGGATGAACAGTAAATCAACCTCTACATTATATTTTCAGGAAAAATACTGTTATGAAGAAGTAACGTGTAATATTACAAACACAATAAACGCAAACCTCCAAAAATTCTATGTCCATGTATTTTCCAAATCGACTAGAATTGTCATTGCGGTTAGTTTTGGCATTTCCAAATGCCTCCAGTACTGGATTTGACTGCAACAATTTATCTTTTACTCTGTCCACTTCACGTGTATGCCCTGTTGTTTCAGCAACAAATTCCAGAACCTTTTTTGAAGCCTCAGTCTTTCCTGATCCTGATTCACCTGTAACACATTTGTATGTTGACAACCACTAAAAGACTGAAAAACAGAATGCTCGTCGGTGATATACTGACCTAAAAATATGGCAGGGCAGTAATTTTGGTTTTATACCAGTCAGGGCTAAATTGCTACTTACAATCAAATGAGACAGTAATGGCTGTTATAAAACCAACATAACTTCCATAACATTTTTAATAAAGATCCAAATACATTTCTTAACCATACCCTACATTAGTATGTGTGAAGTAATAAACATAATGTTAACTAAAAGCGACTTTGTTTGTTAACCTCAGACACACTCTTTTTAAGGGACGTGACCATAAGAAAAGATACAGATATCCTTGGTGACCTCCATTTCCCTAAATTTGATGATAGGAAGAGTATCTGAAATTAATAGAAATGAAACACACAAATTCAACTGAATAACAAACAAGAATAATTATATTTACTATATTAATCGAGACGCTCAGTGCTAGGTAGTGGTAAGCCACACAAAGAGAAGTATTGGGATTTGTACACTTTTCATATCCCCTAGAGGTTGGCAAACCACTGGTGAAGGGAGGGGGGAAGGGGGAGGACCCAAGAGAGAGCAGCTATACCAATTGATTAGAACACTGTCTCTATCAAACATTAGTGTTATCTGTACACATATATGTAGTTATATACAAAGGACAATATTATCTTTTTTTCATCCGTATTAGTAATGGATTAATTTGTAATTAGAAACCAAAGATACAGTCAGTTACACATTTTAAGGAAATGCACTTAATTTTGCTTTTTTAAGCAATTCACTATCCTTCTTCTGGCTGTTGTCTGAACTAGATGTAAGGTCCGCAAACCTTATATTATCCATTCAGTAATAATGCTATTACTTTCAGGGGAGTGTGTAACTTTCTTAGACACATTTAAACTTCATTCTAGCTTTTCATTCAATATATGTGTTTAATTTTCTGGCCATTTTAAGCACAAGGGTGTCAGATAGTTCAGTAACTGAATGAGCTAAGTGCTTCGTACTTTCTATCATTGACTATTTCTTGATTGGAATATAAACTTGCACTTAATAAAACAAAGTCCGATAAACCCCAGTTAAAGATTTTACATATGTGAATTTAAGTGAGCTTACATGGTAGATCGTTACAACTAACAGACAACAGCAAACACTGAACATTGGCCTGATGCAATCATTTAATACTGATGGATATTTAATAAATGTTCTTCATTTGCAGAAGTCTCTCTAATTAAAAAAATATAAAATTACTTTCTTTTACATCATTATTGGAGCATATCCTTTGGATGCAACAATTCACGATTACTAGTACATCTTCTCATTCATCTGGTCTCTAAAAAAATCTTCTTTGAAAATATCAAACAACTTACAAAAGATAATGTAATTGGATAGATAAAAAATCTACTCACCAAGCAGTGGCAGAACACGTGCATAAAAAAGGTTATAATGCTTGCGTGTTCTGCTGTAGCTTGGTGTGTAGATCCAATTTCATTATATTGTCAAAATTTATAAAAGGAGACCCTTCACAGTGCACACCCTGTTGTTACGTATTACACCATGACACAGCACAACATTTTTCTACTTTAGCATCATACGCTGCAGCAAGATGGGTGTGTTGCAAAGGAAACAGCATGAATTGTTTGGATGAAAGCATGCATTGTGGAGCCCACAATAAAGCAGACTGTTTTGAGAGTGAATCCTCATGCAATGACAGCATTGCAGATGCTGATTATCAGCCAGATCCATGTGACATCTCATCAGACGTAACCATAAAAAAATGTAAGTATGTGGCCTGCCATATTATAGCATGTCACTGTGGCTTATTGTGACAGTGCAGTACATGCTGTGCTATCAAATAACAACAACAACAACAACAATAATAATTAATGCAACCATGAATTATGTGAAAATTCCTAGGACATTAATCTAGAGTCCATTAACCGTTAATGACTGTTATACATGTGATTGGCATCAAAAGTACCTGCTGTAGAGGTTATTGTGGTTTGCCTTTATACAGGGTGTTACAAAAAGGTACGGCCAAACTTTCAGGAAACATTCCTCACACACAAATAAAGAAAAGATGTTATGTGGACATGTGTCCGGAAACGCTTAATTTCCATGTTAGAGCTCATTTTAGTTT
The DNA here is from genome assembly GCF_021461395.2 of Schistocerca americana. NCBI lineage: Eukaryota > Metazoa > Arthropoda > Insecta > Orthoptera > Acrididae > Schistocerca > Schistocerca americana. The sequence continues at coordinate 415,157,420 of NC_060119.1, forward strand.
CGTCAGTATGTACTGTACTTCCTCGATTCACCGCCATGATTTCATACGGGATACTCTACCTGTGCTGCTAGAACATGTGCCTTTACAAGTACGACACAACATGTGGTTCATGCACGATGGAGCTCCTGCACATTTCAGTCGAAGTGTTCGTACGCTTCTCAACAACAGATTCGGTGACCGATGGATTGGTAGAGGCGGACCAATTCCATGGCCTCCACGCTCTCCTGACCTCAACCCTCTTGACTTTCATTAATGGGGGCATTTGAAAGCTCTTGTCTACGCAACCCCGGTACCAAATGAAGGGACTCTTCGTGCTCGTATTGTGGACGGCTGTGATACAATACGCCATTCTCCAGGGCTGCATCAGTGCATCAGGGATTCCATGCGATGGAGGGTGGATACATGTATCCTCGCTAACGGAGGACATTTTGAACGTTTCCTGTAACAAAGTGTTTGAAGTCACGCTGGTACGTTCTGTTGCTGTGTGTTTCCATTCCATGATTAATGTGATTTGAAGAGAAGTAATAAAATGAGCTCTAATATGGAAAGTAAGCGTTTCCGGACACATGTCCACATAACATATTTTCTTTCTTTGTGTGTGAGGAATGTTTCCTGACAGTTTGGCCGTACTTTTTTGTAACACCCTGTATATCTGTTAAATTTCTGTATTGTTCAGATTGTTTCATAGATTCACGTTATCAGTAATTTTTGCATTCTTTTTTATTTCACAAGGAGGAAGACTTAACCCCTGTTGTTAGACAGGTGCCCATCTCCTCTGCTAAGAAGGGGAATCCTTCGATGGCAGCAGCAGATGCCGGAGTTGAGTAAAACGGCTAAATGTAAATGGCGGCATAATCTGTTATGTACTGTGACATAATTATTAACCAGGATTAACAAATATTTGAAAATGATTATAATTTTACTTAAATGATGATAATTATGAGCATTGTTATTTAGGAGAGCCAGCAAATAATAATATTGATATTAGTAATACAATTTGCTTCATAAATATGTTACAAAATGGACATAATTTTTATTTTTAAGGGTCAAAGGTACACGCGCAATGCAACTAGATTACGATGAGATCAGTATGAATTGTGAAGCCAAAAGTTGGCACTGACACTTTGGTGATATACAATGACAAGCCACAAAATTATACGTATTCCTTGAACTCAATATTGTTTTCTCACAGTGTACAATAGTTTAAAGTGCTCTGTGACAAGAAAATGTATGTAGTACCTAAAAGCACAATAAACATAACTCTTATGTCAATCACCTGATTTATGGAATATTTTTTAACCTTTATGGCTCTCCTGTAAAATTTACTCATTGTGGCTTATCATTGTTGATCCCCAAACAACTCAGTTATATTTCCATAACACATTTAAACATAAAAAAACAATTATCTACCTGATATGAGAATACATTGTTCTCTGTTTTCCTCCAAAAGAAATCTTAGTGCAGTGTCTGATATGGCATATCTGTAAAAATAAAAATACTGGATTATGGTTTTTGTATGAAGCTTTCCACATTAACAAAACAGCAGTTGAAAAATGATTTCCTGACAAGCACTGAAAAGGAAACAAATTATAACAACTGGCTGATTGAGAAGACTACAGAAATATTATTGCAATGGATAATTTTCACATCACACGGACCTAAACGTTTCATAATTGTATGAAAGAACAGTGTAAATTTAAAATTTTAATCTTGGTAGAATTTAACGTCTTCGTAAATGCAGCTTCTTTCCTCTGTGAAATACACTATTTAAACACAAAATGCTCATTAGTGGAAAATATCATCAATATAACACCTATTAAGTATGTGGGCTAGTAATTCTATTACCAGAACAACGCAGCTAATATGGAAAAGAATTTGATACAATTTAAAATCTTGACAGTGGAACTAAAGAACCAAGACTATGGCTAAAAATCAACAGAAAATGAGAGTGCCATGTGGAAGAGCTCTTGAAATGTAGCTTTCAAAGGCTTGTTTGCTTTTCATGTGCTACCAGGGTGTATACGTGGTCACGGAAAAAAAAAATTCCGGATTTATTCCGGATTTTTCCCGGATTTCCCAGTTAAAAATACGCTCTCTCCCAGGTGACAGTATATTTTCCCTTATCAATCCTTTGAATGGTTATGGTTTTATACACAGGCATACAATTTCCCGGCAATTTAGGAAACGAAACTCGGGAAAAAAGACACGTTTTGGAAATATCTTTGATGTGCAGCAACATGCACACTGCGTATTTTCGTATTACGAAAGTTTACATTGGAATTCCACCAAACAAAGCATGTTACTTTCCGAATCACTGAAATCGAGATTGCGATGCGCTTTTGTAAGCCAGTCATAGCTCATGTCACGTGATCTTGCCAGCAGATGACAGTGGATATTCAGAGCATAGCATACGTCATGTAGTCAGTCAACAGCAACATCACTTGTTAAGTAGCACGAACACACAAACAGGGAAAGTTAATAATTTAAATTAATATACATAGTGTAGCTACAAGAAAAGCAAAGCTTTCACATATAATATTGGTCTGAAGCTGCAAGAGAAGCTAAGCTTTTGCATATACTGTTGATCTTTTTTGCGCGTGTTACACTTTAAGATATATCATACAAATGTGCCAGTAAAATTTTTAATAATGTCATAAATGTCTGATCTTCAGTGTTCGAAATTCTTCTAAATGGCTCATCAAAGAGTTGATTTTTAAAAGACAGTCAAACGCTCTGTGATTTAATAAATTCATGGTACATTCTTGCACATAGTCCAACTTACGAAAGGGATATTTACTTTGAAAGTAACGCTTTTCAAACCACTATTCACAATATTTTCCCGCGACCTGTTAGAAATAGGTTCATTTCAGCAGTTGCCAGAGAGCGCATATACCAGGCGACACCGTGCTTGGGTAGCTATCATGACGTAGGAAGCCCGTGTGTACGTACGTGTAAAATATTAAAAGATCATACATTATTTCATAAAAGAAACATGCACATCAGAGGATACCTCAAGAGCATCTGAATTTCATGAACCATACTAAAATGTGCACATTTAAAGTGCATACTTAAATGCACATTCGTATGTCCAGATTCCCAATGAAGTAGACCTCGACCTGATATTAAGCTTTTCAGTGCGATTTTCGGGATGTAAATTTTCTTGGAGCACCAGTGCTGTATTACATAATGTTCGGTTCTTTATTATGGCATAATGCCATACATGCTAGAAAATGAAAACGTGCACTTGAAATGCAGTAAACAGTTGAAACTAGCCAGTACTGTGGAATTAAACATTTCGTTTCAAATACATTGACTGTCTCTGCGGAAGAGGTTAACAAAAGTCAAATTCCTTTAGCAAACAGACAAAAATAACTTCATTGTTACGCAAGGCGATTAATGCTTGACTGCCAGAAAGGTGGAAATCAAATAAAATCTGAAACTAACGACATCATTTAGCCTTCCTTAATTATCTGAATGTGTTTTAATTCACTTGATAGTTCCAGGCCACAGATATCCGTTCTGTTTTCATTTGGCGTGAGAGTAAGCGAGGGGAAACAGCAAAATCACTAATGTGAACACAGATCACGTGGAGACTACCCACTATAACTCAGACTGCTCTGCGCATCAGCCACGGATCTACGACATTTGCGAACCAGGCCAATACTAGAAAAACTCGAACTTTCAAAATATGTTCTTCTTGTAGAGCACATCTTTGTGAAAAGTATGAAACATAAAACATATGTATTCGAAGAAATGTAAGACATTATTTGGTCTTAAGTGTGCCAAAGTGCAGTGCCACGCCTCTTCATACAGCATTTTTCTACTGCACGTCCGAACTATATTCAGGACAGTGTAAGTTGAAATGTCCTGTGGTGGCTCTCCTGCTCCCAGTTTGCCGGTTTTACAGCCTGCCTCTCTTAAAAAAATCTCGCAATTAATAGCGGATGGGATTATTTGTAATCGAGAGAACAAGAACTCTTCAGAAAATCTTAACTGTTTATTGCCTAGTAGTTAATAACTTGCTGTTTTGTGTGACATAAAACTAAATATAGGATATATAAAACCAATACTGACAAGAGATAAGCAAGAAATTACACATTTCTTCAAACCTTAGCTCCTAGCATTTTTTTCCTCTCTAATCTTGCTACAGCTTTACATGGCGTGCCTTCCTTTCTGCGAAAGAATCTATTACCTCATCAAAGTTCGTCAAACATTTTACTACATGAAAAGTCGAAATGTCGTTGTCTAACATTGAAAAAGCTGTTAATACAAATAATACCCAAGACTGGTGTGGTTTCTCAAACTGATTAGGCCTACGTCTATTTTGTCCAGTCTGCTAGATAAAACAAAATAGGCCTTTCTAATATGGCAGCAATTTTTTACCACACCAAATAAAGGAGACTGTTTTTGGCACAAATGGCCGTTTTTATAACACGACGGAATATAATTCACAAAGTGCCAATATCAAACGCTTAATAGGCCTACTACAAGCAAAAAGCTTTATGTTAGGAAATAGTTTCACATTTCATCCGTACGCACCAGCTTCTCAAGCATGAGAACGAAAAGTAGTATTACGAAATTTTATGAATTTGGAATTGTCTTATTCTTCCATAATTTGTGTGATGTCCCCATTTCTTCTCCTACCTCATTCTAACAAACAATCTTGTCATCACCAATTCTGTAGCTATTGCTGCCACTGTCAAAATTTTTTCGCCAATTAACTTCACTAACCCTGCCAGAATGACAGGTTTAGTTATCCCGCGATTATTTTCTGGTTAGGCCTTATTACGTGTTCGACAAAATGTTTTCCGCGTTACTTCCAGAATAGAACTTACTCGGCTGCTAGCCAGGGACTGTACTACTGATCCTTACAAGTGTAGTGATTTGGCCAAAAATTTTCTGTCAAAATTTCATTTTCTTGGATACACCGAGGAGATAATATGTATTCTTTCTCACCTGTTATTCCTGTCAGTCGTTTATTTCCATGCTGGAAGTCTGAATCTATGGATTTCGCTAGTAATTATAACAATGCTGTCATTCGCAAACCCAATCAACTTAAAATGTGTTCAAAAATGTTCAGAAACCAACAGGGAAGCGTTTCAAAGTCATATGAATAATCTATATCTAAAAACAAAGATGATGTAACTTACCAAACGAAAGTGTTGGCATATTGATAGACACACACACACACACACACACACACACACACACACACACACACACACACACACACACACACACACACACACCCTCTCCCTTAAAACCCACATCCTTTCGTCTTTCCCTCCCCTTCCCTCTTTCCTGATGAAGCAACTGTTGGTTGCGAAAGCTTGAATTTTGTGTGTTTGTTTGTGTGTCTATCAACATGCCAACACTTTTGTTTGCTAATTTACATCATCTTTGTTTTTAGATATATTTTTCCCACGTGGAATGTTTCCCTCTATTATATTCATATGAATAATCGATAGACAAATGTGCGATGGATGCTAGGCGCTTTGTGAAACAAGTTTTTTTCCTCGAGAATATGAATTTGGTGCCCCCTTTTCCCGGTAGCATCTAGCTGCTTGCGCAGCCAACAGCCACATTCCTGTAGCCAGAAGTAGGAGAATCTACTACTCAAAAGTGACTCAACTGCACATGCGCCCACGTGTAACTGCTAAAACAAATCGATTGTAAACAGTTGCCACTTCACGCTCATTGGAGGCAATTTGTTGTTATGAAGCACTGCACAGTCTTCCATGGCGCATTTCCTTTGCAATTTAAGTTATTTTCGTTTTTTTCTCTCGTTTATGTTTTATTGTTGAAGTATTATTCTGCAGTAGTGGGATACAGTAATATCCTTTGTTAGAGAATTGGTTCTTACCAGTCAAAATTACAAAAATTTAACTGAAAACTGAAACAATGAAAAATTCCCGGAATTCTAAAAATATCCTGGGTTTTTCCTGGTTTTCTCCCGGATGAAAAAATTCCCGGGTTTTTCCCGGTTGTCCCGAGCCGTATACACCCTACGTCAAAGTGCAAGCAAGTCAACAGTGGTTCAGACATATGCATACTTTACTTCATTGCTTTAGTATATGTTTGGGACAACACAATCCCTTCAGGAGAGAGAGGGGGAAAAACGTTAGTGTTCAGAAAAAATCTGTCAGGGCTATTTGCAACTAAAAGAAAATGGAATAATGTACACTACTATTCATTTGACTGAAAATAATTAATCTGCCAAGTCTACATATATGATTGAGTCCTGTCTGCAAATGAGTACCTTCTAAACAGACATGGGGAATTGTGAAATAACAAACATATCCCTGCCCACAACACAAGAAGCACTTGTAATGTCCACTATATATCAGCTTAGAGCAGAAACATATCAGTAAAGTGTTTTACATACAATAGTTAAATTATTCAGTAGCTTGCTTACTCATTTAAAGCATCAGTGTCATAAAAATTCCTTCGCAAATAACATTAATTAATTTCTGAACTCTGTTTTTACTCAATAGAAGAATTATCAATTTGTAAAACACAGAACTCAAAAATTCAAATTCAGATTGTGTTTAATTTGACTCGTCCTTTATCGAATTAAAGTATATAATGGTTCATGATGGACCAATAAATGCTGCTGCTGATAATGAGAAATGATGCTCCCCCATATGACGTTCCTTTTGATTAATGCTCCTAATCATCCATAGAGAGTTGGATGGTGTTCCTTTACAACCCTCAATTAGATTAGTACTTGTTCCATAGATCACGAATACGACACTTCATAATGATGTGGAATGTGTCAGGTTAATAAAAGGTGTCTATACAAGATATTACATTAGACAAAGTATTATATGACACAATTTTTTTTTTAACTAACAACGAAGGTTAACGTCTTATAAATTCTGTTTGCAGGTTAGTGATTTAAAGCACATTAGCCAAAAGATTCTGAGGAAAACAGCTCTGAAGAGCCTACATTCAGGTAACTCTTTATTTTTTTGTTAATTGTTTTAAAAATTATAACAACTTTTAGATAACATTAATGGCCTAAAATATCATCAATTAAATTTCAAAGAATTTTATTTTATTTATGAAATGACTGTTACTATTGTCATTAAAATGTTATTACATATCCAATAATATTATAAGCTGTGGAGAGGTTAAAAACATTCGTAGTAAATTTGAAGAACTGTTTTCTACATGGAAGAGTAGAGTATAGATCTTGCCCTATTGTACATACACACAGACAGATGATTAATAAGGCTCAGGACCCTCATGGAATTAATCAAACAGTGGTCCTTACTGCTACAGCATATATACACACTTGCCCCATCCTTACACCTCCAGAATCTTTAACTAATATGGCAGTTCATTCTTGAACTTCACTGTGGTAGGGGTGGACAAGAAAAGCCTGAGTTATATGATGAAATGATTCAGGGTGATGAAAAATCATCAACATGTACATTTAAAGTGATTCCTCGAACATGCACTACTCTTCTTCAATCTTGTGTCAACTATTTTTAAAGACAGGCAAACAATTTAATAAAGCATGTTGAAAATTGCACTTATCTGATTGAAAATAATACAAAAAGAAGTTCCCGTGAATACCGTATAAAAATACAATTAATAGTGCATCATCATCATCATCCAGTATGCCTCATACAGTTCCATGCTTTCTGATGCAAGAAAAGTTTTCATGAATGTTAACAGAATATGTTTTCCAACAGATCTTTTAAAAAATGACTGCTTGTGTAACCAATCATCCTTCATAAATTGTGCACGATTCTGATCTGGTATGGAAAATACGAAACTGACAAATAAAAAAAGACACCGTAAATTTTTTATATAAATAAAACCCTACCTGAAGCAATTGTTAGAGAGGTAATTAAAGCTTTAATTTTCTTCCATTATATGCATATGAAATTATTCAAGTTTATAAAAACAAAATACTAATTGTAATACATATTTTATGCTAATTAGCTCTAACAGTCATTCCATAGACAAAATAAAATACTTTGTCATTTAATAGATAATATTTTAGGTAATTAACTTTATTTAAAAGTTTTTATAATTATTAAAACAATTAAAAAGCAAAATATAAAGTTACCTGAAAGTACGACTGAACACAGATCGCCTGGGTAGTAAATGAGTCCACTGCAGGTGCAGCCATTTCATAGTGCTGCCATAATGTATAAATGAACCAGCACATGAGCTGTGCATGAAACTTTAAGAGTCCTTGTTCTCGGTATCTTCTGGCTAGTGTGCTTTACAGCTTTTGTGGGTGGACACCCTTGTTGTTGTTGTTGTGGTCTTCAGTCCTGAGACTGGTTTGATGCAGCTCTCCATGCTACTCTATCCTGTGCAAGCTTTTTCATCTCCCAGTACCTATTGCAACCTACATCCTTCTGAATCTGCTTAGTGTATTCATCTCTTGGTCTCCCTCTACGATTTTTACCCTCCACGCTGCCCTCCAATACTAAATTGGTGATCCCTTGATGCCTCAGAACATGTCCTACCAACCGATCCCTTCTTCTGGTCAAGTTGTGCCACAAACTTCTCTTCTCCCCAATCCTATTCAATACTTCCTCATTAGTTATGTGATCTACCCATCTAATCTTCAGCATTCTTCTGTAGCACCACATTTCGAAAGCTTCTATTCTCTTCTTGTCCAAACTATTTATCGTCCATGTTTCACTTCCATACATGGCTACACTCCATACAAATACTTTCAGAAATGACTTCCTGACACTTAAATCAATACTGGATGTTAACAAATTTCTCTTCTTCAGAAACGCTTTCCTTGCCATTGCCAGCCTACATTTTATATCCTCTCTACTTCGACCATCATCAGTTATTTTGCTCCCCAAATAGCAAAACTCCTTTACTACTTTAAGTGCCTCATTTCCTAATCTAATTCCCTCAGCATCACCCGACTTAATTAGACTACATTCCATTATCCTTGTTTTGCTTTTGTTGATGTTCATCTTATATCCTCCTTTCAAGACACTGTCCATTCCATTCAACTGCTCTTCAAAGTCCTTTGCTGTCTCTGACAGAATTACAATGTCATCGGCGAACCTCAAAGTTTTTATTTCTTCTCCATGAATTTTAATACCTACCCCGAATTTTTCTTTTGTTTCCTTTACTGCTTGCTCAATATACAGATTGAACAACATCGGGGAGAGGCTACAACCCTGTCTTACTCCCTTCCCAACCACTGCTTCCCTTTCATGTCCCTCGACTCTTATAACTGCCATCTGGTTTCTGTACAAATTGTAAATAGCCTTTCGCTCCCTGTATTTTACCCCTGCCACCTTCAGAATTTGAAAGAGAGTATTCCAGTCAACATTGTCAAAAGCTTTCTCTAAGTCTACAAATGCTAGAAACGTAGGTTTGCCTTTCCTTAATCTTTCTTCTAAGATAAGTCGTAAGGTCAGTATTGCCTCACGTGTTCCAGTGTTTCTACGGAATCCAAACTGATCTTCCCCGAGGTTGGCTTCTACTAGTTTTTCCATTCGTCTGTAAAGAATTCGTGTTAGTATTTTGCAGCTGTGGCTTATTAAACTGATTGTTCGGTAATTTTCACATCTGTCAACACCTGCTTTCTTTGGGATTGGAATTATTATATTCTTCTTGAAGTCTGAGGGTATTTCGCCTGTTTCATACATCTTGCTCACCAGATGGTAGAGTTTTGTCAGGACTGGCTCTCCCACGGCCGTCAGTAGTTCCAATGGAATATTGTCTACTCCGGGGGCCTTGTTTCGACTCAGGTCTTTCAGTGCTCTGTCAAACTCTTCACGCAGTATCGTATCTCCCATTTCATCTTCATCTACATCCTCTTCCATTTCCATAATATTGTCCTCAAGTACATCGCCCTTGTATAGACCCTCTATATACTCCTTCCACCTTTCTGCTTTCCCTTCTTTGCTTAGAACTGGGTTTCCATCTGAGCTCTTGATATTCATACAACATATTAACAAAGTATCATCCTCAATTGAATTTCTGAGACTGTAGCGTTCCATTCTTAGATGAAATTCATAAAGTGTAATATGAAATATCTGTAGATGACTCACATAGTATTAAATACAGGGATTTTTCATCTTTAATGGTTATGTTTAATTAATTGATTATGCAACTGAAAATAGCGGACACATACCAGCAAAATTTTATGCATCACAACACAGTGTTATACTTTGTGTTCTTACATTTGAATATGATTTTAGTGAATGGTTATATAAAGTAAAAACCATATGAATATGATTTTAGTGAATGGATATATAAAGTAAACATCATACTAATGTTTTAAGCATCATAGTTGCATAATATAGTTGCACAATATGAAAAAGCAACTTTCAATGCACGTTGAATTTCAAGTAAACAATGGGCTGATTTCCGATTCTACACTACCTTGAGCCATATGTATTTCAATGACATGGAACAACTCTTTAGGGGATGTATTTTTAAGAATTTTTCTCAACTAGTATACTGCTGGTGCTATATATAAAAACATCGTAGATAGAGCATAATTGTGTTTGAAAGTGAACAAATTTGCTGAAAGTAAATAAATCAGGATACTTCCAAAGAGACATTAACAATGCAGAACAATGAGAAGTATACATGTACACACGAGATACATTAAATACAAGTATGGAAAATAGAATTAAATTCTACTCACATGTGTGGTGAAGCTTCATAAAAATGTAGACCTTTATATTGTTTAACTGCTTCAGCAGTGTAAATTCGCAAATTTTTATATGGGTTGACTGATATCAACACAGTTCCAATGTATGTCTGAAAGAATACAAAAAAAGGAACTTCATAACATATTAGAAATGTGTTGCCAACTACATACTTTGAAGTTACTTCCTGTCTTCTGCAAGTAGACTAAACATTATTGTAATCATATAATGTGCAAAATGTAATTTTCATTATGTGAATGCACAAAACATTTCAAAGAAGAAGACTCTTCTTTACAAATGAATATGAAGAGATGTGGGGTGACAGCAGCTGATAGAGTAGTAGAAACAAACGAGAGATGGCAAAAACAGTCAAGTCAATACCAGCGAAACAGAGTGTAAATCCAGCAACACAATACTGTTAGTTGAAATTATATGCTTTTTCTGTGTTTGATCTTTATTGAATACACCAGGGTGGTTGAACACCAACTCATAAAAAGTGCAAACTGTTTTAGGTGAATGCCAGGATCGTTCCTTTTTATTAAGCAATGGCCAACTTCCAGCTCCATCCTCACCTACTCCTGTCATACTCTGTTTAAAAATATATTATGTCTGTAATTTATCTGACATACACTACATTACATTAATACTTGTTCCTTAGATCAGGAACACGACATTTCGTAATGATGTGGAATGTATCGACTTAACATAACTTTTCTTTATGCAATACAATCCCCCTCCCACTTCATATCTAACAATTCATCCATTGAGAGATGGAGTTGTCACTCACAAATTCTTTTAATTTGTTTTCAAATGCTGATTAGCTATCTGTCAGACTTTTAATGCTATATGGTAGGCAACCAAAGATTTTTGTGCTGGCATAACTCACCCTGTTCTGTGTCAATGTCAGATTTAACCCAGAAGAGTGAATATCATCCTTTAGTGCTTTGCTGTTACTTTTGAATTGGAATGAGTTGTTAATAACAAATTTCATAAGTGAATATATGTAGTGCAAAGGTACTGTGCATATGCCAAGTTCCTTAAATAAATGTCTGCAGTGTGATCTTGGGTGGGATCCAGCTGTTATTCTGATTATAGACTTTCTCTTAATGATGAATTACGCCAAAATATGATGTCAAATGAAAGCAGTAAATGAAAATAGGCATAGTAGGTTAATTTACTGATATGTTTATCACCAAAATTTGCAATAACCCTAATAACAAAAGTAGCTGAACTAAATGTTTCAGTAGATCGTCAATGTATTCCTTCCAATTCATTTTCTCATCAATGCATACACCCAGAAACTTTTAATATTTTGCCTTAGCAACAGACTTCTGAATGAAGAGTTTGTAGTAATGACTGTACCAGATTAGTATATTTTGGCTATTTTCAGTCGATTGCATCCTATGGGATAGTATTCTGGGGAAAAACAAATTGTCGTCTAAATGAGATTTTCAAATTACAAAAACGTGCTATTCAGATAATGACCCACAGCCCACCTCAAACACATTGTAGGCCCCTTTTTAAAGCTTTGAAAATTTTAACAATTCCATCATTATACATTCTGAAATGTCTGTTGGTGGTCAAAAGAAATCAGGACAAAATGAAAACCAATACAGACTTCCATAATTACGATACACGGCAATGTAAAGATCTCCACATACAAGCTGTAAAGGACCCGAAGCCAGAAACATGTATGTAATCAAGGCATCAAACTTTTTAATGCACTACCAAAACATATCAAAGAGCTGGAAAACGAGGATAAGTTTAAAACTGTTATAAAGAACCACATGCTTGACAAATGTTATTACAGCATAAGTGAATATCTCTGCGCAACTGTATAACAATATATGTTTAAGTTAATGTGACAAATGAAATTACATCAGTGCATAAGAAATTATGTTATCAAAACACTTATTAATTGTATATTGTATTAAACATAAGATAGATTAATATGAATTCAGCACAGATACAAATTTTGTAAAGATATTATACAGTTGTAAAAATGCACCCTGACAAATCCTGTATCACAAATGTGATCATTGGGATGATAATAAATAAGTAAATAAAAATTCTCACTCTGCACCGGAGTGTGTGCTGATATGAAACTTTCTGGCAGATTAAAACTGTGTGCCAGGCCAATACTCGAACTTGGGACCTTTGCCTTTCATGGGCAAGTGCTATGCCAAGCACTTGCACACAAAAGGAAAAGGTCCTGAGTTTGAGTCTCGATCCAGCACACAGTTTTAATCTGCCAGGAAGTTTAACAGACTTCTGTTCAAAGTCTATATTTATCAATTGTGTTACACAATTACTGTGCAGCGTTGTATATTCTGTGTTTTCTCAAAATTTTGTAAGAGTTCATTTGCAGAGAACCACTTAATTATTTTCTGAAAGACATTATTTATAATAGCTTTGCATCTTCACAGATATTGTGTGGCAAGTCATTTTTTTATATATATATATATATATATATATATATATATATATATATATATATATATATATATATATATATATATATATATAATAGAGGGAAACATTCCACGTGGGAAAAATATATCTAAAAAGAAAGATGATGAAACTTACCAAACAAAAGCGCTGGCAGGTCGATAGACACACAAACAAACACAAACATACACACAAAATTCTAGCTTTCGCAACCAATGGTTGCCTCGTCAGGAAAGAGGGAAGGAGAAGGAAAAGGAGAAGGAAAAGGAAGGAGAAGGAAAAGGAGAAGGAAAAGGAGAAGCTCGCAACTTTATCGAAAGTTTTTCAAAAAGTAATGTATTCAGGAGTAGAGTAACTACACATATTTGTAAAAAGTAATTACTAACATAGTCAATTACTAACATAGCCAAAAAATGCCCAAACTCTTTGCCTTTACAAATGTCTGCTTGTGTGGATGGATATGTGTGTGTGTGCGAGTGTATACCTGTCCTTTTTTCCCCCTAAGGTAAGTCTTTCCGCTCCCGGGATTGGAATGACTCCTTACCCTCTCCCTTAAAACCCAATCCTTTTGTCTTTCCTTCTCCTTCCCTCTTTCCTGACGAGGCAACCATTGGTTGCGAAAGCTAGAATTTTGTGTGTATGTTTGTGTTTGTTTGTGTGTCTATCGACCTGCCAGCGCTTTTGTTTGGTAAGTTTCATCATCTTTCTTTTTATATATATATATATATATATATATATATATATATATATATATATATATATATATATATATATATATATATATATATATATATATATATATATATTTATTAAGAACAATAAGAGACCCAAGGCTGAACCCTGTGGGACACCATTCTTGATACTTCCCCAGTTGGAGGACTCTCGTGATTTTTGCAGACTATCTGTAATGTCAATTTCAACCTTTGGCATTCTTCTAGTTAAATACGAATGAAACCATTTGTGCACTGTGCCACTCATACCAAAGTACTTCAGCTTATTTAGAAGAATTTCACAATTCTCACAGTCGAAAGCCTTTGAGAGATATCAAACATATCCGAATGGGTGATGTTCAGTTATTCACAGAATTTAATAATTGATCAGTGAAAGGATATATAGCATTTTTTGTTGAAAATGCCTTTCTGAAAACCAAATTGACACTATGTTAGTAATTACTTTTTACAAATATGTGTAGTTACTCTACTCCTGAATACATTACTTTTTGAAAAACTTTCGATAAAGTTGCGAGTAGTAAGACTGCGTTGTAATTGTCAGCATCATACCTATCACCTTTTTATGCCATGGTTTAACAATAGCATATTTCAGTCTATCTGCAAAAATGCCCTGTTTCAGTGAGCTACTACATAGGCAACTGAGAATCCTTCTGATGTGTTGGGAGAATGCCATCAATTTCATGAGAGCTTTTATTTTTGAGTGCATTTATTATTTTCCTAATTTCAGTAGGTGAGACAGGTTGAATATCAATTTTATCAAATTGCATTGGTATTGCCTCTTCCACATACAGCCTTGCATTTTCTAATGAACAGCTGGATCCTATTTTCTCTACAACACTTAAAAAATTATTATTAAAATATTTTTTACTTCTCACTTTGTGTCAACAAACTCTTCATTGAGTTTGAAAGAAATAATGTCTTCCTGTGCTCTTGGTTGCTCTTCCTGTGCGCTTGATTGCCCTGTTTCCATTTTAACCATATTCCAAATTGTTTTAATTTTATTATCAGAGGTGCTAACTCAGACCAATGCACATACAGTGCAGTAGTTTTTATAAGGTTTGATTGCTTCTGGATCATTACTCCTTCTAGCTATAAGAGACACTTCCCATTTCCATTTAGAAGATATTTTTATCCCTTTAATTAGCCATGGCTTTTCAGATGGTTTCTTACAACAATGTTTCGTTGTTTTCAAATATACTCACAAAGGTATAAAATAGGTTAAATTTTGAATTATCATTAGGTTCCCCATCTTGCGATACTTTAACATCTCTAGTACCTGCCTGTCTGAACTTCTCACAAAACTTAATTTCATTCCATATTGTCTCATTGGACATTGATCTTAGCCTAAAAAAGAGATATGAGCTTCAGTGCCCCTGCCCCCTAAAGATTTTGCTGTCATCCCAGCCAATTTATCCTTCCCTTTCCTATTGAGATGCAGGCCATGCCTTGTGAAGTCCCACCTACCAATAGTTCCAGCAGGAACCAAACCTATGCCTGACAAAGTAGCCGGCCGAAGCAGCTGATCTAGCTCCACATTGACCCTCCTGACAGAGCCGTTCAATTGGGGTCAATCATATGAAGCAGGAACCAAGCCAATATCTTTATGGTTCGCTGCAGATGCTATTTTCACCAGGTCACATTAAATATTATAGGTCTGATCCCTTTCAATACTGTTTCCTGCTCCATCCACTACCACAACATGATTCTGCTTTGTAAAAGCCTTGCACAATGATCCTACATCCTTTATCAGTTGGCTAAAACATGCACTGGACTTGGAAAACCTTATGACCTGGTAACTGTCACCTAATTTTCCCTGCAAGATCTGGCCCACACTTTTTCCATGGCTACTACCTAACAGAACTTTTGTCCTACTTTCTACTTTTTTTGAAACAGTTGCTTTTGTAGTGAAAGTCTGTCGAGTATTAACTACACTTATGTCTACCTAAGCCTCTTCCTTAGTTAACTGAGGTAGCAGGACAAATCTTTTGTTTGTGCCAATGATGAAATTGTCAAATACTGTTGTCTCCCTGTGGCCCCTATTCCTTGCTACCACTTCCCCCTGCCTTCACCCTTCTCCCCTCTTAAACTCACCAGTTCCTCCCTAACACTATCCAGTTCAGCCTGAAGTGCTCTGATCTTCCCTTCCTGTTCAGCTACTATCCTATCCCTTCAATATACTTTGCAATACCATGGAAGAGACTATTTACTTCCTTAATTCTCATGTCTGATACTGTTCACCTGAATGGTCTATGGATGAATAAATAAGTTTTCCTACAATTGATGTTGTCCTCATTAAACAATGGAAAGTCCAGGTTGAAATATCAGCAATTACGAAAAGGGCAGATTGCTACTCACTGTAAAGATGACACAGTGAGTTTCTGACAGCACAAAAAAAAAAAGAGACTAGATTCCGCAGTCTGCCCAGAGTGGCCATAGATGGTGCTGTGCGAGTGACGTGTGCCTGATTTTTTTCATCTCTCATTTTATTTACTGGGTAGAAATATCCAATTTCTGAATTTAACTCTGATAATCAGAGCAAATAAAGGGCATTTATTGTTTAATTCTTTGTCAACACTATTGACTACAAGTTCGACTGCATGAAAATGGGGAAGGAAACTGACTATGACTTTGTTTAAAGAATTGTCACCATATTCATTCCAGTCAGTGATTTAGAAAACTTAAATGACTATGGATGGAGAGAATTTTAATTCCAAATCTCTCAAATGTTGAGAAAATACAGTTTCAGTTGTAAGGTTTTCTTTATTATTATTATTTCTTTACTTTCTCAGACGTTAAGTCTGGTTAAAAACGGAAAGTGACGCGGACCTTGATCAAGCGTCACTTCCTTTTAACTGTATGGTATACGTTACATTGCATTTAGGAACTTTCGGGTAATTTAACATGTATCAATAATTACAGATTTCTGTAGTTGTATATATAGGTTTGGACGTAGCTGTATTGCATTGATGTACTGGTGGATATTGTGTGGTATGACTCCTGTAGTTGATAGTATAATTGGTATAATGTCAACTTTATCCTGATGCCACATGTCCTTGGCTTCCTCAGCCAGTTGGATGTATTTTTCAATTTTTTCTCCTGTTTTCTTTTGTATATTTGTTGTATTGGGTATGGATATTTCGATTAGTTGTGTTAATTTCTTCTTTTTATTGGTGAGTATGATGTCAGGTTTGTTATGTGGTGTTGTTTTATCTGTTATAATGGTTCTGTTCCAGTATAATTTGAATTCATCATTCTCCAGTACACTTTGTGGTGCATACTTGTATGTGGGAACGTGTTGTTTTATAAGTTTATGTTGTAAGGCAAGCTTTTGATGTATTATTTTTGCTACATTGTCATGCCTTCTGGTGTATTCTGTATTTGATAGTATTGTACACCCGCTTGTGATGTGATCTACTGTTTCTATTTGTTGTTTGCAAAGTCTGCATTTATCTGTTGTGGTATTGGGATCTTTAATAATATGCTTGCTGTAATATCTGGTGTTTATTGTTTGATCCTGTATTGCAATCATGAATCCTTCCATCTCACTGTATATATTGCCTTTTCTTAGTCATGTGTTGGATGCATCTTGATCGATGTGTGGCTGTGCTAGATGATACGGGTGCTTGCCATGTTGTGTTTTCTTTTTCCAATTTACTTTCTTCGTATCTGTTGATGTTATGTGATCTAAAGGGTTGTAGAAGTGATTATGAAATTGCAGTGGTGTAGCCGATGTATTTATATGAGTGATTGCTTTGTGTATTTTGCTAGTTTCTGCTCGTTCTATAAAGAATTTTCTTAAATTGTCTACCTGTCCATAATGTAGGTTTTTTATGTCGATAAATCCCCTTCCTCCTTCCTTTCTGCTTAATGTGAATCTTTCAGTTGATGAATGTATGTGATGTATTCTATATTTGTGGCATTGTGATCATGTAAGTGTATTTAGTGCTTCTAGGTCTGTGTTACTCCATTTCACTACTCCAAATGAGTAGGTCAATATTGGTATAGCATAAGTATTTATAGCTTTTGTCTTGTTTCTTGCTGTCTATTCTGTTTTCAGTATTTTTGTTAGTCTTTGTCTATATTTTTATTTTAGTTCTTCTTTAATATTTGTATTATCTATTCCTATATTTTTTGTCTGTATCCTAGATATTTATAGGCATCTGTTTTTTCCATCGCTTCTATGCAGTCGCTGTGGTTATCCAAAATGTAATCTTCTTGTTTAGTGTGTTTTCCCTCGACTATGCTTTTTTCTTACATTTGTCTGTTCCAAAAGCCATATTTATATCATTGCTGAATATTTCTGTTATCTTTAGTAATTGGTTGAGTTGTTGATTTGTTGCTGCCAGTAGTTTTAGATCATCCATGTATAGCAGATGTGTGATTTTGTGTGGGTATGTTCCAGTAAAATTGTATCCATAATTTGTATTATTTAGCATGTTGGATAGTGGGTTCAGAGCAAGGCAGAACCAGAAAGGACTTAATGAGTCTCCTTGGTATATTCCACGCTTAATCTGTATTGGTTGTGATGTGATGTTATTTGAATTTGTTTGGATATTAAGTGTGGTTTTCCAATTTTTCATTACTATGTTTAGGAACTGTATCAATTTAGGATCTACTTTGTATATTTCCAATATTTGTAGTAACCATGAGTGGGGTACACTATCAAAAGCTTTTTGGTAATCAATGTATGCGTAGTGCAGCAACCTTTGTTTAGTTTTAGCTTGATACGTCAGCTCTGCATCTATTATCAGTTGCTCTTTACATCCTCGTGCTCCTTTGTAACAGCCTTTTTGTTCTTCATTTATAATTTTGTTCTGTGTTGTATGTGTCATTAATTTCTGTGTAATGACTGAAGTTAATATTTTGTATATTGTTGGTAGGCATGTTATGGGGCGATATTTAGCTGGGTTTGCTGTGTCTGCTTGATCTTTAGGTTTCAGATAAGTTATTCCATGTGTTAGTGTATCAGGGAATGTGTATGGGTCTGCAATGTAACTGTTAAATAATTTAGTTAGATGTGAATGTGTTGAGGTGAATTTCTTTAGCCAGAAATTTGCTATTTTATCTTTTCCAGGGGCTTTCCAATTGTGAGTAGAATTAATTGCTTGGGTGACTTCATGTTGCAAAATTATCACTTCAGGCATTTGTGGTATCATCTTGTATGTGTCTGTTTCTGCTTGTATCCACCATGCATGCCTGTTATGTTGTAGCGGGTTTGACCATATGTTGCTCCAGGAGTGTTCCATATCTGTTATGTTTGGTGGATTGTCTATTTTAATGCGTGTGTTATCTATTGTTTGGTAAAATTTCTTTTGGTTTGTGTTGAATGTTTGGTTGTGTTTCCTTCTATTTTCACTTTTTTTGTATCTTCTAAGTCGTTTGGCCAACGCTTGTAATTTCTGCTTCTTTTCATGTAATTTCTCTATCGCTTCTTGTTGTGAGATTTTACCTAACCTTTTTCGTTTTTTTCCTGACATTTCATTTCTTATAAATTGTGTTAGCTGTCCGATGTCTTTTCTCAGTTTTTCTATTCTGATCTGTAGCCTGTGTTGCCATGCTGGTTTTGTTCTGATCTCTGCCTAGTGTGTATATTTAGTGTAGTGAATGCTCCTATATAAACCAGTAGTTGTAACTCTTCCATAGTTGTGTTTTCATTTATTTTGTTGTGTATGATTGTGATGATAATTTTTATTGTTGTTTCGACTTGTGGGTTATTTGGCGGTCTATGCAAGAATGGTCTAATGTCTGTATTTGTGTCTTTGTATTCTATATATGTCAGCTGAAATTTTTCTTCCATATCTAACATGTGTGTCACTTTGTGTTCTATTTGTGCTTGTTCTGGTGGCTGCCTTAAGATTTCATTTTGCTCTGATTGTTTAATTGATGCGTGTTGTTCTTTGTTTGTTTGCTCTGGGATGTTTGAGTCCATTACTGTATTTTCTTCTTCTTCCGATTGCACATTATTTTGTTCCAGTATTTGTTGTACTTGTTGTTTGATGTTTTCTAATTCTGACTGGGGTATCCTGTTATTTTTGATTATTACACGGATCTGATCAGCTAGTCGTTGTTCTGTTAAAAATTTTAATTCTGGGTATCTGGTAATAAATGTTGTGTACACTTGTGATCTGTATCCAGTTGTGTTGGTTCCTAGGTTTGTTGCTTGGTCACAACAGAACATGAGGTGTCGATTAACTTCATCTGACCATCTCATCCTCTGTCTTTGTTTTCCTTCTAGGGTGGTTGCAGGAAGCATATCCTGCAAAACACCTCTATTTGGATTTAAATCATTTTCCGTGTGGCTAGCAGTGTCGTTACCATTGTGGGCGGGCATAGGGTTCAAGCGTCGTCCCCGACCATGACGGCGCTTGTCTGAGGCTTCTTTAGTTCTGTCCTGAACCAACTAATCACACTAAAAGGGGGGTTAGCCCTATTAGTGGTTTGTTCTTTTCGTCACCTTTTACGACTGGAGTACATACCGGAGGCCTATTCTTTTCCCGGGCCTCCACGGGGTATTGTTATTATTATTATTATTATTATTATTATTATTATTATTATTATTATTACTATTTTTCAATGCTTAGATGATGACCAGTTTCAATCTATGCTGTAATGCTCAGTTGTGAATGTTTCTCTGGAAGTGTTATTTGCTCACTAGTGCGAGTTTATTAGGTTACCCAATGTGCCTCTTTGTTCTATGAGAGTTGACGACCTTCCATTCCGATAAATATGTATTTAAGTTCAATGAGAGTACACAAACACTCCAATGCCCTTCGTGTCATGTGTCATACTGTATCAAAAACAATGAATTTTTACCGTAATTTTATTCAGTGCTAGCTGGAAAAACAACAACTGCAAAATATTATTGTTTGTACATTGTCAGTCAACAGCACAAGCATTACTGTTAACAATAACCCAAGTGACTTTCTGTGATGGTCATTATCAGATGCACTTGGTGGTGGGCAACAGCTTACTATTGTCATTACCTCAAATGATAGCCAGAAACAGCATATTCGACACGAGTAGGTCAGTAATCAGCTGATTTTAGCTGTTGCAGTTGGGCATATTACCAAAGAAGTAGCATTCGCACAGTCCAGCTAATACTCTACCATAAATGGCAGTATACTTTATGACCACCCCTATCACCCATCAAGCCAAGTGTCAGCTTGAACTGTGTGAAAAGCATTCAGGGTGATCTGAAATTATTCATTCAGATCAATACAGGAGGTAGAGAACATCAAAATACACATATTTAGTTATGGTACATATGGTCCCTGACAGCAATTTCTGACGTTAGGGACTATTTGCACAGAAGATAGTTTAGTATGTGAATTACAGCAGTGGCATTCACAGGAACTACTCAAATGCACGACCACTGGTCTGCATGCAGTACGTCATCAGGTCATTGCTTGTCATGTCCGAAGATTCCTGGCTTATCTGCAATGGTACCAACAGTGACAGCAATTCTAGCAACAAGGACTTATTCCATTTTCACAACTGTTTCATACACAAGCTGCTTCATATGCTACCAGAGGATGAAATCGTCACATGTGAGGTCAGGTGACCTGGGTGGTCAGGTCATAGGATTACCTCAGCTGATACATCGATTCCCAAAGGTGGCTCTCTGATTATTGCTCACAGGAATGCTGGACAGGGACAGTGCTCCTTCATGCTGGAAGTACATCCTTTGACTAACATTCAGATATAGATACTCCTGCAGTTCTGGCAACACATGTTCCGTAAACAGAGTAGCTTTGAAAGTCAGTACACATTGCCAGTTGGCAACACTGACACATCTTCTTACATCAGCACCACTATTTCAGAGACAGTATGTTCCTTATTGAAATACATTCTTTTTGATGTTCTCTACCTCCCGTAAAAATTTGAAAAAATGGTTCAAATGGCTCTGAGCACTATGGGACTTAACATCTATGGTCATCAGTCCCCTAGAACTTAGAACTACTTAAACCTAACTAACCTAAGGACATCACACAACACCCAGCCATCACGAGGCAGAGAAAATCCCTGACCCCGCCGGGAATCGAACCCGGGAACCCGGGCGTGGGAAGCGAGAACGCTACCGCACGACCACAAGATGCGGGCTAAAAATTTGAAAAAATAGTTTTGTGACACCCTGTATACAGAAACTTAAAGGAAACTGGCAGTTTGAGATCATTGTTATTTCACATGGCAAAATAAGTAGGGTTAAGAAAGACTGCTTTCTGTTATCTGTCAACTATCATATTTGTTTACAGCCTCTATACTATAATTTATCTAACTTCCTTGCAATTAATTTCCAATTATGAGATAAATATGATGCTGCTTACATATATAATGTCTTCTTTGAATCGCTTACGCAGATTTTCTATAAAAGCAGATTCACTCTGATAGTCCTCCAAAAGGACAAAGTCCTGTACTCCCACTCTGTCCCTCCTATGCAGATCGCGATCCATTGTCCTTCCTCTTGAGTTCTGCTCACTAGAAAGGAAAAGAAAGAAACATGATGAGTGAGTTTATTTGACATTTTTCACACAATACAAAGCTTGGACCATCCAAAACTTGTGCATATATATTTTTTAAAACTGAACTTATGCTACTTATCACAAATACAGGTTGTCCTCAGAGGAATGGGCAATATTCAGGGATATGACGGGAACAATCATTCAAAGCAAAATGGCCAAGTAAAACACAGGCCTTGAAATGCATATCCTAAGAGCTATGAGCTCTACTTCACCACTGATACTGTGAAACAAATGTCTTCTACTGCAAGTTTCTTGCTTTCCATGATTTGGGAGAAAGTAGTATGGACCAAAACAAGAAATGAAAGTCCAGTGAACATGGACTCTAAAGTTCGTATCTTAACCCTCGCAAGACCAAAAATGCGTTTTGAAAATACTGTAATCTAGTCAGGTGCTTTGTATTTTAAAATTTTAAATAAAAAGTTATATTTTAATGAGGGTTGAGGTTGTTTTGGGGAAGGAGACCAGACAGCGAGGTCATCGGTCTCATCGGATTAGGGAAGGATGGGGAAGGAAGTCGGCCGTGCCCTATCAGAGGAACTATCCCGGCATTTGCCTGGAGTGATTTAGGGAAATCACGGAAAACCTAAATCTGGATGGCCGGACGCGGGATTGAACCGTCGTCCTCCCGAATGCGAGTCCAGTGTCTAACCACTGCGCCACCTCGCTCGGTCTTTTAATGAGGTCTTCTAATAGATCCTATAAATGTTTTAAATTTTTCAGCTAAACTCACACACCAACATCTCTCTAAAAAGTGTGTTGTGAGTAAAATCATCAATAACTAACTTTTTTTAAAGTTTGTGATGGTTACAGATAACACCACCACCCCCCCCCCCCCCCCCCCCCCCGGGTATGTGTATGTGTTACTGGAAATGCTTTAGTACTTCTAACACTGTGCTAAAAGATATTTTCAACTTTTTCAACCTACTTACATATCATTAAAGTGTGGACAGAAAATATTGTCCCCCTCTCCCCTCCAGGTAATACACAGTATTGAAAATATGTTGGTACTATGAGGGTTAAGAGCTATGAGCACTTGTTCAGTAGAAGAGACATGTTTCACAGTAGTGGAGATTAAAAATTGCTCATAGCTCTTAAGGTATGCTAAAAATCAATAAAAACAGTCTTGATCACTGTGACAACAGTACTTATACATATCTTGCTCTGTCTGCTGGCACCAGCAGCAATAATGTCACTGTAAGCCTGAAGATGGTCTGAGGAAAG